>NC_140006.1:24865178-25465178 GCF_964263955.1 Coregonus lavaretus | reverse complement strand
GTTAGTCTTCAGAGTGGCTTTTGACATTATCGATCATAGTCTGTTGCTGGAAAAACATAAGTGTTATGGCTTTACACCCCCTGCTATATTGTGGATAAAGAGTTACCTGTCTAACAGAACACAGAGGGTGTTCTTTAATGGAAGCCTCTCCAACAAAATCCAGCTAGAATCAGGAATTCCCCAGGGCAGCTGTCAAGGCCCCTTACTTTTTTCAATCTTTACTAACGACATGCCACTGGCTTTGAGTAAAGCCAGTGTGTCTATGTATGTGGATAACTCAACTCTATACACTTCAGCTACCACAATGACTGAAATGACAGCAACACTTAACAAAGAGCTGCAGTTAGAATGGGTGGCAAGGAATACGTTAGTCCTAAATATTTCAAAAACTAAAATTATTGTGTTTGGGACAAATCAAGTTGAGGAGACTAAATTGCTTGGAGTAACCCTGGATTGTAAACTGTCATGGTCAAAACATATTGATACAACAGTAGCTAGGATGGGGAGAAGTCTGACTATAATAAAGCTCTGCTCTGCATTCTTAACAGCACTGTCAACAAGGCAGGTCCTACAGGCCCTAGTTTTGTCGCACCTGGACTACTGTTCAGTCGTGTGGTCAGGTGCCACAAAGAGGGACATAGGAAAATTGCAATTGGCTCAGAACAGGGCAGCATGGCTAGCCCTTGGATGTACACAGAGAGCTAACATTAATAGTATGCATGTCAATCTCTCCTGGCTCAAAGTGGAGGAGAGAACCCGATCGAACATCTCTGGAGAGACCTGAAAATAGCTGTAGAGCGACACTCCCCATCCAACCTGACATTGCTTGAGAGGATCTGCAGAAAAGAATGGGAGAAACTCCCCAAATACAGGTGTGCCAAGCTTGTACCCAAGAAGACTTGAGGCTGTAATCGCTGCCAAAGGTGCTTCAACAAAGTACAGAGCAAAGGGTCTGAATACTTATGTAAATGTGATATTTATTGAATGTTTTTTTGTTTTTTTGCTAACATTTATAAAAACCAGTTTTTGCTTTGTCATTATGGGGTACTGTGTGTAGATTGATGAGGGAAAAAAAACAATTTAATCAATTTTAGAATAAGGCTGTAATGTAACAAAATGTGGAAAAAGTCAAGGGGTCTGAATACTATCTGATTGCACTGTATGTCATTTTTTTGTCATCGATTTACACAAAATACTCTAATGTCAAAGTGTAAGAAAAATTCAAACATTTGTAAAATAAAATAAAACAAATAAAAAAATACACTAATATATCTTGATTAGATAAGTATTCAACCCCCTGAGTCAATACATGTTAGAATCACATTTGACAGTTATACAGCTGTGAGTCTTTTTGGTTAAGTCTCTAAGAGCTTTCCACACATGGATTGTGAAATATTTGCCCGTATTTCTTTAAAATATTCTTCAAGCTCTGTCAAATTGGTTGTTGATCATTGCTAGACAACCATTTTCAGGTCTTGTCATAGATTGTCAAGCAGATTTAAGTCAAAACTCTAACATTCACTTACTTCTTGGTAAGCAAGTCCAGTGTAGATTTGGCCTTGTGTTTTAGGTAATTGTGCTGATGAAAGGTGAATTCATCTCTCACTGTGTCATGTTCGTCGTGTAAAGGATTGGACCAAGGTGCAGCGTGGTATGCGTACATGTTTAATGTTAATAATAAACACTCGACAAAACAACAAAGCAACTGAACGTGAAGTTCTAAAGGCTATACATCAAAACAAGCCAAACAAACAGAAACAAGATCCCACAACATAGGAAGGCAACATGGCTGCCTAAGTATGATCCCCAATCAGAGACAACGATCGACAGCTGCCTCTGATTGGGAACCACACCCGGCCAACATAGAAATACTAAATCTAGATCTTACACATAGAAATTCACACCCTGACCAAACCAACTAAAGATCTCTATGTCAGGGCGTGACACACTGTCTGGTGGAAAGAAGACTGAACCAGGTTTTCCTCTAGGATTTTTCCAGTGCTTAGCTCCATTCCATTTATATTCTATCCTGAAAAACTCCCCAGTCCTTAATTAACGATTACAAACATATCCACAACATGATGCGGCAACCACTATGCTTGAGAATATGGAGAGTGGTACTCAGTAATGTGTTGCATTGGATTTGCCCCAAAATTAACAATTTGTATTCAGGACAAAAAGTTAATTGCTTTGCCACATTTTTTGTATTACTTTAGTGCCTTGTTGCAAACAGGCTTCCTTCTTTTCACTCTGTCAATTCAGTTAGTAACCAACATCCTCAGTTTTCTCCTATCACAGCCATTAAACTGTGTAACTGTTTTAAAGTCACCATTGGCCTCATGGTGAAATCCCTGAGCGGTTTCCTTCCTCTCCGGCAACTGAGTTAGGAAGGACGCCTGTATCTTTGTAGTGACTGGGGGCATTGATACACCATCCAAAGTGTAATTAATAACTTCACCATGCTCAAAGGGATAATCAATGTCTGCTTTTTTCCCCTGGTCTTTGTTTGGTTAGTTGAATCTGTGTTTGAAATTCACTGCTCGACTGAGGGACCTTACAGATAATTGTATGTGTGGGGTACAGAGATCAGGTAGTCATAACAAAAATCATGTTAAACACTTATTGCACACAGAGTGAGTCCATGCAAACGTATTATGTGACTTGTTAAGAAAAATTATACTCCTGAACTTATTTGGCCTTGCCATAACAAAGGGGTTGAATACTTAGTGACTCAAGACATTTCAGCTTTTAATTTTGTATTAATTTGTAAGAAGTTCAAAAAACATAATTCCACTTTTACATTACGGGGTGTGTAGGCCAGTGACCAAAAAAATCTAAATGTAATCCATTTTAAATACAGGCTGTAACAACAAAATGTGGAAAAAAGTAAATGGGTGTGAATACTTTCTGAAGGCACTGTAGGCTACATCAGCTAGAGACACGGACAGCACAAAGATGAGCACTATTTCTGTATCAATAATTCTTTCCACTTATTTCTATAGGCCTTTCTTCTGTTTGTTGGTATGTTGATGTTAACCATGTTTTCATGCATGAAAAATATATAGCATAACATTTAAAGGATTTCATAAATTGGGAAGCATAACCCTTAGACCTTCTTGAGATACACTACATGACCCAAAGTATGTGGACACCTGCTCGTCGAACATCTCATTCCAAAATCATGGGCATTAATATGGAGTTGGTCCCCCCTTTGCTGCTATAACTGCCTCCACTCTTCTGGGAAGGCTTTCCACTAGATGTTGGAACATTGCTGCGGGGACTTGCTTCCATTAAGCCACAAGAGCATTAGTGAGGTCGGGCACTGATTTTGGGCGATTAGGCCTGGCTCACAGTCAGCGTTCCAATTCATCCCAAAGGTGTTCAATGGGGTTGAGGTCAGGGCTCTGTGCAGGTCAGTCAAGTTCTTCCACACTGATCTCGACAAACCATTTCTGTATGGACCTCACTTTGTGCATGGGGCATTGTCATGCTGAAACAGGAAAGGGCCTTCCCCAAACTGTTGCCACATCTGGAAGCACAGAATCGTCTAGAATGTCATTACATGCTGTAGCGTTAAGATTTCCCTTCACTGGAACTAAAGGGCCTAGCCCGAACCATGAAAAACAGCCCCAGACCATTATTCCTCCTCTACCAAACTTTACAGTTGGCACTATGCATTCGGGCAGGTAGCATTCTCCTGGCATCTGCCAAACCCAGATTCATCCGTCAAACTGCCATATGGTGAAGCGTGATTAATCACTCCAGAGAACGCGTTTCTACTCCTCCAGAGTCCAATGGTGGCGAGCTTTACACAACTCCAGCCGATGCTTGGCATTGCGCATGGTGGTCTTAGGCTTGTGTGTGGCTGCTCGGCCATGGAAACCCATGAAGCTCTCGACGAACAGTTATTGTGCTGACGTTGCTTCCAGAGGCAGTTAGGAACTCGGTAGTGAGTGTTGCAACCGAGGACAGACGATTTTTACGCGCTTCAGCACTCTGCGGTCCCGTTCTGTGTGTTTGTGTGGCCTACCATTGAGCCATTGTTGCTCCTAGATGTTTCACTTCACAATAACAGCACTTAGAGTTGACCGGGGCAGCTCTAGTATGGCAGTCATTTGACGAAATGACTTGTTGGAAAAGTGGCATCCTATGACAGTGCCATGTTGAAAGTCACTGAGCTTTTCAGTAAGGCCATTCTACTGTCACTGTTTGTCTATGGAGATTGCATGGCTGTGTGTTCGATTTTATACACCTGTCAGCACAGGTGTGGCTGAAATAGCCAAATCCACTAAGGGGTGTCCACAGACCTTTGTATATATAGTATACATTTAAATGTTTTTGATAATAGTAGAGAATATCTGAGTGTTATCCTCTATTACAGGCCAATAATATTGTTTGAATTGTTTTATTTAGTAGAAATAAGAACTCGACAAACTGTACCTCCATTTTAATTATGTTGGTGATTTTGTTGTATATACTACAAAAGTATTGTAAATAACTAATTTATATATTGCAGAATGTTTTAATCAGTAAGACTATATAGCAATATAACAAGCATGAGAGTGTGCGCTCCCCCAATAGCTGGGCAATGACAGACAGCTGGCTTTAAAAAGCCCCCTTGGTGGACCAAACACAACAACACTGACCTTTCCACGGGGGAATGGGAGATGGGCTTTTGACTGAATTAGCCATAAAGACGTCTTGCTATGACCTTTGTTCGACTGAAAGAGGAGTGGATATCGTGCTTAATATGAGAGGCATTGCACACAGCTTTTGCGTGCCGCATATGAAATATTACTGTCCTTTCATTGACGCTAATTCACATCAAGGATGCAGTAACCGTACATTTGGGTTGGAAGTTCTGAGTTCATAAAATCATAAGACAACGCGTTTGATTTTAATTTAAACGTGTATATATCTTACTATAGCCATACGTCCTATAAAGAATGAAGATTCATTATAATAGTTGTCATGTCATTACATTAACTTAAACGTAATTATAAGAGATTAAACGTTTTTGGAAGACCTGATTTATTCATGACAGTTACTGATTAGTCTACAAACTTAAGGCTTCTCATTCAAAAATAAAATAAAAGGCCTATTATGACATTTCCACAACAAACAGTTTGAAAGTTTGTTTTAAAAGTTATGCTAGGAACAAATTTGTTCCACATCTCATCAAACACATAGATTTTGATAAACGCGTTCTCTGCCTTTTGGAAAACTGTTAATTGCATGGCTCTCTCCGCTGATGATTGATCTACTTTCATTTAGTCAACTTTTTACCTTGCATAACGAAACAAAAAAGTTAAACAAAAATGTGATAAATTACAAATATGCTAATTTCATTCATAGGCGATGTAAGTGTGTCTAGCTGAAAGTGAATAACGCCTTGCAGCCAGTCTGACTGCACTCGGGGAGCCGGGGACCCCAGGGCGCTGATCAAAGAGACCCTTTCTCTTTCATCCCCAGTATTCTCCTCAAAACTATTTCGATACAATATGTTTCCGTAATAGACGTCATGTGCCTTGGACACAAAACTCGTTGCAATCCAGCTAAATGTGTCCAGCTCTTTTGTTCTCCAAGATGGAGTTCTACAAAGTTTTTTTCTCCCCTCAGTTGCCAGGTTTCAGAAGTGTAAAAGCATGCATCATTTTTCACCAGGTCCCGTTTTAATATTCACAAAAGTAAATCGATGTAAATCGCTAGCTTGAACTTCACTGCTGTCCAACTGATCTCTTTTCCTATTCTAAGCATTGCGCAGCAGGGGTGTATTTTGCAAGACAAATGCAGCTGAGAGTCAAGTGGCACAAAACGTTTCAGTTTAGAAGGATACATTAAGATTTATGTGAAAACAAAATTGTTAAATTAAAAAGACAAGATTTTGGGGTTTACATTCAGACAATGTTTTATGGAAGATCTGTATATATCTACAAAAAGTTACTTTCTAAAGATATTCAGGAAATTAGGCTAATAGATTGGTGCAGCAGAAGAACATCCAAATAAATAAATAATGACAAATGCATATATTATTCTAATTTGTAGGGATTGTGTATCTTGCAGACAGTGGGTCTATTCATCTTGTGGGATGAACAATCTGAGTTTTTTCTAAACTGGCTAATTCCATTCCTGAGGGCTGAATCAAATGGTAAAGCTTGAACTGAGAAGTTCTGTACTAAGTGACTATAAGCTTGGCGGACTGGCTGAGAGCCATGGTACTGGGAAGGTTTCCAGCCAGCACTGACTCTGATTAACCCTGTGTGCTGAAACTCTGCTGGACTCCACCATACCAGCAATTGCTATTTATCCAGCATTTAATGAAAGCAATTACTTTGAGTCCAACAAAAAATTCCACACTTTGTTGTTTTACAACCAATGCAGAAACTCTGAAAGAGGAAGCAGCATCCCGAGTAAGAAACCCTCCTGAGACTGTTAAGAGACATAATATATATGCCAGCAGTTTCTATGACAACATGGTTAGCCTACAGCCCATAGTGTTTTACTGAATGCCTGAGGAGAATGTAAAAGTGTCTTATTAAAGTCACCAAATGACCTACTGTTGAAAATAACAAAGAGTTAATGTATAATCACATAATCTCTATAAAGAGGACTGTGGCACAGTGAAAGAGACCATCATATTCCAACCATCATCAGTAATAAATTACATTTAATTAAAGGAGAAATTGCTAATTGATTATAAGCTTGTCGTTCAACGTCATGAGGTTGGACATGAAAGGACTGTGGGGGCTTTTCTGCATGCAGCCATGGAAAAGTGAGAGGAAATTGAGATGTGGCTGGCTGGATATTCTTATAGCTATGAATGTTGCAGCATACAGCTAAGATCCCATCCACCCATACATACCCAAACATCAGGGAAGACAAACAGCTGAAGTATGCAAGGAAATTTCCCACTGAAAATATACATCTACACAAGAGGGAAAGCATAAACATAATTTACTTGGTATCCTCAATATATTATACAAAGTATAACAGACTATGTAGAGAATTGGAGAGTAGATGGCCCTGTTCTGAGGCATGTTTTTTTACCCTTCTATTTCACTGAGGGAGTATGTAAAGGCTTATGTGAATCAGAGCCCCAAAACACTCATTGTGAGTATGGCCTCAGAGCTATTGAGAGCATCTCCAAAGCCTTGCATTCCACAGGGTTTGTGCTGTACGAGGCATGCGGAAAGCTAAAGAATATCCACAAGGCACACTCGACTCTGTGGCGAACGTCTGCATACAGTTAGGAAGGTTTTCACTATTCATTCCGGCATTATTCCACCAATACAGAAGCACTCAGTGAATATATTCATGAGAGTTAATGAATGGCAGTGCTTTCTTCTCACTTCCTAAGAACAAATGCCAATGCTGTTGTTGTTTTTGTCATTTGTTGTGGGAACAAATATGATTGTCTATTAATTTTTAGTTTTTCTAAAGTGAAAAACATGCAGGAAAGATGAGGAACTGAAACTACACCATGTATAGCAACTCAATTGCATGTGTATTTCAATAATAAGGTAAAGTTGGCTACTGACATGCATCAGGTGTGAAACTTTCTAATTTGTTTAATTGTCTGAAAAGCATGAATGTTGTTATAGGTATCTCATTTTGAGGGAGGGCAGATTGCAGATGTGAGGGATGATGTCTGCCTGATAGGGGACGGAGGGTGAGGAAGAGGAAGCTGATTCCATCTGGGATTATGGAATTAAATCAATGTGTCATTAATATATTGACATCATGGGCAGTAAGTTAAACAGTTAAAGGCCCATTGCAACTGTTTTTATCTCAATATCAAATCATTTCTGGGTAACAATGAAATACCCTACTGTTATTTTTTTCAATTAAAATTGTCAAAAAGAAACAAATACCTTCTTAGCAAAGAGCAATTTCTCAAGCAAGAATTTTGCTAGGATTGTCTGGGAGTGGTCTTAGTGAGAGGCCTACTTGGACGAGTCTAATGGGAGGGATATGTAGTCTGAAAATAAGCTGTTATTGGCAGAGAGATTTGAAAGTCTTTGTCATTGGTCTATGAACGTACACCACCTGATGATGTCGCCAGGCATGTCAAAACTCCATCCCACCAAAATAGGCTGTAATTTCAGGCGGCCCTTTCAAACAGCTCTTACATTAAAATGGCATTATCATCATTTTCACAATTTCACAGTATTATTCCAACCTTATAGTGTGAATATATAAAACACAGGAAAATCACGTTTTTGACTACACTGGGCCTTTAAAACTGTAATTATGATATAGTTGTTATAAACCTACATGATGACATGAGGAGCATGTATAATTTTGCAACAAAACTCAATGTGTGCAGTAATGCATTTTACAAACTTATACATACATTTGTTTGGTATAGTTTCTTATTTCAAAGATCATTGCCACTTTTAATAATACACTGCAGTCTGGACTATTGCTCCATCCTTGTGGATTGATTCCCACCTTTAATTTGTGTATTTTTCTTGTCCGGTCCAATAAGTTGTGATTCGAAAGCAGTGGCTTCACTATACCAATAAAAATGTATGTGGGTAATGCCCATTGGAGGGATGACACGACATCTCCCTGGCCAATTCTAAACAGGTCACGGACGCTCCATAGACCCCAAGGCAGTGGGAGGGGAACTTTACTAAACCGTGTAACTGAATCAAACCAGTGGTTACCCCCTTTCAACAGCAGAGGAATGGCCATAACAATACCATTCACATTGCAGCACAGAGGACATGGTTCTTTGTGAGTGACTAGGTGGCTTTTTATCAATTAGAAATCCATGAATAAATAACATTTTAGGCTCTCTCTGATCTTTTTCTGTTTTTTGTTTATTTGATTCCTTCTTTTTCTAGTAGTTATTCAAATATTAAACATTTATATAGTTAAACAATGTTTTAAGACTTGAAAAGGGCAATAAAATGAAAAGGATGCTGAATTGAGAATGGGGCTCTGATGTGCCCTTCTACTGACCTAGAGCTTTCAGGGTGCTTGAACACATCAGAATTCCCATTGTTGAAGTTGATTAATTGAGACTGATAACTTACCATGAACAAAGATTGTTATAGAGTTTAATGGGGTAGGCCTGGGTTTGTAAATGCCTTATTCACATAGCTTTGTACTGAAGCATATGGGGGCCAGACGTATTCACTGACAAACATGGACAAAATGTATTACCTTGTATATTCTTCTAACAGCCCTATTTTGAGGATATCTTTTGGGATAAAATCACTCTGCATTTTAAACAGCTTGCCATAAAAATATAACATTTATACTCTTTGAAATGTGTTGTTTTAGATAGCATTAACTTGTATATGTTAAGATTCAACTTTTCTTGGAATGTTATACAAACTAAATGCAAACAATGGGTCTTATTGCTTATGATGAGAAAAGCAGGTTTAAAGCAATATGCATAAATATTATGTGCATATATTAAGAAAAATGACAGTTATCTAAAATGTATAAGTAACAAAAATGATAAAGAATTATGGGTCTTTCTATAAATAGTGGGGCCAATGTGTGACATTGGGATCAAGATTTCCAAAAAGGTTTGAAACAAAAATAAGAAGGATTTTCATGCAGTTTCACATGTGTACTTAGAGGAATAAAAGTGAATTGACCCATAACTCCACCTATACAACAACATAGGCCTAAGACTATACATCCTTTCAGCAGGGTTTATACAGACATTGGCAAGTCAAATTCAAGGACTTTCTGGGACTTTTTCAAGCATTTAATTGTAATTTCAAGGACTTAAATGTAATATACAATTGTATAATTTATATAATTGTACATATAGGGCCTAATATAGAACCCCCCCAAAAAATGCATGCAAAAAGTGTCAAAGTAGGCCAATACCACTTTAAGAATAATGCATTTTTTAGGCCTTGCCAATGCATTGATATTCAAATTATTATTACATTCTAAAACATGGGAGAATAATGTGGACATTGCCTGACTAAATTGATTGGATGCATGCATGCCGATTTTTCTGTAGCCTATGTGGCCGACATAGGCACACGTAATAAAGCCATGAATAGCGGTAGCATTAATTTGACCATTTGAATTTCACCATCGCTGTTTTTATAATGAGAAAGTGACCAAAAACCATGGGGGTTCTTTTTTCATAGGAAGGAATTGTATAGAAAACCAAGTTGAAGACAACATTAGATGTTGTGGTCCTCATAATACCCTCACGTGGTTTTAACCGCAACAGAGTAGTGCAACACCCTTCAATTGAAGCGATGCGAAACAAATGAAAGTGGCCACATCTCTCACAAAAACGGATCAAAAATGTAATCACAGATCATTATATGGGAGTAGGAGAACTTAGAAATTGGCTACAATAATTACAAGGACTTTTCAAGCACCAAATTGAGTCTGATTTTCAAGGTAGACCTATTCCAGTACTTTAATTTCTGAGCTCAAAATTCAAGTTCAAGTAGGTAGGCTATTTCAAGCCCCTTGCATTGGGTGTTGAGCAATAGTCTATCCTGTACACAATTGCACACAGTAGACTGAGTGTCCAATCCGAGGCACAAAAACATGAACCCATTACCTTGATGCTTTCTCTGTTAAATCTAAGGAGACCCTACTGTAAATGAAGCAGACAGATGATCAACATCACGTCGCTAGGGATATTAGGTCCAACATGGATCCAGGTACAACTGTCTTCACCAGGGTAACGAATGAGACACCAAAATATTCTGGACATTCCTTGCTAACACCTTTTTTCCAGCACTTGGGCTGTTGTTGCATAGCATGCACTATCACAACTGCTGTTCTTCACTTACAGTGGGGGAAAAAAGTATTTAGTCAGCCACCAATTGCGCAAGTTCTCCCACTTAAAAATATGAGAGAGGCCTGTAATTGTCATCATAGGTACACGTCAACTATGACAGACAAATTGAGAAAAAAAATCCTGAAAATCACATTGTATGATTTTTAATGAATTTATTTGCAAATTATGGTGGAAAATAAGTATTTGGTCAATAACAAAAGTTTCTCAATACTTTGTTATATACCCTTTGTTGGCAATGACACAGGTCAAACGTTTTCTGTAAGTCTTCACAAGGTTTTCACACACTGTTGCTGGTATTTTGGCCCATTCCTCCATGCAGATCTCCTCTAGAGCAGTGATGTTTTGGGGCTTTCAACTCCCTCCAAAGATTTTCTATGGGGTTGAGATCTGGAGACTGGCTAGGCCACTCCAGGACCTTGAAATGCTTCTTACGAAGCCACTCCTTCGTTGCCCGGGCGGTGTGTTTGGGATCATTGTCATGCTGAAAGACCCAGCCACGTTTCATCTTCAATGCCCTTGCTGATGGAAGGAGGTTTTCACTCAAAATCTCACGATACATGGCCCCATTCATTCTTTCCTTTACACAGATCAGTCGTCCTGGTCCCTTTGCAGAAAAACAGCCCCAAAGCATGATGTTTCCACCCCCATGCTTCACAGTAGGTATGGTGTTCTTTGGATGCAACTCAGCATTCTTTGTCCTCCAAACACGACGAGTTGAGTTTTTACCAAAAAGTTCTATTTTGGTTTCATCTGACCATATGACATTCTCCCAATCCTCTTCTGGATCATCCAAATGCACTCTAGCAAACATCAGACGGGCCTGGACATGTACTGGCTTAAGCAGGGGGACACATCTGGCACTGCAGGATTTGAGTCCCTGGCGGCGTAGTGTGTTACTGATGGTTGGCTTTGTTACTTTGGTCCCAGCTCTCTGCAGGTCATTCACTAGGTCCCCCCGTGTGGTTCTGGGATTTTTGCTCACCGTTCTTGTGATCATTTTGACCCCACGGGGTGAGATCTTGCGTGGAGCCCCAGATCGAGGGAGATTATCAGTGGTTTTGTATGTCTTCCATTTCCTAATAATTGCTCCCACAGTTGATTTCTTCAAACCAAGCTGCTTACCTATTGCAGATTCAGTCTTCCCAGCCTAGTGCAGGTCTACAATTTTGTTTCTGGTGTCCTTTGACAGCTCTTTGGTCTTGGCCATAGTGGAGTTTGGAGTGTGACTGTTTGAGGTTGTGGACAGGTGTCTTTTATACTGATAACAAGTTCAAACAGGTGCCATTAATACAGGTAACGAGTGGAGGACAGAGGAGCCTCTTGAAGAAGAAGTTACAGGTCTGTGAGAGCCAGAAATCATGCTTGTTTGTAGGTGACCAAATACTTATTTTCCACCATAATTTGCAAATAAATTCATTAAAAATCCTACAATTTTCTGGATTTTTTTCTTCTAAATTTGTCTGTCATAGTTGACGTGTACCTATGATGAAAATTACAGGCCTCTCTCATCTTTTTAAGTGGGAGAACTTGCACAATTGGTGGATGACTAAATACTTTTTTCCCCCACTGTAACTGTCATTCAGGAAACTCCTCCCTGGATCAGATGTGTGAAAATATCACAGCCCAACTAATCAGCTGGACACCAAATGTGCATCCAACAAGCATTATGAATAATTATTAAAACCACATTGATGACAGTATAGATTTAGGTTTTAAGTATCAAGGTAAATTGACTCTTTCGGATAGCAGCATTCGATTTTGCAATCGCATTTATTATTTTGGATTTGTGTGCCCATGAAAACTGTTTTCACCAGGTAACATAAGCAGACAGAAATGTTAGGAAGTTACACTGCATTTCTGAGCTCTCTATACAAAAAAACAGTGAGACAGCTAGATCCAGGATTCTTACAGGGTTCAAGTTCAATGTCTAATTTAACTGAATAATGATTAATGTATGATATAATGACAACTTACACCGTCATAAATGCAAGGACAGAAAAGTAATGTTTTATGTCACACGATTTTGGACAAATCCATCAGACATCAACCATGATAAAGGGTTAAACATAGGTTTTTAGTCAACTCGTGAATTATATTGAATATAGCTATGATCCCCCATTATATCTTAATGTAATGACATGAATAAAATGGGCAGATTATTATCAATGACTTATCAACAGCTGTAATACGTTGTCCAGTTTAGGAAATCCTCACTGGTACCCTAGTTTATAGAAAGACCCTTATACAAAATGTGTTTATACATTCTCAAATCACTGCCTATAGCTTAGCCTGTTAGCAATGTAATATGTGCCCCTTGCTCAGTGGAGGCACACCACTCACTCAGTATCTGAATCCTTTCCATCCAAATGGTCAGCAATCAAAGAGCACAACAGAGCACGAGTGTGCAACACAGGGCCAAAATCATTCAGAACATCTTGGATTACTGACCCACAAAATAAACATAATCTGCTGTGTGACAACAGTGTTTGTCAAGACTTGTGTTCTGGCTGGTGCCTTATCTCAAATGTTTCAATTATAGAGTGTCAATGGTGATCTATGGGCTGAATTCCCATGGTTTAGTCAGGGGCTGGCTGCATAAGGTAGAGGTCACTGCCCACGGACCACTCGGCCTGAAGACCAGTGGCTTTTCAACTTTGTCACCCTTCACCACGCTTCTTGTCAGCCATGTTGATTCTATGCTATTGCATCAAGGGCCCTTTGGATCTCTCACACAAAGCTAGGTCTGTATCAATGGACACTTGGACAGGGCTAGAGCAAGTTATAAAACCTCACAGAGCATACAAATAGAACATACAAATAAAATACTTTATATAAAAATCACAAAATCATTAATTAACTCTACTACAACATATAATCATATATTAATTATAAAATGTATATCCATATTTGCCATCAAATTTGAATTGATACCTTTAACCAAAAGTTCCACACAGTGGGCTGTTGTAAAAATTTGAATAATATCATATCTGTGACATCAAAAAAAATTTAAGGAAAAAAAGGAAGTAGCCATTCCTAATGACGCTGTTATATTATTGTCTTAGATTATTGGATTGTTTACATATTTCAGCAGGATGACCGAGTAATCTAGTAGATACATTATTTGGCTTCTGTGCATCAGATAGTTCTGTCTGAGAGAGAGCTTTCATATTGACAGAAGGAATTAAGCCTCCTACTTATCTGGCCCAGTCATGTCTGCTAAGCTCATTAGCGGGGATCCCAATTATCAGAAAGTCAATAGCGCACAAATAGAGAGATTAGAGAGAGCTTAGCCAGGTTGATTCCTGTTTCCTTCACTCCTGATACCACATGTTAACAAGGGGATCCTCATCCTAGACATCTGTAATCCAATTTCAAAAGCAAATGGACATGCATGTACAGTATATGAACTATATGGAAAAATTTTGGGACAGTAGATACAGGTATTTGGTCCTAGTGGTCGGTTAAATTGTTTACCTGAACAATCTGTTCTTCTGCCACTCAACACACTGATGTCCATAGTCTAATCCTGTCTATCATCTGAAAACAACCACCTATGTTGGGCTAACACAGAGAACACTTTAGCTGAAGAATCGAACATAGAAGAATTTAGTTTCAATGTACCGGTATGTATTTTTCTTTTGGTACAAACCAGAGGTGTCCCTAAGGCATAGCTGCTTGGCATTTTGAATCCATTGTACACAGGACTTTGGTAAGAACCGGGACTGTACATCTACAGGAAAGAAAATATACATTTATAAGACAAGCTCTCTCTGTCTTTATAATTGGAGCAGCCAACTGTTTGCAATTGGTTGCATTGATGCTTGGTCAGTGTATAGCACTGTGCATCTCCTCATGCATAGCATTAGGATCTTGACACCAGACCGCTTTCATCTTAATGTTCTTCCTAATGATTGACTTGTGGCAGATCCAGCCATATGTGGAAAAAAGGAGAAACAAACAAAAAACCTATGAATATTTATAAACAGCATCCAATTGAGGACTATATGAGTGGCTAAATGGGGCTGCACCTGTTAAACTGATCTGTGTGCTCTGATGTATCCATGTGAAAAACAAGGAAAAGGCTCATGTAATGAGGAATGGGGGAGTGTGTGTGTGTGTGTGTGTGTGTGTGTGTGTGTGTGTGTGTGTGTGTGTGTGTGTGTGTGTGTGTGTGTGTGTGTGTGTGTGTGTGTGTGTGTGTGTGTGTTCTACAGGTGTTGGTATCCTCATGTGACTGAGCCAAGGAATTGTTACTAAATCATACTAAAGCCTGTGTAATGGTTTGAATGTTATACTCAGTGAAATGCAGGGGTGCAACTTTGGTTTTAGAAGTGGGGGGGGCATGTTATATATATATATTTTTGTTGTTGTTGGGATAAACACTCCAAACAACCTACCCGACCGCTCGGAGGTGTCCGCATTGTCCTAAAGCATGCCGTTGCCTCATTTTGTATCACATTTCAATTATAAAACTGGGGGGGGGACAAAAATGAATTTCAGAATGTGGGGGGGACATGTCCCCCCTGTCCCCAGTGAAAGTTGCGCCCCTGGTAAAATGTATCCCTACTACATGCTCTTTTCAGATCACCGTATAGTCCTTACCTTTATACAAATGTATTAATATTTTTACATGCAAACAATATCCCCAAATCTCATGATAAATGCTTTGTTTCTCACTGTGTAGCTGACTGAGGCATGTTGCAGTGAAGCTGCCTGCCGCTGCAACATCTGTCATAAAAACATATAATCTCTGATGGCATGGAAACTTTCAATGGATGTTTGAGAGAAAAATGTGGTCAAAAATAACATTTCAATATAATTAAACAAAATGTAAACTTGCTCAATATATATATTTTATTGAATTAAAAGACCTTACAGCTGACATTCTATGATCAATTTGCTATGCTGTGAGTCAAAGTCAAAACAACATCCATACATACCTCGCCTTCATAATCTCAAATGTTTTCTCCCATATTCCGTTGGCGCGAAACAACTGCTTTTGGCGTCGTTGGAAAACAACAAAGTAAAATACATTGTGAGTGAACTAAATCCCATGTTGAGCCAGATGCTGCGGGCATATTGCAACCATCGATGACCACCAGATTATCGCCAGCTGATGTTTCGTTAAACCATCAATATGCACTAAATTCACCCGCACAGCTGATCTAAATTGCAACCATTATTGGTCACCTCATTACCACTCTCTAAAAGCTGACGTTGGTGTTACCTTAGTTCTGCTTGCCAGGGCCAGATTACGGAACACGCACGCAGGGCACATGCCCCGGGGCCCCCAACCTCCAGGGGTGGCCCCAACTCAGATAGCATATGATAGCAAAATGTGTAGAATTGCAGGAAATTAGCTGTACAACTGCAACATTTTCTCTTAGCCTCATGACAAAATGTGTAGAATAGCATTATAAAACTGCACATTTTTCTCTCTGCTCCATGGAAAAATTTGTTGAAATGCAGTAAATTAGCGGATTCCCCCTTATTTGGCAATCCTTCCATACAACTGAAATAAAGTATTTCCTCGTTTACCACGGAAAATCTATTGTGGCAATTTACCCGAGACGTTGTATGAATGGAAAACTAATGTTGGTGTAGCCTACTCTTATTATTTTATTTGTTTCCAATTTATGTAATCCATTAAATATAACAGTCTTTTTAAAAAAAATGTCTGGTATGGTCATTTCTTATCAAATCAAATCAAATCAAATCAAATTTTATTGGTCACATGCGCCGAATACAACAGGTGCAGACATTACAGTGAAATGCTTACTTACAGCCCTTAACCAACAGTTCATTTATTTTAAACAAAAAAAGTACAAATAAACAAAAGTGTTGAGAAAAAAAAGAGCAGAAGAAAAATAAAGTGACAGTAGGGAGGCTATATATACAGGGGGGTACCGTTGCAGAGTCAATGTGCGGGGGCACCGGCTAGTTGAGGTAGTTGAGGTAATATGTACATGTGGGTAGAGTTAAAGTGACTATGCATAAATACTTAACAGAGTAGCAGCAGCGTAAAAAGGATGGGGTGGGGGGGCAGTGCAAATAGTCCGGGTAGCCATGATTCATCTCATTCATCTCATTCATCTCATTGTTAGTTGACATCACGTGACTTCCGTCTCGCTTCCGCATTGTCTCCGTACTGCTGTGCTGTTTGCTGCTACTTGGCTACCTGCCAAACTATTCACGTTTTACTTTTAATAAACGTTTAATCAATCTCTGTGTTCAACAAATTTACCAACTTTTTAGTTTTGTCCTCACTCATCTTTTTTCGTTAAACTTTTTCACCCCGGACGTTTATCCCGAGACAGAAGAGTCATTTTCCTGTGCGTTTTAGCTGCCAACTTTACGTTATTTTCCTTTTTTCCATCGCAACTTTTTTCCCTTATTCAACTTTTTCACTCCGGACGCTTTATCTGGACATGGTTCATCAACATCTTCAACAGCCGAAGCTAAGTAGTAACATTAACATGATGTCTTCTAATTGCAGTCGCTGTACTCATAATATACAGGAGAATTCTCGCCTTACGGCGAGAATAGCTGTGCTACAAGCCCAGCTTCAGACGCAATCGTTAGGCAAGGGTAATATCAGTGTAGGAAAGGAAGAAACAGCGTCTGTGCCACCAGTAAGTACAGACAGTAACGTTAGTATAAATCCCCCCGCACAGTCCCCGCAGCCGGACAACTTTCTCATGGCTTCTGGAGGGAAATACTGTTGGAATGCTCAACCGGTGTCGCTCATTCAGCCGACAGAAACCTTCAACCGGTTTTCCCCATTATGTAGCGAGTCGGAGTCTGAGTCTGAGTCTTCTCTAGTCTCTACTCCTCCCGTTACGGGGTCTGAGACTCCGAAGGCTCCCACCATTAGCTCTGACAAATTGAAAACCCTAGTCATTGGCGACTCCATTACCCGCAGTATTAGACTTAAAACGAATCACCCAGCGATCATACACTGTTTACCAGGGGGCAGGGCTACCGACGTTAAGGCTAATCTAAAGATGGTGCTGGCTAAAGCTAAAACTGGCGAGTGTAGAGAGTATAGAGATATTGTTATCCACGTCGGCACCAACGATGTTAGGATGAAACAGTCAGAGGTCACCAAGTGCAACATAGCTTCAGCGTGTAAATCAGCTAGAAAGATGTGTCGGCATCGAGTAATTGTCTCTGGCCCCCTCCCAGTTAGGGGAAGTGACGAGCTCTACAGCAGAGTCTCAGCACTTAATCGCTGGTTGAAAACTGTTTTCTGCCCCTCCCAAAATATAACATTTGTGGATAATTGGCCCTCTTTCTGGGACTCACCCACAAACAGGACCAAGCCTGACCTGCTGAGGAGTGACGGACTCCATCCTAGCTGGAGGGGTGCTCTCCTCTTATCTACCAACATAGATAGGGCTCTAACTCCTCTAGCCCCACAGTGAAATAGGGTGCAGGCCAGGCAGCAGGCTGTTAGCCAACCTGCCAGCTTAGTGGAGTCTGCCAATAGCACAGTCAGTGTAGTCAGCTCAGCCATACCCATTGAGACTGTGTCTGTGCCTCGATCTAGGTTGGGCAAAACTAAACATGGCGGTGTTCACCCTAGCAATCTTATTAGGATAAAGACCTCCTCCATTCCTGCCATTATTGAAAGAGATCGTGATACCTCACATCTCAAAATAGGGTTACTTAATGTTAGATCCCTCACTTCAAAGGCAGTCATAGTCAATGAACTAATCACTGATCATAATCTTGATGTGATTGGCCTGACTGAAACATGGCTTAAGCCTGATGAATTTGCTGTGTTAAATGAGGCCTCACCTCCTGGTTACACTAGTGACCATATTCCCCGTGCATCCCGCAAAGGCGGAGGTGTTGCTAACATTTACGATAGCAAATTTCAATTTACAAAAAAAAAAATGACGTTTTCATCTTTTGAGCTTCTAGTCATGAAATCTATGCAGCCTACTCAATCACTTTTTATAGCTACTGTTTACAGGCCTCCTGGGCCATATACAGCGTTCCTCTCTGAGTTTCCTGAATTCCTATCAGACCTTGTAGTCATAGCAGATCATATTCTAATTTTTGGTGATTTTAATATTCACATGGAGAAGTCCACAGACCCACTCCAAAAGTCTTTCGGAGCCATTATCGACTCAGTGGGTTTTGTCCAACATGTCTCTGGACCTACTCACTGCCACAGTCATACTCTGGACCTAGTTTTGTCCCATGGAATAAATGTTGTAGATCTTAATGTTTTTCCACAAAATCCTGGACTATCGGACCACCATTTTATTACGTTTGCAATCGCAACAAATAATCTGCTCAGACCCCAACCAAGGAGCATCAAAAGTCGTGCTATAAATTCTCAGACAACACAAAAATTCATTGATGCCCTTCCAGACTCCTTCTGCCTACCCAAGGACGTCAGAGGACAAAAATCAGTTAACCACTTAACTGAGGAACTCAATTTAACCTTGCGCAATACCCTAGATGCAGTTGCACCCCTAAAAACGAAAAACATTTGTCATAAGAAACTAGCTCCCTGGTATACAGAAAATACCCGAGCTTTGAAGCAAGCTTCCAGGAAATTGGAACGGAAATGGCGCCACACCAAACTGGAAGTCTTCCGACTAGCTTGGAAAGACAGTACCGTGCAGTACCGAAGAGCCCTCACTGCTGCACGATCATCCTACTTTTCCAACTTAATCGAGGAAAATAAGAACAATCCAAAATTTCTTTTTGATACTGTTGCAAAGCTAACTAAAAAGCAGCATTCCCCAAGAGAGGATGGCTTTCACTTCAGCAGTGATAAATTCATGAACTTCTTTGAGGAAAAGATCATGACCATTAGAAAGCAAATTACGGACTCCTCTTTGAATCTGCGTATTCCTCCAGGGCTTAGCTGTCCTGGATCTGCACAGCTCTGCGAGGGCCTGGGATCGGGAGAGACACTTAAGTGTTTTAGTACTATATCTCTTGACACAATGATGAAAATAATCATGGCCTCTAAACCTTCAAGCTGCATACTGGATCCTATTCCTACTAAACTGCTGAAGGAGCTGCTTCCTGTGCTTGGCCCTCCTATGTTGAACATAATAAACAGCTCTCTATCCACCGGATGTGTACCAAACTCACTAAAAGTGGCAGTGATAAAGCCTCTCTTGAAAAAGCCAAACCTTGACCCGGAAAATATAAAAAACTATCGGCCTATATCGAATCTTCCATTCCTCTCAAAAATTTTAGAAAAAGCTGTTGCGCAGCAACTCACTGCCTTTCTGAAGACAAACAATGTATACGAAATGCTTCAGTCTGGTTTTAGACCCCATCATAGCACTGAGACTGCACTTGTGAAGGTGGTAAATGACCTTTTAATGGCGTCAGACCAAGGCTCTGCATCTGTCCTCGTGCTACTAGACCTTAGTGCTGCCTTTGACACCATCGATCACCACATTCTTTTGGAGAGACTGGAAACCCAAATTGGTCTACACGGACAAGTTCTGGCCTGGTTTAGATCCTACCTGTCGGAAAGATATCAGTTTGTCTCTGTGAATGGTCTGTCCTCCGACAAATCAACTGTACATTTCGGTGTTCCTCAAGGTTCCGTTTTAGGACCACTATTGTTTTCACTATATATTTTACCTCTTGGGGATGTTATTCGAAAACATAATGTTAACTTTCACTGCTATGCGGATGACACACAGCTGTACATTTCAATGAAGCATGGTGAAGCCCCAAAATTGCCCTCGCTAGAAGCCTGTGTTTCAGACATAAGGAAGTGGATGGCTGAAAACTTTTTACTTTTAAACTCGGACAAAACAGAGATGCTTGTTCTAGGTCCCAAGAAACAAAGAGATCTTCTGTTAAATCTGACAATTAATCTTGATGGTTGTAAAGTCGTCTCAAATAAAACTGTGAAGGACCTAGGCGTTACTCTTGACCCTGATCTCTCTTTTGACGAACATATCAAGACTGTTTCAAGGACAGCTTTTTTCCATCTACGTAACATTGCAAAAATCAGAAATTTTCTGTCCAAAAATGATGCAGAAAAATTAATCCATGCATTTGTTACTTCTAGGTTAGACTACTGCAATGCTCTATTTTCCGGCTACCCGGATAAAGCACTAAATAAACTTCAGTTAGTGCTAAATACGGCTGCTAGAATCCTGACTAGAACCAAGAAATTTGATCATATTACTCCAGTGCTAGCTTCCCTACACTGGCTTCCTGTTAAGGCAAGGGCTGATTTCAAGGTTTTACTGTTAACCTATAAAGCGTTACATGGGCTTGCTCCTACCTATCTTTCCGAGTTGGTCCTGCCGTACATACCAATACGTACGCTACGGTCACAAGACGCAGGCCTCCTAATTGTCCCTAGAATTTCTAAGCAAACAGCGGGAGGCAGGGCTTTCTCCTATAGATCTCCATTTTTATGGAACAGTCTGCCTACCCATGTGAGAGACGCAGACTCGGTCTCAACCTTTAAGTCTTTACTGAAGACTTATCTCTTCAGTAGGTCATATGATTGAGTGTAGTCTGGCCCAGGAGTGTGAAGGTGAACGGAAAGGCTGGAGCAACGAACAGCCCTTGCTGTCTCTGCCAGGCCGGTTCCCCTCTCCACTGGGGTTCTCTGCCTCTAACCCTGTTGCAGGGGCTGAGTCACTGGCTTGCTGGTGCTCTTTCATGCCGTCCCTGGGAGGGGTGCGTCACTTGAGTGGGTTGAGTTACTGACGTGATCTTCCTGTCTGGGTTGGCGCCCCCCCCTTGGTTTGTGCTGTGGTGGAGACCTCTGTGGGCTATACTCGGCCTTGTCTCAGGATTGTAAGTTGGTGGTTGGGGATATCCCTCTAGTGGTGCGGGGGCTGTGCTTTGGCGGAGTGGGTGGGGTTATATCCTTCCTGTTTGGCCCTGTCCGGGGGTTTCTTCGGATGGGGCCACAGTGTCTCCGGACCGCTCCTGTCTCAGCCTCCAGTATTTATGCTGCAGTAGTTTATGTGTCGGGGGGCTGGGGTTAGTTGGTTATACCTGGAGTACTTCTCCTGTCTTATCCAGTGTCCTGTGTGAATTTAAGTATGCTCTCTCTAATTCTCTCGTTCTCTCTTTCTCTCTGAGAACCTGAGCCCTAGGACCATACGTCAGGACTACCGGGCATGATGACACCTTGCTGTCCCCAGTCCGCCTGGCCTTGCTGCTATTCCAGTTTCAACTGTTCTGCCTGCGGCTACGAAACCCCTACCTGTCCCAGACCTGCTGTTTTCAACTCTTAATGATCGGCTATGAAAAGCCAACTGAGAGACCTGAGCCCTAGGACCATACGTCGGGACTACCGGCCGTGGTGACTCCTTGCTGTCCCCAGTCCGCCTGGCCTTGCTGCTATTCCAGTTTCAACTGTTCTGCCTGCGGTTATGGAACCCCTACCTGTCCCAGACCTGCTGTTTTCAACTCTTAATGATCGGCTATGAAAAGCCAACTGAGATTTATTCCTGATTATTATTTGACCATGCTTGTCACTTATGAACATTTTTGAACATCTTGGCATGGTTCTGTTATAATCTCCACCCGGCACAGCCAGAAGAGGACTGGCCACCCCTCATAGCCTGGTTCCTCTCTAGGTTTCTTCCTAGGTTTTGCCTTTCTAGGGAGTTTTTCCTAGCCACCGTGCTTCTACACCTGCATTACTAGCTGTTTGGGGTTTTAGGCTGGGTTTCTGTACAGCACTTCGAGATATTAGCTGATGTAAGAAGGGCTATATAAAATAAAATTGATTGATTGATTGATGATTAGCTGTTCAGGAGTCTTATGGCTTGGGGGTAGAAGCTGTTGAGAAGTCTTTTGGACCTAGACTTGGCACTCCGGTACCGCTTGCCGTGCGGTAGCAGAGAGAACAGTCTATGACTAGGGTGGCTGGAGTCTTTGACAATTTTGAGGGCCTTCCTCTGACACCGCCTGGTATAGAGGTCCTGGATGGCAGGAAGCTTTGCCCCAGTGATGTACTGGGCCGTACGCACTACCCTCTGTAGTGCCTTGCGGTCGGAGGGCAAGCAGTTGCCATACCAGGCGGTGATGCAACCAGTCAGGATGCTCTCGATGGTGCAGCTGTAGAATTTTTTGAGGATCTGAGGACCCATGCCAAATCTTTTTAGTCTCCTGAGGGGGAATAGGCTTTGTCGTGCCCTCTTCACGACTGTCTTGGTGTGTTTGGACCATGATAGGTCGTTGGTGATGTGGACACCAAGGAACTTGAAGCTCTCAACCTGTTCCACTACAGCCCTGTCGATGAGAATGGGGGCGTGCTCAGTCCTCTTTTTTTTCCTGTAGTCCACAATCATCTCCTTTGTCTTGGTCACGTTGAGGGAGAGGTTGTTGTCCTGGCACCACACGGCCAGATCTCTGACCTCCTCCCTATAGGCTGTCTCATCGTTGTCGGTGATCAGGCCTACCACTGTTGTGTCGTCTGCAAACTTAATGATGGTGTTGGAGTCGTGCCTGGCCATGCAGTCATGGGTGAACAGAGAGTACAGGAGGGGACTGAGCACGCACCCCTGAGGGGCCCCCGTGTTGAGGATCAGTGTGGCAGATGTGTTGTTACCTACCCTTACCACCTGGGGGCGGCCCGTCAGGAAGTCCAGGATCCAGTTGCAGAGGGAGGTGTTTAGTCCCAGGATCCTTAACTTAGTGATGAGCTTAGAGGGCACTATGGTGTTGAATGCTGAGCTGTAGTCAATGAATAGCATTCTCACGTAGGTGTTCCTCTTGTCCAGGTGGGAAAGGGCAGTGTGGAGTGCAATAGAGATTGCATCATCTGTGGATCTGTTGGGGCGGTATGCAAATTGGAGTGGGTCTAGGGTTTCTGGGATAATGCTGTTGATGTGAGCCATGACCAGCCTTTCAAAGCACTTCATGGCTACAGACGTCAGTGCTACGGGTCGGTAGTCATTTAGGCAGGTTATCTTAGAGTCCTTGGGCACGGGGACTATGGTGGTCTGCTTGAAACATGTTGGTATTACAGACTCAGTTAGGGACATGTTGAAAATGTCAGTGAAGACACTTGCCAGTTGGTCAGCACATGCTCGGAGTACACGTCCTGGTAATCCGTCTGGCCCTGCGGCCTTGTGAATGTTGACCTGCTTAAAAGTCTTACTCACATCGGCTACGGAGAGCGTGATCACATAGTCATCCGGAACAGCTGGTGCTCTCATGCATGCTTCAGTGTTGCTTGCCTCGAAGCGAGCATAGAAGTGGTTTAGCTCGTCTGGTAGGCTTGTGTCACTGGGCAGCTCGCGGCTGTGCTTCCCTTTGTAGTCTGTAATAGTTTTCAAGCCCTGCCACATCCGACGAGCGTCAGAGCCAGTGTAGTACGATTCAATCTTAGACCTGTATTGACTCTTTGCCTGTTTGATGGTTCGTCGGAGGTCATAGCGGGATTTCTTATAAGCGTCCGGGTTAGAGTCCCGTTCCTTGAAAGCGGCAGCTCTACCCTTTAGCTCAGTGCGGATGTTTCCTGTAATCCATGGCTTCTGGTTGGGGTATGTACGTACGGTCACTGTGACGGACGACATCATCGATGCACTTATTGATGAAGCCAGTGACTGATGTGGTGTACTCCTCAATGCTGTCTGAAGAATCCCGGAACATGTTCCAGTCTGTGCTAGCAAAACAGTCCTGTAGCTTAGCATCTGCGTCATCTGACCACTTTTTTATTAACCGAGTCACTGGTGCTTCCTGCTTTAGTTTTTGCTTATAAGCAGGAATCAGGAGGATAGAGTTATGGTCAGATTTGCCAAATGGAGGGCGAGGGAGAGCTTTGTGTGCGTCTCTGTGTGTGGAGTAAAGGTGGTCTAGAGTTTTTTTCCCTCTGGTTGCACATTTAACATGCTGGTAGAAATTAGGTAGAACGGATTTAAGTTTCCCTGCATTAAAGTCTCCGGCCACTAGGAGCGCTGCATCTGGATGAGCGTTTTCCTGTTGATTAATGGCCTTGTACAACTCATTCAGTGCAATCTTAATGCCAGCATTGGTTTGTGGTGGTAAATAGACAGCTATGAAAAATATAGATGAAAACTCTCTTGGTAAATAGTGTGGTCTACAGCTTATCATAAGATACTCTACCTCAGGCGAGCAAAACCTCGAGACTTCCTTAGTATTTGGTTTTGTGCACCAGCTGTTGTTTACAAATATACACAGACCGCCACCCCTTGTCTTACCGGAGTCAGCCGTTCTGTCCTGCCGATGTAGCGTATAGCCTGCTAGCTGAATGTTATCATTGTCGTCGTTCAGCCACGACTCGGTGAAACATAATATATTACAGTTTTTAATGTCCCGTTGGTAGGATAACCGTAATCTTAAGTCGTCCACTTTATTTTCAAAAGATTGAACGTTGGCTAATAGGATTGATGGAAGAGGCAGTTTACTCGCTCGCCGTCGGATCCTTACAAGGCACCCCGATCTGCGTCCATGATATCTCCGTCTCTTCTTCACGCAAATGACGGGGATTTGGGCCTTGTCGGGTGTCTGTATGATATCCTTCGCGGCCGCCTCGTTGAAGAAAAAATCTTCGTCCAATACGAGGTGAGTAATCGCTGTCCTGATATCCAGAAGCTCTTTTTGGTTATAAGAGACGATGGCAGAAACATTATGTACAAAATAAATTACAAATAACGCGGAAAAACACACATAATAGTACAATTGGTTAGAGGGCTGTAAAACGGCAGCCATCTTCTCCGGCGCTGTTTAGGTTTATCAAGACTGGGGGTAAAATATCCCTGGTGTGGTGAGGTGATGTCGAAGGAGTAAGGCGCAGGAGGGTAAATCACAGAATAACAGGCTTTATTCCGCAAATACAGAGTTACGCAGAAATGCGTCAAACACTCTAGTGCGCAAAACAGGCGCACTGGAAAATACAAGGCACACCGGGAAATATCCCAGCGATACAAAATACACGGAGCTCCACCAAGCTTAGCTATCCTCCACAATAAACAATCACACACAAAGACAAGGGGGCAGAGTGAACACTTATACAGGGACTGATGAGGGGATATGAACCAGGTGTGTGTAATAAACAAGACAAAACAAATGGAATGATGAGATGAGGAGCGGCAGTGGCTAGAACGCCGAAGCCTGCCCAAACAAGGAGAGGTGGCAGCTTCGGAGGAAGTCGTGACACCTGGACTGTCCATATTTGAGATGTCCAACTAAATCAATCGTGATTGTTATATCATCTATATTTTTTTCTCAAATGAAAATGTAGGCTAATAAAGTTATTTCAAATGGCATATGTTATATTATTTTGCCATTTAAGGTGAAACATTTGAATGAAATATAGGCCTACTACTTATTCTCTAATAAGTAGCCTATTTTTACATTCATCAGCCTTACGGTTTCCGATGCTCCTGATAGGTCCATATTTCATTAGGGGCGGGAGTAGAGAACCTAGAAGCAGCTGTCTAGTATCATTATCACTTCACACAGTAACAACGAGAGATCAACTGATCTGGTGATTTATTCTTGTGGGTTTTTGGTTGCAAGCAAGTTTGCTTTAACACGCAGGTGCATGTAATCTCCTGTTAGTAGCATTTTTAAGAAATCCAGCGGTAATGCATAGCACAGCGCTACATTCTGCCAGTTGGTTGCAATGCACCCTACGAGTCTGATGCACTGAGATTAGAATGATGCGTGTTATTATAGATGATTTTGCTATAACAAGTTTGATCGTTAACGCTGCAATGAAGACTGATAGAGGCATATAGGCCTACTCACCACCACTGAAATACTAGTACCAGATAATGCATTATACCATGTTGTTGTCTAACCTATTCATGTCTCTCTTCTTTCCAACCCAACATGAATGAGATGATATGCAGTAGAGACAAACTTCCCTATTTCTTTTTTCTGTACGGTCATCTTTTTCAGCTCATCGAGTTGTTGGATCCTCTCCTTCCCCCCTTCAACAACCTGAAAGTATAGAAATAAACCAGTGATGAATGTATTGAGTGGTTTCCATTTACTGTTTTGCTAGTTTAAATCATGTCGTGCATGTCCATGGATATTGAGGAGAACAAATCTTACTACAGGCTGTTTTGCTGCTGCTTTACCTTTTAAAATGGCCTCCTGAGGAAGCATAACTTATCCTTTTTGTTTCTCCTTCTCTGCACTCAATTTCTGAAATAAAAACATGGTTATAGAAAAAGTTCTGAGAACTAGCATTGTTAGCAAGTGAACATCAGTGGTGTTTTATCAATTTTCAAACTCAATTTAAATAGGGGGTCTTGTGTTTTGTGCCATCCCACTAACTCAGGTCTAACAATGGTTGCTTTTAAACAAACTAGTGGCCATTATAATCAGAACCTAAGCCATCATTGTGAATGGCCATGTTAGCTGATTTAGTGCATATGGTCCGGGGCGTGTGAAGGTCAGGTCAACTCAGGTCACCGCTGGACATCCGCTTTTCTTAAGAGGACCTCCATAAAGAGAGAGACCTCAAATTATGAATTCTGACTCTCAAGACAGATCTGTCTGTCTGTTGTATGAAAATTGCTTAAAGGCATCTGTAATATCAATAGCCTAACCCTCCCACTTTGTTTGTTTGGTAAGCTGAGAGGTGGGGCTGGGAAAATGTATGCTCATAAAATCCTTGATTTATTCTTAGTTATATTCGTCAATAATCAATGGATACCCTATCATTAATTGAAATGCCCATTAAACAGCAGGAAATGTTACATATTGTATGTTCCCATAATCTGAGGGAGTAACTCAGGTCTCAATGTAAAGGCTTGAGACGGAGAGCCAGTTGGTTCCTATGTGGAAATGAATGAATAGGGACAGACTTGCCATGGTGAGTGGTGGGTATATTATACAGTACCTGTGTTGTTCATCTAGTTAAGACAAGGATGTCAGGATGGGGTTTTGTTTCTTCTCAGTTTGAGAGAAAAAGAAAGGAAGGCTCATTGTCTTTAGAAAGGGAGAAAAGGTGTTAATCCGCAACAATAGGATGTGGCCTACAGCCAGCCTCATCAGCTTGGATAAAGCAGCAGGCCGTAAAACAAGCATATGTTACCCTATAAATCCATACAATTTTCCAGTTTGATCGTTATTGTTTTTTTTCTCTTTCATAACAATTTAGGTACTGAGAAAAACTCCCAGCAAAATCATCTTGTATGTAGGAAGACTTTTGTTGCCTCACATAGATACCGAAACAATAGACAACTCAGCCCATTGCACTGACAAATAACAGGAACCAAAGCAAACGTGTCAACTGGTTGGGTTAGAGACTTGCTGTACAAGGGGCACGTGCTAAATAAGACCATGACCCTGAGTAGGATGAGACAGTACACATTGTCCATTCAAAAACTCCACAGATCCATAATGGTCAGGCACTATGCTCCCTGTTTTGTTAAGTCATTCTTTATGAAGTGGACTTTCAACTCCCCTCATTGTGGAGGCCCATTAATCAGGCTAGCCCATCCACTCCAGCCATCAGCGTGTTGTGTCAGCTGCACACTGCATTCCGCTCTCTCTCTGTCTGTCTCTCCCCTCTTTCTACCCCCCCCCCCCCCCCCCCCCCGTCTGTCTCTCTCTCTCTGCACAGGAGCTGTCAGTCTCTATGTGGTCAGTGTGTTGACAGTATCACCCCCAACCCCCCATCCTCCCCCCGGACCAAGGGATGAATAAGCAAGAGTGAGAGCGATATGTAGCTGAAGTGCTGCAGCTTTATTGTTGATAGAGTAAACTGTATAGAGTCAATATAGTGGTGGTGGTGAGGTGATATGTGGGGGGTTATCAAGGCTAGGTGTTAAAACAATCATAAAATGTGTATAATAAAAAAGATGCTGGGGTAATTATAACAAAGTATATATTTTGTGCTTCAATAAATCCAGCTGGGTAATGTGAGGGTAGAAGCAATATGGTGTTATGCTATAATGAGGCGGCAGGACTTTAAAGTTGCAATATTCAGCACTTCACTGTTGACTTATGTAGAACAGGTTGTATTTTAACCCAACTTGGCTAATATCAATAGGACATAGACAACGCACTATCCCAACACATTATCCCCTCTGTTTGCTTTAAGATCCTAATGTCTGCAATAACTGTCCTTCACTGGAGAGACCCAGACTTTTAAAAATCCTGACACAGACAGCAGCACTTGACCGTGGCACGTATTTATCTGTAGAGTATTGGAAATATAATGGTGGCCTCCACGACACGCAAAACGTGTGCAAATCAAATTCAAATCAAATCAAATTTGATTGGTCGCATACACATGTTTAGCAGATGTTATTGCGGGTGTAGCGAAATGCTACCACGTCATATCAGTTACCTCACTCTTGCAGAAGTCTTCAATGCTTTGTATTTCTTTTTCCAGCTCTTGTTTCTGCGACTTAATCTGTGAAAGGAATAAAACGAGGCTTTCCTTTTCTGAATGACAAAACAGTAGCAAATGGTTTATAGATCTAGTCTAATTGAGAAGTTAATTGAATAACATCCATTAGGAACACATTATTATCATCTAAAGAGAATACGAGAGTATAATGATGTCACTGAGGCTTGTTCATGAAGTACCTTTGTGGATAATGATTTAAGCGATAAAGCATTTTACGAAAGTGCTTTTTAAAATGCAACTGAAAGAAAAGGATTCAATTTAGTTAAAAAGGACACTGAAGGCCTTGATTCCTTGAGAGGTGTTTGCTAAATGCTATTGTGTAAAATCAACACCCAGGATATATGTTTCTTCAGTTGCATTGACGGAAGAGCCCTCTAAAGACACTGTGGGTGGACGCAAAGATCCACCACAATAATAATTTGGGTAGAGGAAGACAAGACCCACAGGGTTAGCTAGATTCCAGACTGCACCTGCCTGTATGATGGACCTAACTTCACCCTGCTTTCATGACTGACCTCACCCGGCCTAGAATTGGTGCAGCGTCCCACAGTATCTCACAGTGAAAAAGTTATGGGACATGGACAAGACTTCCTCCCATGGGAGTAAAAGTTTATGTGTGATAGCTAATATCTAAATTCCCATGTTCTTTGCCCTTACATATACTGTGGGCATAATTTTTGCGTGAGCAATAGACTGGTCGGGAAGGCATATTATTCAATGCGAGTTCCAAAGAATGTAGCTCTTGACTGCTTCACTTGCATCCCATGAATCACAGAGTTAAACTAAACTCAGGTTTGATTTGATTTGATAATCCCCTCCTTATAGGCTGACAACGTCACGAAACTGATGCGAGCGCATCGATGTGGCCGGAAGCCGTGCTTTGTTATGATTCTGAACATTCAGACAGCTAGCAACAATGACAAGAAGCTGCCATGTGGGGAATCGTAGGTGGCTTGTTTCAACTAGTTTTATCTTGTTCTTGATACCATGTCTTGTTTTGACTAATGTCTATGCTAATATGGCTCAAATTCACTGTAACTGTAACAATGTCTTTGTGAGACAACAAGTGCTCATTGTGCAAATTTATAAATTTTTTAAAGAAACATTTGGAGAATAAATATAGTTTACATGTTGCCAACAATCTAAGCCAACCCCATCTGTCTTGCCCCATAGTTGTGCACGCGTCGCTTTTGTTGCTAAACAACCAACCCGTCTATAACTCACTTCTCAATCTGCGATTGCTACATCCATTTTTTGACATTTTAAATGTATTATATATGCCCATTGATTCTTAAAGAATATAACTTAGAAATGCCACATGAGCTTAGTTCAACTATCCTACCTCATCAGAACCCAAAATATAAGCATATTTTACTCATTTGTAAACGATGTAATTGTAACCAAAAACTGTATAGCCTCAAAACATTGTTAAAACTAGGGTTGGGCGGTATCCAGATTTTCATACCTTCATACTGTTCCTATACTACCGGCATTGCACACAAGGGGTGATATTACATTTGGAAAGAAATAGCGCCCCTTGTGTGCACTGCCGGTAATACCGTATACCCCAGTAAGGTATAAGAAGGATAGGAAGGTATGAAAATCTGGATACTGCCCAACCCTAGTTTTAACCATGTTTTGAGGCTATACAGTTTTCACCCTACAGCTCCATATACATTTCTGTTCTTACAAGTACAGATGCATAATTCATCCTTGATGCAAGCCAACATACTGTTGGTGTTCTATGTGATTGTGACATTCAGGGATGAGGGAGTGAATCATTTGAGATGGGTAGCTAAGCTTACACCCAGCTGGGCTTTCAGTGGCTAGGCTTTGGCCTCCCATTGGAAGTCTCTCCCTCGGGGCCCTACAGCTATGGAAGCACATTTTCTGCTTCATTGATTAAAGTCACCAAAATAACATGAAAAATGTTTTATGCATAAATATTATAGTTGACCTTAATATTGAGTTTGTCAGCCACAGGATGGGTACTAAAGGCCAGGCAACAAAGACATTTGAAAATAGAGAGATCTGAATTGATACACTAAATATGGATAATCCTTTTGACTGATGATTGAAATGACATTAAGGACGTGTTTATTAGTAGTCTTTAACTAAAGCTGCTCTTTAGAAGCTGTTTAGACACCTTCTAAGGTGGGGGTAATTCTGGGGATGATTCTGTCACACCATCTGCTCCACACACCATTAACCTCTACTCATCCCTGGCTGTTTTGTGTTTATTGAAGTGACGAGAGTGGGGTCTATCAACGAGCCACACTTTTGATCTCTAACCAATATGTTTTTGTTGTTGTATTTCTATTGGTGATCATTCTCTCACCAAGATTGCCAATTAGTGTTGTTTTGATTATGATGATGCTCAGTATCATGTTCAGATTCCTTTTAACTGATGTGTTGAGTGCTTTCTATGATGTTCACTCTTATTTTGACCGTTGCACCTAAATCGCCCAAAATGACCTAAGCTATTGTTGGATACTAATAATGAACGCATCCTTCAGGTAGACAATTGTTTTGCATTTCCAAAGAAAACTATGATTGGAGGGAGGAGTAGGCCTGCAGTAAATTCTAAGTATTCTGTGACAAATAAACTAACAATGTATGCCTAATACAATTTAATGTATGTATTGATCAATTGATCAAAATGTGGAATGCAATGAGGTGAAACTTACTCCAAAAGTTTAATTAGATTAAAATGATGCCAGCATTATGTATCCTAGCAACCATACAGGGTCAGGGCAGGACATTCAAGCTAGTGTGTTAGAAGTGGCCAGAGTGAGTGCTTGAGTAACACAGGAAGTGTCACCTTTCTGATTTTACCGCTGCCGGTTAGTATTTAGTGTGAAAAGAGAAGGGGGGCTGTCAAAACAATTATGACTGGTATATTTGCTTTACCAACAATCCATGTCACACATTTCTTTGGGCGATGATTGCTACCTTTCGTAAATGAAAAATACAAGGGGGTAGTTGTTTTGTAAAAAAAAAAATGTTTTTAACATTGGTTAAATCAATAGGACACCTGGTAGGCCCCATCAATAACCAATAAATATATACTGTAGGGATTAGCTTTCCAAAATAGTTGATAGGCACAATTTGTAGAATTTCTAGCACAATTCAGTAAAATGATCTGACAGAATTCCATTCTTCCAATCACATACGGCTATTAAAGAGATAATCTATCTTTAAAGTATCAATAAAGCATGATAAATAATCCTAACCCAACACATTAAAGCACGGCCCTCAAGGCCCATTTGCCAAATGTTTTGCCAATGGAACCCCGCTACCGTGTCAATTATTAACCTTCGTTTTCTCAGTGAAAGCTTAATAGTACGTCATAAAATCATTTAGATCGTCTGCCTCCACTTACCAGTTGCTTTACAGTAAGAGAGATGCAGCAATCTGTTGGCATCCTTCATTTTGATGACAAAACTAACAGAACAGTCACCTGCACTGAAATCTATCAGAAAACAAGGCTCTTGTCTTATATTGACCTGGCATATGCTAACAGAACTTTCCCCCCACTCTATATTAGTGGACTGCAAACACTACCAGGAAGACCTGCCTCAAAGGCTGTGTAATGTGGAAAGAACAGCAGTTCAGCATGGGTTGGGTGGAGGGTGGAGAGCTTTGAGACATGTTTTGTAAAGATAGTTTTCTCACCTGCCGAATTCAACATGGATGCACTTGGAGGTTGTAAAGACTGGTGACAAAAGAAAGGATGCTTACCTTCTTTCTTGTGGTGTCCTTCTCAATGTTGAGTACTACACCATAAGTATTTATCCAAAATCACTCCTCTATACAAAACAGTGTATGGTGATCAGTTTACTTGTTTTGCCTTACATTTACATTTGCTTTATTTGCAAAACAACTATTGTTGCATTTACCTTTTACAGGGCTTTTTTCTCATCTTCTAACTTTGCTTTCACATCAGTTAGATTATGGGCTGAAACAAGTAGAAAGAGCACTTTGGTTAGTTTAGATAGATAGCAAGAGACAGGAAACACTTCCACTTTCATCTGGTTTTGGGCTATCAGAGGAATAGGGTGGAGGGGGAAAGTAGGCCTAAGAGACGCGGTTGTTGGAATTTGAGACGGTAGTATAACATGACCAAGGGCACAACTTTGGTTTTAGAAGTGGGGGGAAACATCATATTATTATTATTATATATTCTTTTTTATCCAGACGGATAAACACTCCAAACAGCCTATCCGACTGCTCGGAGGCGTCCCCATGGTCCTAAAGCACACCATTGCCTTGTTTTGTATCACATTCCAATGATAAAACTGGGGGGGGACAAAAATGAAATTTCAGAATGTGGGGGGGACATGTCTCCCCCGTCCCCAGTGAAAGTTGCGCCCCTGAACATGACCATCCACGTCCCATTGTGTTATGGTGGTGGCCTGAGAAAGTCCACTTGAACCCAGTGTGGCCTGGTTCCTGACAGGGTTCTGACCTGGAATTCCGCCCTTGATGAGCTTGGCCTGCCACCCACTGTTCCTCTGGTCTGACCTAAAACCACTAAGTTCAAGGGCCAATACAAAAACCCTTTAGCAGGTGGTTCTTTATTGTATTTGAATGAAGGACATATAAAAGAGGAGATGCTCTTTGGGCAAACACCACACACCACATTTAAAGAATATGGTTAAGGTCATATTAATGAGGTATGCCCTCTCTTCAAAACCCCATCCGATATGAATTATAACATGTAAGAGTCAACTGAGGCATTGGCGCTATCACAATTTATCAGGTGAGATATGTTTGTGCTCCAATTGTGTCTATACAACCAGGGGGACATATTCAGATGGTTACCTAAGTTACATAAGCAATGAATGAACATCAAACATTTAGATAGATAAAGCCCTGATCCTTGAAAATACACCTGTGCACTGTTTACTTTCTCTTGAAGGACTCCCACACTGTGGACTGGATGGCCATTCTGACAAGTGTTGTCAAACATTACAATCTGACCAATGGCTGCCTAACCGTGAGTCATTAGCTCATGTTTCCAGACAATATCTTCTCCAGGGGGCACATGATTAACCTAGTTGAAATGGCAAATTGATGTATGAAGTATTGCACATGGGGTTTAAAAGTAAAGATTTATCAATTACACTAGACAGTTCAACAAAGATCTAAAGTCACAGAATTACATCAATATGGATTTTATGGTCCATAGTGTATGACTTAACATCCTAAATCCTATAAAATTGTAATAAGCAGTGCTTAAAAAACTGCAGGGAATAGGATTTGTTGCCAAAAAGAAACACATCCACACAATACCTTGATCTTCCAACCGCTGCTCTTTAGCCTCCAAAGAATTGCAGACCTGTTCCATGACAATTTGCATGGAGTCAATGTAATCTTTTAGCTTTTCACACACTTGTTTCAGCCATTCTTTCTCTAGGTCCTCCACACCCTCAGAGCTGATCTGAAGAAAAAAATGACAACTCTTTTTTTACTTTTTTTCTTTAATCCGCAAAACAAAAGGCACACAGCTCAAGCTGCGTGGCAAATATGAGTCCTATTCAGAGACAAAGCAATTGTACAACTTTCTGCCTCCTACGATTTCCCCCTGAATAATAAAAAGCCGAGACACACACACTAAAAAAACTCTGGCCATTAGGTTTTTTCTCTCTCCTCTTTGCCCGGAAGAAAGAAGGCAGTACATTATATACAAAGACCATAATTAATGGGGACATTTTTATTGACAGGGATAATACATATCATACTGTTTGTGTGCCCCTGTCATTCAGGTCAATTTATTCTGGAAGTCCAAAGAGGCAGCTGGGCCTTTCCACCCACGGTCTTTGCCCTGGTCTCTAACAACCGCTGCCTGTAACTAGGCAGGGCTGAAGGGGGGAGACTGGGGGTAGTATGCCTGGGCAACACCAGGGGGTTTGCAGAGTGCACAGCTTCCAGGGGGGGGCTTGTTGCCTTTGTGCCTTCCCTCAGTGGCAGCGCTGCCAGTGTCACCAGGATCACATCACATGTCAGAGCAGTGAAGTTTTCAGACTGGGAGCCGCATGGAGCCCATCAGGTTCCTGTGATATCAACGCAGTTGGCCCTCCACTTTGTGCTGGAGTCACCATTCATGCCCTGGACATTAACAGGGCTTTTGCATGCCTGTCACACTTAGGACTGTGCAGTGTGCAGGCGTTCAAAGGCTTTCAAAGCTTCAAGGTCCCCCCTCCTTTTCCCTTGTTTTGTTTCCTCCTCTTCTTTTAGAATGAAAGAAGACAGTACTTTTGTGAAGACCGGTCATATTTGAGTAAAGAAATCTCACTTTTTAAAATAATATGAATGCCTTTTTGTTTCATTTGGAATGAGTCCAAAACTGTGCGAACTCAATAGATTTTTGTAACAGAGAGCCACCCAATACATTCAGCTTGCCAAAAGACACATTAGAATGCAAAACGGAACACAAATAGTTAAAGTCATGCTTCATAACTGCATGCATTCGACGGACTAGCCAATTCTGCTGTATCAGAGTTCAAATAATGAATAAACAATTTAGAGGGATTATAAGGTTAGGAATGCTTGCGTTGCGTGTGATACAGCAGTTTTGATGCCGCGTTAGGCTAGGCTACATGTCATGCCACAGAGGATTACCCAGTTGGTCCTCTCTGTAATCACTATGGGCACTGTTCCATCTACCCTGGCACAGCCCCGACCCGACCGGCATCAACAGATGATCACCTCTCCATGCACCACCGAACACCATCCATCCCTTCTTCTCCCTCCCCCATCCAAGACCACGTCTACTAACTATGAGTGACAGCCATAGACACACGTTTTTCCTGTTTTATGGAGGCTCCCTCTGTCTCTGTTTCTCTCTAAACAACTGTATCTAAAACCCAAAACACTGCCTGTCTGACTGGGACTGTTTCCACTGGGATTGAAGAAGAAATGCTACTTCCTTTACCTCTGGCTCCACCATCTGCCGTAGAGTGGTAACTACGGATGATTAGCCATGCGGTTCTCCCATGGCCGTGACCACTCTCATTAGCACAAAGAACAAAGGAGCGATTCTCCAGAGCTGCAGTCATCCGTTTCACTTTGAGAGGATGGTTTTGTGTGACTGCTCTCCCCGCCATCTGCCTACAGTAGAGCCCCACTTAGGTTGGACAAAACTCAAACACTGAGGGACGAGAGAGGATTTAGCGAGATAGAATGAGGGGCTGCCTGGGATCATTAAAACAAGGCAATTATGGGACTGCACCTCACCTTTTAACACTAAATATCTCATTAACGTTGATTTCTTGGGGGTGTCACTCACCACATAAAAGGTATGAGTGATGAAATAGTGATAAGAAATTAATAGCTTTTGGTAAAACAAGAGGTGTCCATATCACCGCACCTCTCTGGAAGGCATTTTAATCTAACCATGTGTAACTACAATCTTATTGTTCACCACTGGCAGCTCTAGGGGAAACTTTAACAATTCTTGAATATTCTTCAGCTTTGAATGTTCATCATTTAAAATATTATTAGGTTATATTATAAGGTAAAATACAATATGTGATTTGCATCACTACAGTAAGTCGGCAAAGTGAAGAACACACTGATCCTAGCCTACCTTTGTGAAGATTCTCTCCTCATATTCCCTCAGCTGTTCACTCATACACTCGATCTTGAAGTTCTTCTCTTGGATCTCATTCATCAGATCTTTCAGTCTCCCTGTGTCACTGGCAAGAGCTACAACATGTTCTCTTTTTTTAAGGTAGTAATTCTGAAATAAAATGATTCACAGTCAATATATTTCAAAAGCACTATAGCGACATGCACACACAGTGCGGAGCAAGTGCTATTTCATATTTGGTATAAAATAAGAGTGATGCCAACATACCCAGCCATCACCTTTGTCTTAAGACATCTTGTAATGTCTTGAGGCATACAATTGAGACGTCTCAAGACGTCTTGAGATACTTTTGTTCTCAAGACGTCTTAAGACACATTTTGAAGACATGTATTGAGATGAGACACTTTTATGTGTGTCTTATAATAATAATATATAATATGCCATTTAGCAGACGCTTTTATCCAAAGCGACTTACAGTCATGCGTGCATAATTTTTTTTTTTTGTGTGTATGGGTGGTCCCGGGGGATCGAACCCACTACCTTGGCGTTACAAGCGCCGTGCTCTACCAGCTGAGCTAGAGACTAATGTAAAATTGTGCTATGATATTTTATGTTTGGAATTTCGAAATGTTGAACATTTCAAATTCATGGCACATTCTTCAGTCAACTGACATTGACATTCATTTCTTCCAAGAGTGATGATTCTAGAGTGAATGATTAGTATATTAATAACTAATAAAAAATTATATCAACCATAAATTATAAAATGCCTCAAGACGGATGTATTTTCATTGGTATTTTCGAGACGTGTATATAGACTGTCTTAAAGACATCTCCATTTTCTAAGACATGTCTTAGGACAAGACGTCTTCATTTATATGTCTTAAGACGTCTCAAGATGTCTCAAGACATGGTGATGGCTGGGAATGAATGCACAGTGAAACGTGATCGTGTTGTAACACACAGACTAGGGACTCACAGACTGTCCACCTTGTAGATGTCTCTGACTACATGGATTGCATTTATAGCCAGGTTTCCATCCAACCTTTTTATGCAAGTAAAGTACATGTCGGCTAAAACATGTCACGACAGGCCTGATGGAAACAGAACATTTGTCAGTAAACTTTCCAAATGTTGACAAAAATAAATACACTAGACAAGCACCAGGTGGGATCAATTTGTGTCAGTAAAAATAATTATGCGTAAAATGTCGGTGGAGACGCTTTAATGTGGAAATATTGATATAATAAACATTTCAAATTCAACTTGGAGTCACGCGATGACATGCTGTGTGGTCCTCCCACTAGGCCTACGACTTGGGAAACCATGCAGTTTGATGAAATAAATTATGAACTTCACAGGGTGATGAAAGTGCACGGTGATCTTGATGCTCCTTTCCAATAAATATTGAGGGTCTGATTCTAGTGACATGATGATCGATGCTTGACTGCTGTTTAAACAAATAAAAATATTATCCATAATAATCTCATAATGTACTGTATACTAGCCTACCCACACTGTATCTGCAAGCTGTAGGCTAGAGCGCACATGCCAAGACCAGGGTAGGCACATTTGTTATTTAACCCAACAGTTTTTGTGACAAAACTAGTAGTTGCAAGGTACTAAAATGTAGTAAGTAGGTACAAAGTTGCTAATTAGCTAAAGTTGTCCGTGATGGATAAAGTAATCCTTCTACCCCCCCCCCCCCCCCCCCCAAAAAAAAATTTGTAAAGTGGTTATCCCACTGGCTATAGGGTGAATGCACCAATTTGTGAGTCGCTCTGGATTAGACCGTCTGCTAAATGACGTAAATGTGCCCTTGAGCAAGGCACTTAACCCTAATTGCTCCTGTAAGTCGCTCTGGATAAGAGCGTCTGCTAAATGACTAAAATGTAAATGTAAATGTAAAAAATGTAAATGTAAATGTAAATGTAAATGTAATGAGATTCGAAAACGCAACCTTTGGGTTGCTAGATTCCGCGTTATACGCCCACCCACCACGACCAACCACCCTCTTTTTGTTTTTGCTTTAAATAACGTTCTGTCTTATGTGACCATACCAAACGTAACATCAACTAATTTGAGTGTCCAGGATTTACATTTACTATGTTACGTCTAGTCTATGAGACCAGGCTGGCTACTGAAGTAGCTACTCAGTTTTGGTTCCTTCTTTGTTGAATTGGTATCACTTTCAAACTTTGGAGGATGAATACTCCACAAAGCTCCCAGCGTGCCAATCAATTTGTTGAACTCTGCAGGCAAGGGCAGTCATTGCTGCTCCCTTGCTAGCACTCTCTTCCAAACAACAAAGCCTCCATATGCCCTCTCAGTGGGGACTGGGGCAGATATAAGAGCCATGCATTTAGGCCTAAAGTTATAGGAGTTTATAACTAATGAGATGAAAGGGGATACTGAGTGAATTGAATCACTGAGCAAATGTAGAGGAATGCACTGTCACTCAGTCATTTCACATTATTTGTTGCTGGTCTGATTGCAGTGTTTTGTATCTAAAACAAAAAGCACAAGACTAATAATTGGAGTTGTTTGAAAATATAAACTTTTCAATTGTATAAATCTATTTTGTAATATAACATGTGAATGTAGCTATTGTATGGAGAAACAAAAAGTTATGTTATTATGCAAGCAATGTAGAAAGTTACCTACCTTTATGAGTTCAGCAGTGTGTTCAGATAGTAACTTGACAGTGGGTAATTCTGAGACATCGGTTTGACACAAGCACCTCGACCAAAGAATCCCACCCTGATTCCCCAGTGAAAACCTGCACACTGTGCGCAACCGCAGACAGACAGGTAACTAAAGTTAGACAAAAACATAAATAAATAACAGGTAATGGAGAAAACAATATCATTCATCATCCGATAAAATATTTAGGAAATAGAAGAGGGGCTTGTCCAATATGATAGTTAAGCTAGCTTTAACATTGCCAATTGAGAGATTCTGTAGCTGGGTAGCTAGATAGCATGTGCAAGTGTGACAGAAAAACATTGCGTTCGCTACCTAGCTAGCTAGCTTTTTTGGCTAATTAGCTAGCTACTCACTTGCAAATGGTATATGTTTCTTTAGAAAATAGCTCCTATTCATCCTTATCCATAAATACTCTTTGCATCTCAGACAGACTGTTTCAAAATCACTTGCTAGCTAGCTAGCTAGCCTGTGCTACACCAGATTATGGAGTTGCTATTGAAACTTGGACACAACTGGGAAACTGTCTCTCATCAGGAGGAAGTACAGGTAGCTATGATTTTCTACTTTTTTCTATCTTCTCTACCATAGCTAGCTAGTTATTTGAATGGTAGATGTGTCAAATCTTTCTAGCCACGATTATCGAACAAATGCAGATACATTGTAGCTAACTGGATTGCAACCAGAGTTCCATCTGCCCGCTCACACGCAACACACTGGCACGCAATGCCACGCATTATGCTTGTTCAGTCTGTAGCGCGCAGGTTGGCCCCATACCATCTAAAGATGTTTTCAATTTTTATTTAAGCCAGTTGTTCCCAACCAGGGGTACTAGACACTGATTTAAGCAATAAGGCCCGAGGGGGTGTGGTTTATGGTCAATATACCACGGCTAAGGGCTGTTCTTACGCAAGACGCAACGGGTAGTGCCTGGATACAGCCATTAGCCGTGGTATATTGGCAATTTACCACAAACCCCCGAGATGCCTTATTGTTATTATAAACTGGTTACCAACGTAATTGTAACAGTAAAAATACATGTTTTGTCATACCCGTGGTATATGGTCTGATATCTGCCTATCAGCATTCAGGGCTCGAACCACCCGATTTATAATGTCACGTACACTGGATAGGTGCAGTAAAATATGTTTTTTTTACAGGGTCAGCCATAGAAGTATGGCACCCCTGGAGCAAATTAGGGTTAAGTGCCTTGCTCAAGGGCACTTCAACAGATTTTTCACCTTGTCGGCTCGGGTATTCAAACCAGTGAACTTTCGGTTACTGATCCAACGCTCTAACCGAAAGGCTACCTGGTTGACCCTCATGAAGAGGTATTGGGGGCCAGGGGGGCCCCTTTGAAATATGTATTTTTTCTTTCACATCAACCAACTGCTCTTAACAGCGTGGCATTATCAAAATAGTAATATTTGAAACTTTCAAATGATGACACTTGTTTTTTTGCAAATGTATGATGACTGCATTGATTCAGATTACTCTTTGATCTATAATTTACTCCTTTCGATATGTGTGACATCCTTCTCCTGTGAAAATATAAATTTGTATCCAGACAGGCTTCACTGTTAGGGATTTGAGCTTGTCATATTGTATTTGGATTATTGAAATCGGGCCAAATAGGGCCAATTACATTGTACATATTTTAAATTTAAATAGATTAGTGAAAAAGGTTTATCTCAAAACGGATCGCTTTACATCTGTGGTGCTCTTTGATGCCTCTAATCACAAAGCTGATTGTTTTCCCGCAATGATTGTTTTCCCGCAATGTAAAAACCATTAAAATAGTTTTAATCTCAAGGAGTCTGTCTAAATAGCATAATCTCTTAGAGTCTGAATGAGCAACATAATCCCTAAATCTGAAATGTATTCCCCTGGTAAAGCCCCATCCATAGCCAGTCACAGAGGCAGCAAACTCTAGGTATGTCCCCTCCCCTCCCCCTTTCGCACAGCGTTGCTTTCTGTATGTCTGAGTCTGCCCTGAGGGCCAGGCAATATGTCACATTAATTAATCAAAAACAGTTTAGTCCAATGAATGGAAGGTGATGTTATTATTATAATTTTTTCTGTTTTCACTAGTGAATATAATTATATTTGTGTGAGATATTCTGTATGCAGTGCCTCACTCACAGCTGTGTGGTTTTGGAATGGAGACACATTGAAGATCAATACCACACACATCAATAGGGATCTATCCTAACTGCCGTGGAGACTCAGGGGAGTGGTGTGTGTGTTTAGCAACACCCACCTCACAATATACACAGAAATTATCTTATTCATTCATGGTTGTTTGCGTATTTGTACGTTTTACTAACTTAAACAGAATTTAAATCTATTGTTTTTTCAGACTGTTGGTTTTGAGGGGCAACTTGTCAGAGTCCATTTGTCCTGACCATACTGGGTGAGAACAATAGGCCATCTGCAGCCAAGAACAATGTCAAATTTTTAAGGAAGAGAGACACAGGGGTCTCCATTCAATAATACTGGTTAACGACTACTACAGGAAATATGAGTGTCTTATTCTAACATTTGTCACCATGCATTGGAGGTAAAAAAAATTCAACCAATACTTTGTGATAAAAAAAAATTTGTTTTTGACATTTGTTTTGACCAAATTATGAATTTTGGAACACATTTGCCAATGTTTGAAAATAATGGATGTACATTTTTTTATCTAAACCTCACAGGTTAGATAGAGCAATTCTAAATATGATGCATGCACAATCAAATACATATTGAACAGCCTTCATCCAATCAGCTCCTTCAGTAATGCTGCCGATCTCTATTGATGAACCACATAGGTTACCCATAGTGCATTTAGTGGAGAGAGCTATACCAGTAAATTGATTTGTTGATTGTCACGGTTTAGTGCACCAGTGGAACAGGGCTGGAGCTGAAGGACCCTTGTGGAGTATTTTGGAAGTGTGTTTCATCAATAGAGAAAACACAAGATATTGTGAACCCTTTGACACTGATTGATATAATTGTTTCTGATGTCATTCAGAGGCATGTAATAAAAGCATGTTCACTGCAGTTTAAATGCCTTAATTGCAATTGAAAGTTGCAAGACATAAATATTGTGTTTGGCCCTTTGCATAGGCCCTTACTGTTGCAATGCTATTAATAGACTATGTGTTATAGTCAAGTTTTATCATAGGCTAGATGTGTCAGCAACATAACACATTATACACAAATTAAACAACATTGTCGGTAGGCTTACATTTCAGTTGTATTGGTTGATTATGTATAGGAGAAAGATTGTACTGTGGTCTTTCCATTGTGTTGTTATTTACCTTTCCATTGTGTTGTTATTTACTCGGGCAGGCCTATGTCACGAATGACGGAAATTTTGGGAGATTCTCAATTGGATGTCTGTCCTCTCCTTGACTCCTACATCCTCCTCTCCAGGACCCGTAAAAAGCAGATAAGTGGTCACCTAATCACTCGTGGACATATTCACTTTTACTTCTTGGTAACCGAGATTAGTGGTCGCCATATGTAGGAGAGTGTCAATTTGAACGGAGGAGTTAGCTCCTCTCCTCGATTGCCTCCTCCGGCGGTATATCCTGCTGCAGAAGAGTTTTAAAATCCGACACGCCCTTTGAAACAGCTGTTGTTTTCTTGGATGAGAAAAGCAAGCACGCATTTAAAAAATATATGCTACTTATCCTTTTACCTATAAAATGTATAACACAACTAGCATTCATTTTTACCACTTTGCATATTTTGTTTGGGATTCCAAAGGAGAGTTTCATTTCATACAAGCACATTAGTTTCCTCTCCTCGCCTCCGATTACCTTAGACCTTTTTCAAAATGAGGCGAGGAGAGGACAGAGGTGAGGACGCAAGGAATATAGGACAATTTCCCACAGTGATGTGATGATACAGAGTTGTAGGATACACGTTACCCTCTGGTGGTAATAATATAGAACCTCATTGTGGAATTAGATCATGCAGTGATAAACTGCACATCTATCACATCCATAGTTTAGGCAAAGGCTGCATGAGTCAATCTGTTGATGCACTATCAGGCTAATTGCGGTAAAGTTAAATGTTTTATTTAATTTTACAACCATGGGCTGTAGGTCTAAATAACACATTTGAATTGGTAATAACCACAGTAGTTCGAATGGCATTTGTAATGCAGTACCCCAGTATTTAGTTAATATTATTGGTACTCTGTGGTAATCAGGTCAACAAAGCTGTTGTTTTTTAATCAACCAAACAAGGCAGAGTTGGGCACTCAGCCAATTACTCAACAGCGCTGTTGCCATAACGTAGACTCCATATAATCTCCAAGCAGCATACACATAGCATGTGTTTGCAATTTTGATTCACAAAAAAAGACAACATTCTTAGAAATGTAAAGTTATATTATAAGAATTGTCATTTATTGCTATGGGATTTAATCAGAATCAAGTTTCATCTTGCTTTCAGCCCACAAAATCTGGAACATCCAAAATATCACCTCACATTGCTGTAGCCTCTAAAATAGACTAGAGAGTAAAAGTTGACATCATAGTTCAAGTGGGGAAAGCTAAGGCCTGATGAAATCACTAAATACCCTGGCCACAAAATAGATTAAGCCTAGCAGCACATGACCAAGTCATTCAGAGGCAGCCAGAGCCCACAGCAGGTGACTTGTTAAGGGGACAGACAGAGTCAGCAAATTAACCCCATGGGATCACAACATGGTCCACACACAGAGAGAGCCAGATTGGACAGGAAAAAAAATCTAAACAAAGCTCTTATAAGCCAACCCACCCAGGACAGCCATCGACAATAACATCACGCAAAGGAAACTTGAATATTTGGAACAAATGGCGTCCCATACTGAAATAATCCAAACTGCGAAGCCTCCATATGCAAATAAATAAAGTAATTAATTAGTCAGAGGTTTAGGAGCATCTGACACTTTGAGGTTTAATCAGACATATGGTTTGTTTGTGGGAGCAGAGAAGTGTTGTAATACAAAAGGTTTAAAACGGATTTTAGGGGGCAGAACACTAATTGTATATTATTCAGATTACTAATATTTTACTTCCATAATATGATCATCTGTTCCCTCCAACATAATCTCTGATCTCTTATGTGATGACATCACAGACATAGAAATAGAATCTCAGCCATATTATATCCCCTCCTAGTCGAGACCATTACAATGTGCTTCAATAACAGTCCAAATTAGAATGGCTCCTTTATGATTATGACACACGACCACTTTATGCCCAGTCTGTGGAGATAATGACTGTCATATTTCATGCCTACCTGTGTGTGAATTGGCGACACTTTTATATCAGGGCCTAATGGAGCGGAAACACTTGAAGGCCTACAAGGATATTTGTATACTTTTCCTCCATGTCCTCTGTCATTTCTCTGTGATAGTAAATGCTCCTGGACGCATCCATCAGTTTCTGTGGCCAAGATTGCGAATAAAATCAATAAAACATAAGTCACTTGGAAAACCTCTCGTATTCACCTCTCATTGGATGTTCTGTATCAGTTCAGTCACACTGCCAAAGTACACAAGATCAGCCTTTCATTCGCCTCTTCTGCTGCTTTCAGGGAAGCAAAACTAAATGAACAAGACAAAATCTAATTTCCTGATAACTTTTGTCTTGTTCATTTAGTTTTGCTTCCCTGAAAGCAGCAGAAGAGGCGAATGAAAGCAGGAATAAAGGGCCCTCTGTTTCTCTGAGCCCTGCTGAAAAGAGCTGAAACATTTGTTGGTTTCATTCAGAAACATTAAATAAACATTGTTTGTGTTTTTTATGTTGAATGTAATGTGATGTTTTGGTACTTAAAATGTTATGTTACATTGACTGATGAAGCATAGTATATGAGTTACTCTACAGTAAAAAATGTTGTTTAACTAATCAGAGGTGAGGCTACTTTACAAACAGAGATTAATTTTAGAAAGGGTCTGAAACATTTCCCAAATATGATACACATATATGGCCACACGAGGGAGTCAGAGAGAGCTCTGAGAAGACACATGTTCCTTTAAAAAATGCTGGTTCCAGGACTTCACCTTCTTACAAACATTAAACTAATTATTCATTCAATATCAATAACAACACCAAAGTACAACTACAATTATCTGGTTATATACAATAGATTTGGATATTAAAGAAAAATACAGTATTGACATTCAATACATTGAAAAATTCACCCTACAGCCTGTGCTGTGAAAAGCACAGAAAAGCACCTGCCATTGGCTATTAGCTACATAAAGGTGATGTTTAACCCTATCAGTTATGTCTACCTCATCTCTGTACCCCACACATACAATTATCTGTAAGGTTCCTCAGTCAAGCAGTACATTTCAAACACAGATTAAAAAACTAAGACCAGGGAGGTATTCCAATGCCTCGCAAATGGCACCTATTGGTAGATGGGTAAACATTTAAAAAAGCTGACATTGAATATCCCCTTTGAGCATGGTGAAGTTATTAATTACACTTTAGATGGCGTATCAATACACCCAGTCACTACAAAGATACAGGGAACCGCTCAGGGATTTCACCATGAGGCCAATGGTGACTTTAAAACAGTTGCAGAGTTTAATAATGGCTGTGATAGGAGAAAACTGAGCATGGCTCAACAGCATTGTGTTTCTCCACAATACTAACCTAAATGACAGAGTGAAAAGAAGGACGCCTGTACAGAATACAAATATTCCAAAACATGCATCCTGTTTGCAATAAGGCACTAAAGTAAACCTGCAAAAAAAAACTGGCTAAGAAATGTACTTTATATCTTGAATACACATCATTATGTTTGGCGTAAATCCAACACAACACATCACTAAGTACCACCCTTCATATTTTCAAGCATGGTGGTGGCTGTATCATGTTATGGGTATGCTTGTCATTGGCAAGGACTAGGGAGTTGTTTAGGGTAAAAATAAATGAAATATAGCTAAGCACAGGCAAAATCCTAGAGGAAAACCTGGTTCAGTCTGCTTTCCAACAGACACTGGGAGACAAATTCACCTAATCAGCAGGACAATAACCTAAAACACAAGGCCAAATATACACTGGAGTTGCTTACCAAGACGACATTGAATATTCCTGAGTGGTCTAGTTACAGTTTTGACTTAAATCGGCTTGAAAATCTATGGCAAGACTTGAAAATGGCTGTCTAGCAATAATCAACAACCAACTTGACAGAGCTTGAAGTATTTTAAAAAGAATACCAGGGCTATAAGTAGAAAACAAAACAATTTGACATAAACAGTTGCATTCATGAGTTTTATTGACAAATGTCAATAGAAAAATAAGGTCTGCCAAAGAAAAACCTGATAAAAATGAATTTACATGAATGCTGTAAGTACATAAATTGTTTGCTCACTGGGAAATTAATATCCAACTGGAGTTTGGAGTTTGTGACAACAACTATGTGAGCTTATTACAGTATTATAGACACTACTGTATGTCCTGGGATTTCCAGTGATCTTCTATGTAGAAGAACCCCTTACCTTCTAACTACTCTTTGTAGCTTGTGAGAGTCATAGAGGAAAACAAGTTTGTAGCTCAAACCATTCGGACTCTACAGACGTTTTTGTATAAAAGACCCGGCCCCCGGCCGCTTCGGGATCCGCCCTTGTCTCACAAACACCGCTCTAGCTCAGCCCCCGTTAATCAGTGGTATATACAGTGGGGAGAACAAGTATTTGATACACTGCCGATTTTGCAGGTTTTCCTACTTACAAAGCATGTAGAGGTCTGTAATTTTCATCATAGGTACACTTCAACTGTGAGAGACGGAATCTAAAACAAAAATCCAGAAAATCACATTGTATGATTTTTAAGTAATTAATATGCATTTTATTGCATGACATAAGTATTTGATACATCAGAAAAGCAGAACTTAATATTTGGTACAGAAACCTTTGTTTGCAATTACAGAGATCATACGTTTCCTGTAGGTCTTGACCAGGTTTGCACACACTGCAGCTGGGATTTTGGCCCACTCCTCCATACAGACCTTCTCCAGATCCTTCAGGTTTCGGGGCTGTCGCTGGGCAATACGGACTTTCAGCTCCCTCCAAAGATTTTCTATTGGGTTCAGGTCTGGAGACTGGCTAGGCCACTCCAGGACCTTGAGATGCTTCTTACGGAGCCACTCCTTAGTTGCCCTGGCTGTGTGTTTCGGGTCATTGTCATGCTGGAAGACCCAGCCACGACCCATCTTCAATGCTCTTACTGAGGCAAGGAGGTTGTTGGCCAAGATCTCGCGATACATGGCCCCATCCATCCTCCCCTCAATACGGTGCAGTCGTCCTGTCCCCTTTGCAGAAAAGCATCCCCAAAGAATGATGTTTCCACCTCCATGCTTCATGGTTGGGATGGTGTTCTTGGGGTTGTACTCATCCTTCTTCTTCCTCCAAACACGGCGAGAGGAGTTTAGACCAAAAAGCTCTATTTTTGTCTCATCAGACCACATGACCTTCTCCCATTCCTCCTCTGGATCATCCAGATGGTCATTGGCAAACTTCAGACGGGCCTGGACATGCAATGGTTTGAGCAGGGGGACCTTGTGTGCGCTGTAGGATTTTAATCCATGACGGCGTAGTGTGTTACTAATGGTTTTCTTTGAGACTGTGGTCCCAGCTCTCTTCAGGTCATTGACCAGGTCCTGCCGTGTAGTTCTGGGCTGATCCCTCACCTTCCTCATGATCATTGATGCCCCACGAGGTGAGATCTTGCATGGAGCCCCAGACCGAGGGTGATTGACGTCATCTTGAACTTTTTCCATTTTCTAATAATTGCGCCAACTGTTGTTGCCTTCTCACCAAGCTGCTTGCCAATTGTCCTGTAGCCCATCCCAGCCTTGTGCATGTCTACAATTTTATTCCTGATGTCCTTACACAGCTCTCTGGTCTTGGCCATTGTGGAGAGGTTGGAGTCTGTTTGATTGAGTGTGTGGACAGGTGTCTTTTATACAGGTAACGAGTTCAAACAGGTGCAGTTAATACAGGTAATGAGTGGAGAACAGGAGGGCTTCTTAAAGAAAAACTAACAGGTCTGTGAGAGCCGGAATTCTTACTGGTTGGTAGGTGATCAAATACTTATGTCATGCAATAAAATGCAAATTAATTACTTAAAAATCATACAATGTGATTTTCTAGATTTTTGTTTTAGATTCTGTCTCTCATAGTTGAAGTGTACCTATGATAAAAATTACAGACCTCTACATGCTTTGTAAGTAGGAAAACCTTCAAAATCGGCAGTGTATCAAATACTTGTTCTCCCCACTGTATCTTTAAGCATTTCCTCTAAGTTACTGGTGTTCTATGCAAGGCTTAAATATTGAATTGTTGAAATTGCCCTATTGTACAGTGCCCACTCATGTGCCCACAAAATACTGGTCATACTGATTGTGCCAGGTCATATTCCCATAACCCTGATAGCATAGCTAGGGACCTCTGTGTGCTTCCTTGCCTGTGTCTGTGTGCTATTTCTCAGGGCTAGGGAAACCCCCTTGGCCAGGCCCTTTATCAGGACATGAAGGGAGAGAGCAGAGCAGAGCTTCTTAAAATAAACCCCTATTAAAGCCATTTTATTATTGTGCTTCAGAGAATCATGACAGCAGAAACTGTCTCCCCCTGGAACATGTTGTGGGGAGATATTTTTGGACATTAGCCTGTAAATAGACCACAAACCCATACATGATACAGAGAGCCAGGACAGTGATCTTAATCATTATGATGATCAGGGCCGGATTACCAAACGGGCACGCAGGGCACGTGCCCGGGGCCCCCGGGGCTGTATAATTTGGGAGGGTTGGGGCCCCCAGATAGCATATGATAGCACAATGTGTATAATGTGAACAAAAACATGAGATGAGCTGTAAAACAGAAGAAAAAAAAGCTCTGTCTCATAATTTCAGGAAATTAGCCTTAAAACTGCAAAAACTGTATCTTAGCCTCATGGCAAAATGTGTTGAAATGCAGTAAGTTAGCTGATTTCCCCCAAAATGAAAAAATAAATCCCCCAAAATGATTGCAGTAGTCCGGCCCTGATGATGATGACAATTAATGATGCATCTAATCTACACGCTCCTATGCCTCTATATGCATATACTGTCTGTACAGTTTAGAACATAATGTTTTAGCACATAGCAGCCTATAATGTAGCGTAATGTATGCCGACACTTTTTAGCAGACGCTTTTATTATTTGAAATGTTCTGTAAGTAAATAATATCCTTCGATGTCTTATTAGGTTGTGAATGTCCTTTTGTGAATACTTTTATATTTATTTTTTTGGCTGTGTTTGAGATAGTCTGGGAGTCTACTCTATTGAAGACAAGAATAGTGTCCAAGCCATGTTTAGCCTACAAATTCAAGGTAATAATTTCAGCAACCCGAAGTTTCACCCTACAGAAATGATTATGGCAGGAATTGTCCTCAATGTTGCAGTGCCATAGAAATGTTAAGTCCCCAATATTCAGGGCTTCTGTGACCAATGCAGAGCCTCCTCATTAACAAATACCATGGAACCCCTCAGCGCTGTTCCCATGGTGATAAAGTTTTACCATCCTGTGTCAGTATCATGGTGAGGGAACAGTCCAATGGAAGAGTCTTCCTCCTCCGTCACTACAGAGAGAATCGGTCCCTTATACTATATGATTGAACTAGGTCATTTAACTGTGAGGCGGCCAGGACTTTATAGAGGATTGTAATACAGATCATTTAGTTTAACTCCTGGAGGTCCAGTAGGATAGGGAGAGTTTTAGATCAGTGGTTTAGTGAGAAGCTGAACCCCATTCCATTACCCTACATTTAACTGTTGGGGATCCTGTACTGTGGGTTTCTATGGCTATAAGAATGAGGTTAGTTCCAACCAGAAACACAGACAGATGAATTTCACCACAATACCCTATGTGTACTCTTTTAATAGAAGGGATTATATACAAACATAATCTATTAATATGTAAAAAACCAACCCCAACCAGCCTTTTAGGATAAGTTGTTACATACAGTACGTACGTTTCTAAATGTGCCCACAAAGAAAGGGAGAGTGTGTTTAGTTGACATGATGGCTTTCATTTGTAATTTCCTGGCTCTGTTCATCCGACTGACACACATCCTAATCCTCTTTAGGCTATGGAGGCTGGGAGTGTCGCAGACTGGGAGCATCACTGGGTCAGTTATACTTCCTGAATTCTCCCGACCCTTCAAAACGAGGGAAGGGAAAGGAGAGGGAAAGGGTGATACCAGGTCAGTTGTACAACTGAATGCATTCAACTGAAATGTGTCTTCCGCATTTAACCCAACCCCTCTGAATCAGGACAGTGGACTGGCTTGCATGGCAGTGCATCAGCATTATGTCCCTTGCCCCGTTGTGTTTTGTAAGTGTCTGGCACGTTTCAGTGTCTGGCACGTTTCAGATTAATCTGGGTGAGTTTGTTCTACTGGGTGTAACTCTTTATAGAAGCGTTCATGTCATGTTATTCAGATGGATTTTGACATGTGCATGCTATGCCACAGTAAGGTGTTTTATTTGATCCATAGCCAGCTTTTTTATTTACCCTGTTTCTATAATTGTAATATATTATATTTATTTGTATCCACCTATATTTTAGTTGTTACTGTTTTCTGTCATGGCATTTTCTAACACCTCCAATCTCTCCTGTCATCTAAACGCACATCAACTGTTTGGATTTTGTCCAAAGAGCATTAATTTTTCAGAGATATTCTAACAGTTAACCAATAGCCTGTTGTCTCTATGTAGCCTACCATTATCTTAAATTACAACTTATCTGTTAGTTTGTCTGTCAGTACACCTGTATATCTGTCATCTCTAATGATGTGAACTATGATGCGTTATAAAGGTTTTGTATAATTTCAGCCAGTAGTTTTGAAAGTAGTGCTCAAGAGCAGAAATGGGTCACCAAAAATAGTGCATATCTCAAAATCCATCTGAATATCATGACATGAAAGCTTCTATAGAGAGTCACATCGAGTAGAACAACATTTTTCCGCTCAATCTCTTTAATACACCTCTTCACTAACCAGCAGCTGGGGAGAGCATGCAGATTTCCAAGAGGCAGCCTATCAGAGAGCAGAGCTCACTACTCTACAGCACATATCTGCCTCTCTGTTAGTGAGGCTGTGGCTGCCTGCATGCGCTGGAATCCATGCCTTCCCAGCAGAAGCATTACAACTGTCAAACTGTAATCATCAGTGATGTTTGCAGCCTTATGAATTAATACTGTGTAGGCTAAACATTCTGCTCTGAGATTACCTTCATATTAAGGATGGGTTTAATTTTACCCACGGCAGCCGTTTGACTAGATTAGGGGTCATTTGTCAACAGCGTGGGATCATTTAAGGATCGTTTACTATAAGCATGTGAAGAGATTAACAGAGAGAGAGAGAGAGGGGGCTTATGACTCTCCCAATGCAGACCGCACTGCAAGGCACAGAACAGCATGACAGAGTGCACACGTGGAATTGACTCTCAGCTAACGAACTACAGTCTATCTAACTAAGGAGCTGGGCTTTGTCTTAAAATACTTTTTTCTTGTAGGCGACAGACAGCTCAGCTTTTGTGTCCAGTCAATGCTTGGCACTCAGCCTACAGAGATCACCCAGAGAGTTTGATTACCAACTGGATTGACTGACTGACAGAAGTGTTTGAGAGAGAGAGGAGCAAGCCGGAGGGATATACAAGACGCCCTGGAGTATCTGACCGGAACTCTTCTCGGCAGTGGAAAGATGACATCCAAGTCATCCAGGCAGGGCAGACCCTCATCGGCAGGGTCCAAGCAGCCCTCTCAGAGGAAGGAGTGCCCAGCGGGTAACCGCTCCTGTATGCTGCGGGTCGGGGAGAGGCTGATGAGGGCTGGGAGTGAGGGAAACCTACATGTTGTGAGACCCAGACCTGCCCAGCAGACACCACTGGAGGAGAGACACCAAAAGTCAGTCTCCATCACAGCCAAAGGTAGGAACTCTTAAAGGTCCAATGCAGCTGTTTTTATTTCAATATCAAATTTCTGGCTAACAATTGTGATACCTTACTGTGATTATTTTCAACTAAAATGGTCAAAAAAAAAAAAAAATAGCTTCTTAGCAAAGAGCATTTTCTCAAGAAAGAATTTTGTTGGACTGTCTGGGAATGGTCTGAGTAAGGAGGGGAAAACGAATTGGCAAAAAGGGTTTGGAACTCTCTTACTTATTGGTCTATTAACTCATTTACCACCTGGTGATGTCACCATGGAGGCTAAAACTCCATCCCACCAAAACAGGCTGAAATTTCAGGCGGTCTTTTCAAACAGCTATTATACATATATATATAAAACACAGGAAAAATCAAGTCTTTGACTGCACTGGTCCTTTAATGTCTCTAGGCTTACACTGAGTATACCAAACATTAGGAACACCTTCCTAATATTGAGTTGCCCCTTTTTGCCCTCAGCCTCAATTCGTCGGGGCATGGACTCTACAAGGTGTCGAAAGCGTTCCACAGGAATGCTGGCCCATGTTGACTCCAATGCTTCCCACAGTTGTGTCAAGTTGGCTGGATGTCCTTTGGGTGGTGGACCATTCTTGATACACACAGGAAACTGCCTAGCGTGAAAAACCCAACAGCTTTCTGATTCTTGACACAAACTGGTGCGCCTGTCACCTACTACCGTACTCCGTTCAAAGGCACGTACATTTTTTATCTTGCCCATTTACCCTCTGAATGGCACACATACACAATCCATGTCTCAATTGTCTCAAGGCTTATAAATCCATATTTAACTTGTCTCCTCCCCTTCATCTACAATGATTGAAGTGGATTTAACAAGTGACATCAATAAGGGATCATCGCTGTCACCTGGATTCACCTGGTCAGTCTATGTCATGGAAAGAGCAGGTGTTCTTAATGTTTTGTATACTCAGTGTATAGTCTAAGGCACTCACTGCTGGACTGCAAGCCTTTAGTGGAAGTTTACTAACTCTTTGTTTTCTGTTGCTGTACTGTATGAGTCATAGGATACTGTATTGAAGTTCTGTAAAAGTTTCACTGCACCGCAAATTAATAATAGATCTGATGATGTAGTCAGTGTTACAGTGCTACTGTAGCCGACAGTACATGACTCTGTGCCGTAGCAGTCATACACTCTCACACTCTCAAGTCCCCCCCCCCCCCCCATTTCACGCACGCATGCAGACACAAACACACCCACCCACACACACACACACACACACACACACACACACACACACACACACACACACACACACACACACACAATTACTGTACAGTGTGCGGAGAGCTTAGATCACCCTGTCAGAGGGTCATTTTGTATTGTCATGCATTCCTGGGTGAAGCACATGAGTCTGGTCATATTGTTCTGTCTAGGCCCCCTCAGCGGCCAGTGGATTAAGCCTGGGGTCAACCCTTGTAGCTCTCATTGTGCTGATGAGTTACATTCCCCCTCTTATCATCACATTCCCTTTCAGTGAAGTTGAGTTAATCTCCTGCCCCGGTTCAAAAGCAACTGCTGCTGTAGACCGTCTGATTGCAAATTTAATTTGACTTTGCCAACTCTGCAGCTGGAATCTGTCGCAAAGAGAAAAAGCATTTCTCACACTATCCAGGGTACAAATGAGGGTTGGAGAGAATTCAACTCACAGGTGCATGTGGCCTCTTCAGACCAGTAGAAGTATAAAATGTCCTTTTGCTTTCCTCTTTCCCTTTTATTTATTTTCCTTTTCTTTGTAGCTTTTTATTGGGATGTTTTTAGTCAAGCGCGATGTTCCAGAAACATTCTAACAAATTCAAAGGAAAATTTGCTCAATGTCATAATTCAGCATTTAAGGAACTTCCTCTTGGAGTTCTGAAAACATTGCTAGACTTCCAAGCCCAGTTCTCAGTATATTTTACAGGTGAATTTCATTCTGGCTTCATGCCTGAATGGAGAGGCTACACCCCAGGTTCCCTAGGTCTAGACGAACAATGGCTGCAATACATGGCCTATAACTAACAGATGATGTTTGTTGTGGCCGTCTATCTGTCGTCTGCTGCTGCCAGTGGCAGACTTAACACCAGCGGCTCCATGTATTCGGAGAAAGATCTGAACACTAATCCTCTGGTCTCCTCTCGGGACATGATACAAGACTGTTGCGCTAAACTACCCTTAAACCAGTGGTATTCAAACTTTTTCAGTTGGGACTCCATTTTTTCAGCCAGAATTTCTGGGGACCCCATTTTTTCCCCAATACTTTTTTGCGACCCCACCCCGCTCCAAGTCTAATGACACAACCTTAAAATCGGTACATTTTGATTTTTACATCAACCAATAAATACAGTGGGGGAAAAAAGTATTTAGTCAGCCACCAATTGTGAAAGTTCTCCCACTTAAAAAGATGAGAGAGGCCTGTAATTTTCATCATAGGTACACGTCAACTATGACAGACAAATTGAGGGGGGAAAATCCAAAAAATCACATTGTAGGATTTTTAATGAATTTATTTGCAAATTATGGTGGAAAATAAGTATTTGGTCACCTACAAACAAGCAAGATTTCTGGCTCTCACAGACCTGTAATTTCTTCTTTAAGAGGCTCCTCTGTCCTCCACTCGTTACCTGTATTAATGGCACCTGTTTGAACTTGTTATCAGTATAAAAGACACCTGTCCACAACCTCAAACAGTCACACTCCAAACTCCACTATGGCCAAGACCAAAGAGCTGTCAAAGGACACCAGAAACAAAATTGTAGACCTGCACCAGGCTGGGAAGACTGAATCTGCAATAGGTAAGCAGCTTGGTTTGAAGAAATCAACTGTGGGAGCAATTATTAGGAAATGGAAGACATACAAGACCACTGATAATCTCCCTCGATCTGGGGCTCCACGCAAGATCTCACCCCGTGGGGTCAAAATGATCACAAGAACGGTGAGCAAAAATCCCAAAACCACACGGGGGGACCTAGTGAATGACCTGCAGAGAGCTGGGACCAAAGTAACAAAGCCTACCATCAGTAACATACTACGCCGCCAGGGACTCAAATCCTGCAGTGCGAGACGTGTCCCCCTGCTTAAGCCAGTACATGTCCAGGCCCGTCTGAAGTTAGCTAGAGTGCATTTGGATGATCCAGAAGAGGATTGGGAGAATGTCATATGGTCAGATGAAACCAAAATATAACTTTTTGGTAAAAACTCAACTCGTCGTGTTTGGAGGACAAAGAATGCTGAGTTGCATCCAAAGAACACCATACCTACCGTGAAGCATGGGGGTGGAAACATCATGCTTTGGGGCTGTTTTTCTGCAAAGGGACCAGGACGACTGATCCGTGTAAAGGAAAGAATGAATGGGGCCATGTATCGTGAGATTTTGAGTGAAAACCTCCTTCCATCAGCAAGGGCATTGAAGATGAAATGTGGCTGGGTCTTTCAGCATGACAATGATCCCAAACACACCGCCCGGGCAACGAAGGAGTGGCTTCGTAAGAAGCATTTCAAGGTCCTGGAGTGGCCTAGCCAGTCTCCAGATCTCAACCCCATAGAAAATCTTTGGAGGGAGTTGAAAGTCTGTGTTGCCCAGCGACAGCCCCAAAACATCACTGCTCTATAGGAGATCGGCATGGAGGAATGGGCCAAAATACCAGCAACAGTGTGTGAAAACCTTGTGAAGACTTACAGAAAACATTTGACCTGTGTCATTGCCAACAAAGGGTGTATAATAAAGTATTGAGAAACTTTTATTATTGACCAAATACTTATTTTCCACCATAATTTGCTAATAAATTCATTAAAAATCCTACAATGTGATTTTCTGGATTTTTTTCCCTAATTTTGTCTGTCATAGTTGACGTGTACCTATGATGAAAATTACAGGCCTCTCTCATCTTTTTAAGTGGGAGAACTTGCACAATTGGTGGCTGACTAAATACTTTTTTTCCCCACTGTACATTTCCGCAATAAAATGGTATCTTTCAAATTATATTTCTCAAAACGTTTGTATATTGTCCCATACAATAATCTATCTGTACTGTTATTTTTATTTTTTTACATTTTTGCAACCCCACTGCAGTTCCACCGACTTTGAATACCACTGCCTTAAATCATTCTATTTTTGAAATGTCTTCCCTTTCTCCTTACATTGTGATAAACTCTCTTTCTCACACTGAGCCCTCTGCTTAAATATTCTCACACATCTTCTCACACTTGCTGTGACATGCAAATGACATACAGTAGAGTTAAAATACAATACAATACAATAGAATACAATAGAATGGTCTTCTATCATGAGTGATAGTAATTTTGCAATTTAGTTTGGAGTAAATAACCTGTTGAGTTTTCATGTGTGTATGATTAATATTTAGATGTTTCACAGTTATTAGAGTTAGCATAGAGTGCAATTGTATCTCTAAACGGTGGCTTGAGGCTCGTACCTGCCCACATCTAATCGTTTGTTTGGCCTCAACACTCACAGTAATCTGTGAATGACGTACATAATCATAGCTACCGTTTTCACTTTTCATCTAAATGTTTTGGCGCGTCACAAAGACTTGCAGTGGACACCGTCTGGTGGTAATCATCCCTGCAGTTCAAGCATATGTTTCTGGTGTCAGAAAGGGGGGCTTAAGTGAATCTCTAAACCACAAGATGACCCAAACCTGTGGTATTAAAGCAAAGACAGATCTCAACACGCTTTCTCAGGTGTCAGCTTCAAAGTGATGCCCATTTTTTAGATAAAGATAATGCTGTCTTTATCAACACCTTGTTTCCAAAGATAGAGATGGGTTTCTAAGTGTTGACATGTGTGTTGAAAGTTTATGCTTTTAAACAGCAACATTCAGTTGGCTAGATTAAATTGATGACCAAATCTGATGGTATCGCTATCAGAATAATGATCCACTGAAATGTGTAAACCTTGTGAAATTGGACCCAAATGCTCTCTGTCAATGGTAACATGAAGACCGTTTGTCATGATGTGGAGTCGAAATGGATTCAGGATGTGAATAATATTTTCTCCAAGTCATTACGTTGTATACGTTGTATTACCCCCAAAAAATGTATCTGTGCCTAATTAGACATAACAGACCTTTTTCATTTTGACTAAGTCACTTCATTTTCAGTTCTCTAACCCTTGTGAGTGTGCTTCCAAAATTGTTCAAAATTGTCTTTGCAGGCAGCAGCCTAGCACGCAGACCCTGATTTGCTCTGACAGCCGCGTGATTTCAGATCATACTGAAGTCCGCCCCATCCCGTCAGTCCCAACCCCCACCTCCCACCGCTACAGCCTCTACACTACAGGCCCAATGACATTTGTCTTTTTTTATAGCCACAAACTGTGATGCATGCTTCGATGAACACAACACAACATCTGAAACAGCTGCTCAGTTGATTTAGACTTCATGTTGATCCCTAGTTGAGAATGATTTAGGTGATACTGGCATGACATTGTTATTTCTGTGGCTTTGGTTTAGTCTTGGGATGAGATGCATACAGATGACATCATCAAGGCCAGTGTCCCCATAAACAATATAAATAATTCCTGCTCTCCCATTCAGAAAACCATCTCCAACTCTCCAAATTACTCACTTATAACTGTAACTATGCCTCCTCTCTTCCAAGTTGATGGTTGACGCAGATATGTACCTATTTAACTTGAAAACACCCCTTTAGAATGACAGTTTTTATTGGTGTTTGTTTTTCTTTCCTCTGGTAGATTGACAGGCCAATAGAGGAGCATACACACAGCCTTTCATTATCTGTAGCTATATGTTATGGCTAATCGAGCCATCCTGACCCCCCTCTCTCTTGGTGTCCATAACCTCTTACAGTATGTAAGGGAATTATTGTTCAGTGCTTTCATTGTTGTTGTAAAGTTTTGTTGCACACCACATGCTTGACAGCCCCCACCAAGCCAGTTATTGAAAACACTCCCCCGCACATTAGCGCTGGGAGCATAATGTAAGATCTAAATCATGCAACAAGGGTGACTAAGCTAGGGGGAGAAGACGTAAGCGCATTCTGTATGAGCTGATGCTAATAACCCATTAAATTAGTGTACCCTAAAGCCATGTTGGGGTAAGTTCAAACAAGGTTACTGAAACTATTGTAATTCACCTAATCCTTGTGATAGCATGCCAAATTACCCTATATCCAACAAAAGCACAGAAAAAGAAGAACATTCATTTTGAAACTGTGGTTGGCGAAGTTAATAAAAGCTGATATTGAGCATAATCGGGAATGTCTTATTATTAAACAGTACATGATCAGTTCAGACTCTTATTCTATTTCTAATACCCTGAACCAAGCAACAGGTTGATGTCATGTGAGGCAGCTATTATTGTGAAAGTCTATCTGTGTTTATTAGGTGTTTTATTGCTACAGTATGCCAACAGTGTTATATATAGGCTTAGTAGGCTATAGGCTATATACACTACCAGTCAAACGTTTGGACACACCTACTCTTTCAAGGGTTTTTCTTTATTTGTACTATTTTCTACATTGTAGAATAGTAGTGAAGACATCAAAACTATCAAATAACTCATATGGAATCATGTAGTAAACAAAAAAGTGTTAAACAAATCAAAATATATTTTATATTTGAGATTCTTCAAATAGCCACCCTTTAATAAATAATAATAAATAATAATATGCCATTTAGCAGACGCTTTTATCCAAAGCGACTTACAGTCATGCGTGCATACATTTTTGTGTATGGGTGGTCCCGGGGATCGAACCCACTACCTTGGCGTTACAAGCGCCGTGCTCTACCAGCTGAGCTACAGACTACTTTGCCTTGATGACAGCTTTGCACACTCTTGCATTCTCTCAACCAGCTTCATGAGGTAGTCACCTGGAATGCATTTCAATTAACAGCTGTAGGTGTGTTGGGTCATTGTCCTGTTGAAAAACAAATGATAGTCCTACTAAGCCCAAACCAGATGGGATGGCGTATCGCTGCAGAATGCTGTGGCAGCCATGCTGGTTAAGTGTGCCTTGAATTCTAAATAAATCACAGACAGTGTCTCCAGCAAACCACCCCCACACCATAACACCTCCTCCTCCATGAGTTACGGTGGGAAATACACATGCGGAGATCATCCGTTCACCCACACCGCGTCTCATAAAGCCACAGCGGTTGGAACCAAAAATCTCAAATTTGGACTCCAGACCAAAGGACACATTTTCACCGGTCTAATGTCCATTGCTCGTGTTTCTTGGCCCAAGCAAGTCTCTTATTATTATTGGTGTCCTTTAGTAGTGGTTTCTTTGCAGCAATTCGACCATGAAGGCCTGATTCACACAGTCTCCTCTGAACAGTTGATGTTGAGATGTGTCTGTTACTTAAACTCTGTGAAGCATTTATTTGGGCTGCAATTTCTGAGGTTGGTAACTCTAATGAACTTATCCTCTGCAGCAGAGGTAGCTCTGGGTCTTCCATTCCTTTGGTGGTCCTCATGAGAGCCAGTTTCATCATATCGCTTGATGGTTTTTGCGACTGCACTCGAAGAAACTTTAAAAGTTCTTGAAATGTTCCGTATTGACTGACCTTCATGTCTTAAAGTAATGATGGACTGTTGTTTCTCTTTGCTTATTTGAGCTGTTCTTGCCATAATATGGACTTGGTCTTTTACCAAATAGGGCTATCTTCTGTATACAACTGATTGGCTCAAACGCATTAAGAAGAAAATAAATTCCACAAATTAACTTTTAAGAAGGCACACCTGTTAATTGTAATGCATTCCAGGTGACTACCTCATGAAGCTGGTTGAGAGAATGCAAGAGTGTGCAAAGCTGTCATCAAGGCGAAGGGTGGCTATTTGAAGAATCTCAAATATAAAATATATTTTGATTTGTTTAACACTTTTTAGTTTGCTATATGACTCCATACGTGTTATTTCATAGTTTTGATGTCTTCACTATTATTCTACAATGAAAAAATAGTAAAAATCAAGAAAAACCCTTGAATGAGTAGGTGTATCCAAACTTCTAACTGGTAGTGTATATATATATATTTTTTCAATGTAACCTTTATTTAACTAGTCATGTCAGTTAAGAACAAATTCTTATTTACCATGACAGCCTACCCCCCTTCCCCTAACCCGGACGATGCTGGGCCAATTGTGCGCCGCCCTATGGGACTCCTGATCACGGCCGGTTGAGAAACAGCCCCGGATCAAACCAGGGTTTGCAGTGACTCTAGCACTAAGATGCAGTGTCTTAGACCGCCGCGCCACTCGGGAGCCCACTATATCAGGCAGCACATAAATACCACCCTCTCGACATCTTTGAAAACTGACTGAAGGGTCAAGTTTATGACTTTGAACACAAGTTTTGATTTAAAGTGGGTGTGGCGTACCTCCCCATATCGTTACATGAGATGGATACGGGGATAGGTTTTTTATAAAATTGTTGGGAAATCTAGATAATTAAAAGATAAGTGCATTTTCAGTGCCAGCTCTTAACACACACGCCAACGTCCTTCAGGAGTTAACTTGTGTTATGAAGTCAGTGATCAGGAGGGCTGTATTCTTGATAGAGCTAGGCAGTGTTCCAAATGGCACCCTATTCCCTACATAGTGCACTACTTTGACCAGATCCCTATAGGCCCATTTGCGATGTATAACTAATGAATGAGGGGTCTGAATAGGATGGCATTGTAGCCTTCGAAGCAGACAGAAGGGGAGAGTAAAACATTACTACAGTATTGCTTTGCTCTCCCAGGACTCTTTCACAATCGTCTCATAAGGTTTTTAATTTTCGAGCTCATGGGGGCATATGAAACCTTGTCACATGCCATTTCATAGCATATTTTCAAGGCTGAATGTCTCAGCCTTCAGACTTAGTGAAGTGCATCATATTAAAAACAAAAATAGCAACAATATGTAGTCTTCCTCCTCTAGACCAGACACTTTTATCACCCCCTCCAACTCTGTCTGTCTGTGGAGTTAAGCCCTTACACCCTCTAATGTTTAGAGTGCTTTTACATTTTTACCTTGGATCTATTTAGTTCGGAAGTCCATATTTGTGAGTGAAGTGTCCATTTGTTTCTGTCCTGGAATATGACATGCTAGTCAATGATAAAGACATTGAGAGTTACTTTTACAAAATCAGTATACTTCTGGCCCACCAATAGGGGTCTTTTGCCATAGCAAACCATCTCAGATTGTGCAGGGGGGCCCACAGGCTCTGGGGGCCCCCACCCCATGGTTTGCCAGTGCTGTGATAAAACATTGCGTAAAATAATAAATTTGAATAATTTATCTGCACTGTATGTTTGTTAGCCAGCTAGCCAGGGAGTTTTAGAGGAATGATTCCATACATTTTTCTAATTACAGTTGAAGTCGGATACATTTAAACTCAGTTTTTCACAATTCTTGACATTTAATCCTAGTAAAAATTCCCTGTCTTAGGTCTGTTAGGATCACCACTTTATTTTAAGAATGTGAAATGTCAGAATAATAGTAGAGAGAATGATTTATTTCAGATTTTATTTATTTCATTACATTTCCAGCGGGTCAGAAGTTTACATACACTCATTTAGTATTTGGTAGCATTGACTTTAAATTGTTTAACTTGGGTCAAACGTTTCGGGTAGCCTTCCACAAGCTTCCCACAATAAGTTGGGTGAAATTTGGCCCATTCCTCCTGACAGAACTGGTGTAACTGAGTCAGGTTTGTAGGCCTCCTTGCTCGCACACGCTTTTTCAGTTCTGCCCACAAATGTTCTATAGGTTTGAGGTCAGGGCTTTGTGATGGCCACTCCAATACCTTGACTTTGTTGTCCTTAAGCCATTTTGCCACAACTTTGGAAGTATGCTTGGGGTCATTGTCCATTTGGAAGACCCATTTGCGACCAAGCTTTAACTTCCTGACTGATGTCTTGAGATGTTGCTTCAATATTTCCACATAATTTTCCTTTCTCATGATGCCATCTATTTTGTGAAGTGCACCAGTCCCTCCTGCAGCAAAGCACCCCCACAGCATGATGCTGCCACTCCCATGCTTCACGGTTGGGATGGTGTTCTTCGGCTTGCAAGAAACCCCCTTTTTCCTCAAAACATAACGATGGTCATAATAGCCAAACAGTTCTATTTTTGTTTCATCCGACCAGAGGACATTTCTCCAAAAAGTAAGACCTTTGTCCCCATGTGCAGTTGCAAACCGTAGTCTGGCTTTTTTATGGCGGTTTTGGAGCAGTGGCTTCTTCCTTGCTGAGCGGCCTTTCAGGTTATGTCGATATAGGACTCGTTTTACTGTGGATATAGATACTTTTGTACCTGTTTCCTCCAGCATCTTCACAAGGTCCTTTGCTGTTGTTCTGGGATTGATTTGCACTTTTCACACCAAAGTACGTTCATCTCTAGGAGACAGAACGCATCTCCTTCCTGAGCGGTATGACGCTGCGTGGTCCCATGGTGTTTATACTTGCATACTATTGTTTGTACAGATGAACGTGGTACCTTCAAGCGTTTGGAAATTACTCCCAAGGATGAACCAGACTTGTGGAGGTCTACAATTATTTTTCTGAGGTCTTGGCTGATTTATTTTGATATTCCCATGATGTCAAGCAAAGAGGCACTGAGTTTGATGGTAGGCCTTGAAATACATCCACAGGTACACCTCCAATTACATTTACATTTTAGTCATTTAGCAGACGCTCTTATCCAGAGCGACTTACAGTTAGTGAATACATATTTTTTTATACTGGCCCCCCCGTGGGAATCGAACCCACAACCCTGGCGTTGCAAACGCCATGCTTATCAACTGAGCTACATCCCTGCCGGCCATTCCCTCCCCTACCCTGGACGACGCTGGGCCAATTGTGCGCCGCCCATGAGTCTCCCGGTCGCGGCCGGCTGCGACAGAGCCTGGATTCGAACCAGGATCTCTAGTGGCACAGTTAGCACTGCGATGCAGTGCCTTAGACCACTGTGCCACTCAGGAGTAAGTCAAATTATGTCAATTAGCCTATCAGAAGCTTCTAAAGCCATGACATCATTTTCTGGACTTTTCCAAGCTGTTTAAAGGCACAGTCAACTTAGTGTATGTAAACTTCTGACCCACTGGAATTGTGATACAGTGAATTATAAGTGAAATAATCTGTCATTAAACAATTGTTGGAAAAATTACTTGTGTCATGCACAAAGTAGATGTCCTAACCGACTTGCCAAAACTATAGTTTGTTAACAAAATATTTGTGGAGTGGTTGAAAAACGAGTTTTAATGACTCCAACCTAAGTGTATATAAACTTCCGACTTCAACTGTAACTGCCAATATGCCAACATTCCATTTAAACAATGCAGTCAATCCACAACCATACACTGGCTGAAATCAGTAGATGATAGTACTTAGACAAGTTGTAAATGCAGCAAGTACTGATATTGTATCATATAATAGCACTCTCAGCTTTCCAAGAAAACTAAAATGTTTAAATGTATGGTCTGTTTGCATATATTTTAGAGGCTATTTATACAGAAAATGTGTATAAAACCCGTATAAACTGTATTTATGATTATATGACAATATTTCAGGTTGACAGTAATTATATTTAACAATTTCTGATATATCACATGCTTTTGTTTTATTATCCTGCATAAGTAAAATCCGGATTATGCCTCTACTGCCATTCATTCCAATGAGACTGGTTTGGATTTCTCCCTGACCAATATGGCTCCCATTTTCACCCCATTCTGGAACTTCGAGGCAAAAATCTGAGGGGGCACAAAGTACATGAGGATGGCGGGGGGATGATCTGGAGGGGGGATGGCCCCCCCGACCGTAAATTGGAGACTTAAACCCCTGAAACAGCTTTTTAATGCAATCTAGAGCCATAATCATTATGCTTAATTATACGTATTTTTTTTTTATGTCAATTTTTCTGCATATCTAAGCATACCTTTTGAGCTGTCTGTAAGAAACTAAATATGCTTCTCTGCATCTCTGCTAAAATCTGGGTAAAAGATTGAAAGGAATGTGAGTCTTATTCAGTACATTTAGATATTGCTTGCTTTTCTAAAGTCTACCAACCTTGCCAGCAGGCATGCCAGCTAAGATAGTTAGAGAAGCTAGCTATTCTAACTTGATGGATAGCCTGAAATGACTTATTTTTACCGTTATTTTACCAGTAAATTGACTGAGAACACATTGTCATTTACAGCAACAACCTGGGGAAGCCAATTGGAAGCTGAGGATGATTAGGTGTCCATGATGGTATGAGGGCCAGATTGGAAATTTAGCCAGGACACCGGGGTTAACACCCCTACTCTTACGATAAGTGCCATGGGATCTTTAGTGACCACAGAGAGTCAGGTCACCCGTTTAAATTCCCATCCATAATATGTTTTACAGGCTTCTTGGTAGCTGGTTATGAGATTGGGAGATTGGGAACCTGTCTGGGCTAGCTAAAGCTAACTTCATAAAACTGCTAGGTGGCTAGTAGTATTACAGAGAAACAACAACAACCAAATTAAATTAAATAAAAACAAATATTCTTTAAACATGACAAATCTGAGGGGACACGAGCCTCTAAGCCCCCTATGGGCATGACGCCTCTGCTTCGAGGGTTTATGACATAGCCCCTCTAGTATGCTCAGGCCTTGCAGGGGCCCCGCGAAACTGCGGTACTCCACTGGCATTGACATGCAATTCTCAGAATCTTCATGGTTGTCCCACTCTCCTAATCTCTACCCTGCGATAAGAATACAAAAACCCATCCAGAAAAAAATCCTCCTTGTAACCATAATGACTTTTTCCAGCATTGTACAAAGCGATATGTAGTTGAAGCTGAAGCATTCACTTGCTGGCTGTGTAGTCAGTGAACCAATGCAACATGGCAGACCAGAGATCCACCTTCGGGGCAGAAGTGAACTAGATCAATCAGCTCAGCTTTGTCAAAAGGAGAGCGAGAGACTAGGCTTCCTCTCCTCTTCTCGGCTCTATCCTCTGCTTCCCTTACATCTGTCTCTCTCTCTCTCTCTCTCTCTCTCTCTCTCTCTCTCTCTCTCTCTCTCTCTCTCTCTCTCTCTCTATCTCCACTTGTGTGGACTGTCACACAGTAGACCTTAAGTGACACATTCACTTGGCAGGCTTTTCATGTTGAATCAATTCAACTGCTGAACAAAATGTGTCCGTTTTTTTATTTTTTTTTAGGGGGGGGGGGGACCGAAACATTAAACTGTATAGCTGCCATATACAGAATGTGTTGGCCTAAATGTCAAATGTTCTGCTACAGGAGAATGAAATATTATTTATGAACATGTAGGCTACATTTCCAATCATCATAATGATGTGATTATATTAATTTGAGCTTTTTTAATAACCTAATACAGTACACCCAAGCCATGAGGTCGAAGGAATTGTCCGTAGAGTTTGTGGGAATGTGTCGAGGCACAGATCTGGGGAAGGGTACCAAAAAAATTCTGCAACATTGAAGGTCCCCAAGAATACAGTGGCCTCCATCATTCTTTAAATGGAAGTAGTTTGGAGCCACCAAGACTCTTCCTAGAGCTGGCCACCCGGCCAAACTGAGCAATCGGGGGAGAAGGTCCTTGGTCAGGGAGGTGACCAAGAACCGTATGGTCACTCTGACAGAGCTCCAGAGTTCCTCTGTGGAGATGGGATAACCTTTCAGAAGGATAATCATCTCTGCAGCACTCCACCAATCAGGCCTTTATGGTAGAGTGGCCAGATGGAAGCCACTCCTCAGTAAAAGGCACAGCCTGCTTGGAGTTTACCAAAAGGCACCTAAAGGACTCAGACAATGAGAAGCAAGATTCTCTGGTCTGATGAAACCAAGATTGAACTCTTTGGCCTGAATGCCAAGCGTCACGTCTGGAGGAAACCTGACACCATCCCTATGGTGAAGCATGGTGGTGGCAGCATCATGCTGTGGTGATGTTTTTCAGCGGCAGGGACTGTGAGACTAGTCAGGATCGAGGGAAAGACGAATGGCGCAAAGTACAGAGAGATCCTTGATGAAAACCTGCTCCAAAGCGCTCAGGACCTCACACTGGGGCGAAGGTTCACCTTCCAACAGGACAATGACCCTAAGCACAAAGCCAAGACAACGCAGGAGTGGCTTCGGGACAAGTCTCTGAATGTCCTTGAATGGCCCAGCCAGAGCCCGGACTTGAACCCGATCGTACATCTCTGGATAGACCTGAAAATAGCTGTGCAGCGATGCTCCCCATGCAACCTGACAGAGCTTGAGAGGATCTGCAGAGAAGAATGGGAGAAACTCCCCAAATACAGGTGTGCCAAGCTTGTAGCATCATACCCAAGAAGGCGTGAGTCTGTAATCACTGCCAAAGGTGCTTCAACAAAGTACTGAGTAAAGGGTCTAAATGCTTATGTAAATGTGATGTATATGTAAATGTTTTTTATTCCTAGAAACCTGTGTGTAGATTGATGACGGAAAAAACAATTGAATACATTTTAGAATAAGGCTGTAACGTAACAAAATGTGGAAAAAGTCAAGGGGTCTGAATACTTTTTGAATGTACTGTATACTTAAGTATCAAAAGTAAAAGTATAAATCATTTCAAATTCCTTATATTAAGCAAACCAGATGGCAAGATTTTCTTGTTTTTTGAATTTACGGATAGCCAGGGGCACACTCCAACACTCAAATATAGTTTACAAACAAAGCATTTGTGTTTAGTGAGTCCGCCAGATCAGAAGAAGTAAGGATGACTAGGGATATTCTCTTGATAAGTGCGTGAATGGGACCATTTTCTCGTCTTGCTAATCATTCAATATGTAACAAGTACTTTTGGATGTCCGGGAAAATGTATGGAGTAAAAAGTATGTTATTTTCTTTAGGAATGTAGTGAAGTAAAAGTAAAAGTTGTCAAAAAAGATAAATAGTAAAGTAAAGTATAGATACCAAAGAAAACGACTTAAGTAGTACTTAAAAGTATTTGTACTTAAGTACCTTACACTACTGCTGATGCTAGATTTTTCTAGTTTGAGTACAAAAACAAAAATGTACTCTTCGCTCTGTAGGAATTAGTCTATATTGAATGCTTGTTTGCATGGCAGGTTCACTTCTAATAGACTATGAATGCTGATTTGAACAAAAGGCCCAAATAGTAATTATTTTCAACGTTTTCATGGAGGAAACTGTTCCAGTTTGGCCATGACAGTGACCTTGACCACAGAGTCCATCTGTGCAGAGGGAACAGAGAGATATTGAGGAAATGAAGACTCAATTATCCACAGACAGACAAATTATGTAAAAAATAAATAAATATGACAAAGAGAAACAGACGGTACATTTATATTATCAGATACATTTGTTAAGTCTTTGACCATCTGGAACATGTTATGTTGTAAAGTTATGTATTTGTTTATTAATTGGTTCAGCCAAGTATTCCCCAACACGCATGCATGGGCTGGAAAAAAAGGTGTCTGGAAAAAGTGAGGACAGCTTTACAATGGAGCTTCCTCAGGAACACACACACACACAAACACACACACACACATTTGACCATAACGTTCCATGTACAAACTTACAGTACAGAAATACCTGAACAGTGTGTGCACTGTCAATGTAGAGTTCATATTGTTTAAGGGAATAGGGTACAAAGGGAATGGAATATCAGTACATCCAACATACTCACTGGAGAGGGAGAAGAGGTAAGGCCATAGCATAATATATTCTCAGTGAAGACTAAATGTTTTTTTCATGATTTTACTTTCTCTGTTGATTTGTCTCTTGCTGCGTGTGGTCTGTGCAGTATTCTTCTGGTGGATGTGTTTTGATACTGTGACTGTCATGTTAGTGAATAATTATCCAATGTGTCATTGAGGAATCACCAGTAAACTGAACCTGAACGAAAGCAGCAGTCAGAGGTTGCTATAGTTATAGAGATACTTAATAATATTCCTGGTATTAGCTGACTAACACCCAGTTTTAGCTTAATTAAACACTCAGTCAAGTGGGGACCGCTAAGCTTAAATATTCAAAGCAGGTTAAATTAAGGGGGGAGGACAAGGTTCTCGAGTGGCATTACTATAGAAACTGTATTACATAGATGGATTACAAACCCATTTCTTATAAACTCATCAATTAGTCAGCAACTTTGATATGCAGAGAAGATGTCTGAACGCTGAAGTGTTTAAGTCTTAAAACAAACACTAAGCATATTTCCTGACAACTATGATTACATATGAGGTCATGATGAACTGTAGGTCTAGGTTATAATCCAGAATTACATATGCATAACTATAGTGTCAGATTATATTAGGCTGTGTGTGGACTTTCTGTATCATATTTTGTTACTTCAAGCAGCTGCACATCGAAGTAATAATAACATGTGAGCTGAGATTTGATACAGCACACACCCCTAGTGAATAACAGGTGAATAACTTGATACCAACTGACCCAGGTTCTGTTTTGGGTTTAGGAGCTACTGTGCACTCAAATGATACAACAGAAAACAAAATAGTCCTGCCTCTTTAACTGGTTATGATGAATCAACAATAACAGGTTTCGTAGCCAAGATAGAAGCACTGGGGAAACCTGGCTGAAATTCTCAACAGCTGTGTACATGTGCATCCCTGCCCGCCCCCCTCCTGAGGAGGCTTCACAGCACATTGCACATGCCAGAATAGGTTCCCTCTCGCCCTCGGCTCCTCTTACCTAATTCCAGGAAAGTAAATAGTCCAGCTTGACTACAACAGGACTCGTACATGGGTCTCTGACCTGCCTACTGTCTCTGCCTCCTGTCTCTGTTTCCTGACGACATGCCTCATGATTTCTTCCTTTATAACCTGAGTATAATAGGAAGTCTTGCTGATTTAAACTCACACACTTGCTTTAGTTGATATCTAACTGGTTGGGTTGAGAATAGAAAAGCTGTGGTATTCTGGTTACAAGCCCAGCTTTCATCTGGAATCAAAGAAGGACCCTCCTTGACCTTAGTGTGTGTCACATGTCACACCTTTTGTTGATGCATTTTTCCTCCATGCGGGGTTGAGGATATCCTCTGGGCTGTGCTGCTTGTATCCCCTTTGTTTAAAAGCTGAAAAGGTGAGGGGACCATTTCTGGACTTGCTCTAGTCTTTGGCTGATTACTGCTTTAGGCCTGCCTGTGTTAGATTGGAGAGATAGCAATCATCTCCCAGTAAACATCACATGCAGATGGGAGTCCGTTTTTCCAGCAGAGCCTTAACCAACGAGGGATGGCTTTCTCGTGGGATAGGCATTGTTTAGAGCAGGAAGGAAATCTATGTTGAACATAACCTATAAGAGTCTTCTCTCTGTGATGCTTTTGTCCCATCATTGAATTCTTTCCTATACAAGATTTGTAATTATACTACAACAGGTATGTTCTTATGACACTGCAGCTTTGTGTAGATCTATGACACTTGTTTCCTGTGACATCATCTCCCCAACAACCCGCGCACACACTCACACACAACGCCCTTCTAGCATAATTCTAGAAGTAATTTTCTGCTTAAGCCGAAATGGCCTTCATCAAAGGCATACCTTTAGGTCCACTTAAAATGTAAACTTGAATGTTTTGCAGCATTCGTTGCCTGAAGTTGTGCTAAATGCTACACAATAATGTGGACAGGACATTAGTAATTAGTCAAGATGAAGTAAACACAGCTTTTGCATGCTCTGAGTAAAGCATTTAAAGCATTTTAAGTATCTTCATAATTTTGTCAAACCTGCCATTTGTACGGAACAGAATATCATAAAATTTTATCTACCGTGCAACATCCTCTCTAGACGTTTCAACAATGCTCATCCTGGTTCCAAAACCAAATGCCTGATGTAGGGCCAGTGTTCGGTTTTTACTCAATCATAAGAATGATATTGGCTATTGATAAGTAGACCTATTGCATGCACATTTTGTCAACTCACAATCAATGAATGTGGCATATCAACCATTGCATATCATAATACTGGACATTAAAACCTCTTAAACGTTAAGTCCGCTATTTAGGTTGGACCGGTTCCGATAAACATGTTTGTGTACAGAGTGCTCTGTGAACAGCACTACATCAATTTCTGTGCACTCCGTGACAGCTCTGGTTGTCCAGCTTTGCATGCCTTTCTCCGCTCTCACCTGAGATGCAGTATGTGAAATCAGACACCTCATTAGCAAAGGGAGAGACAAGCCACATTTTCTGGCCTATCCAGACAAAGGATCGAACTCCCCTGGCTGTGAACCTCGCAGCTCCGCTTACAATATGGCATATAAAATGGGAGACTAGCGATTGCAGCAAACGCTGTCTCATCTCACTGTAATGTTCTCAGATGGATTTAGAGCACTCAACATGAAAAAATACAAAATTATTTTGTAGAATTGAAACAAGACCACTTTCTCTTGGTCACAATGGGACGAAATCACCTCGGGCTTAAAGCTGAAGTTGTAACGAGTCAGCAAGTATTTGAATGGCATCTGTGTGTCACGCTGCAACTAGCTCTCACAGTCTCACATCAGAATTAGACGTTCATCCATCTTTCTCAACCAGCAAACTTTGAAGTTGTTGCAAACGTCACATTTTGAAGTGTTTAAAGTTAAGTTTAGGCATTAACTCCAAATTGTTACGGTTAGGGTTTAGTTTAGGCATTAACTCCGAAATCTTAAGGTTAGGCATTAATTCTGAATGGTTAAGGTAAGGGTTAAGGTTTGGGATAGGCTTAAAGCACTAAAATCTTAAAAACAACTTTCTATCGCTGGATTCAAACTTGCAACCTTTGGAATCAGAGGCATATGCTTACGCCCATCCACCATTCCCGCCCACTATTATCCAAAACCGAACATACTTGAAGCTAATAGTGCTCACTATTGCCCCTAGCGGCCTGTTTCCACTTAATCTCATTTTTACATTTTAGTCATTTATCAGACGCTCTTATCCAGAGCAATTAGGGTTAAGTGCCTTGCTCAAGGTCACATTTAAAGATTTTTCACCTTGTTGGCTCAGGGATTAGAACCAGCAACCTTTTGATTACTGGCTCAACGTTCTTAACCACTAAGCTACCTGCCGCCCAAGCTATCTCCCGACGTCCTCAGACATGGATGGACGTAAAATAAAATAAAATGTTATTGGTTGCATACACATATTTAGCAGATGTTATTGCGGGTGTAGCGAAATCCTTGTGTTCCTAGCTCCAACAGTGCAGTAGTATCTAACAATTCACAACAATACACACAAATCTAAAAGTAAAAGAATGCAATTAAGAAATATATAAATATTAGGATGAGCAATGTCGGAGTTTGTGAGGGTCTTAGGGGTCAAGACAAATTTCTTCAGCCTCCTGAGGTTGAAGAGGAGCTGTTGCGCCTTCCTCACCACACTGTGTGTGTGGGTGGACCATTTCAGATTGTCAGTGATGTGTACGCCAAGGAACTTGAAGCTTTTCACCTTCTCCATTGCGGTCCCATCGATGTGGATGGGTGCATGCGCCCTCTGCTGTCTCCTGATGTCCACGATCATCTCCTTTGTTTTGTTGACGTTGAGGGAGAGGTTATTTTCGATGCACAACTCCGCCAGGGCCCTCACCTCCTCCCTGTAGGCTGTCTCATTATTGTTGGTAATCCTGCCTACTACTGTTGTGTCGTCTGCAAACTTGATGATTGAGTTGGAGGCTTGCATGGCCACGCAGTCATGGGTGAACAGGGAGTACAGGAGAGGACTGAGCATGCACACTTGTGGGGCCTCTGTGTTGAGGATCAGCATGGCGGATGTGTTGTTACCTACCCTTACCACCTGGGCGCGGCCCTTCAGGAAGTCCAGGATCCAGTTGCAGAGGGAGGTGTTTAGTCCCAGTGTCCTTACCTTGGTGATGAGCTTTGAGGGCACTATGGTGTTGAACGCTGAGCTGTAGTCAATGAATAGCATTCTCACATAGGTGTTCCTTTTGTCCAGATGTGAAAGGGCAGTGTGGAGTGCAATAGAGATTGCATCATCTGTGGATCTGTTGGGGCGGTATACAAATTGGAGTGGGTCTTGGGTTTCTGGGATAATGGTGTTGATGTGAGCCATGACCAGCCTTTCAAAGCACTTCATGGCTACAGACGTGAGTGCTACGGGTCGGTAGCCATTTAGGCAGGTTACCTTAGTGTTCTTGGGCACAGGGACTATGGTGGTCTGCTTGAACCATGTTGGTATTACAGACTCAGACAGGGAGAGGTTGAAAATGTCAGTGAATACACTTGCCAGTTGGTCAGCGCATGCTCGGAGTACACGTCCTGGTAATCCATCTGGCCCTGCGGCCTTGTGAACGTTGACCTGTTTAAAGGTCTTACTCACATTGGCTACAGAGAGCGTGATCACACAGTCGTCCAGAACAGCTGATGCTCTCATGCATGTTTCAGTGTTACTTGCCTCGAAGCAAGCATAGAAGTAATTTAGCTCATCTGGTAGGCTCGTGTCACTGGGCAGCTTGCGGCTGTGCTTCCCTTTGTAGTCTGTAATACTTTGCAAGTCCTGCCACATCCGACGAGCATCAGAACCGTGTAGTACGATTCGATCTTAGTCCTGTATTGACGCTTTGCCTGTTTGATGGTTCGTCGGAGGGCATAGCGGGATTTATTATAAACTTCCGGGTTAGAGTCCCGCTCCTTGAAAGAGGCAGCTCTACCCTTTAGCTCAGTGCGGATGTTGCCTCTAATCCTTGTCTTCTGGTTGGGGTATGTACGTACGGTCACTGTGGGGATGACGTCCTCGATGCACTTATTGATGAAGCCAGTGATTGATGTGGTGTACTCCTCAATGCCATCGGAAGAATCCCAGAACATATTCCAGTCTGTGCTATCAAAACAGTCCTTTAGCTTAGCATCTGCTTCATCTGACCACTTTTTTATTGACCGAGTCACTGGTGCGTCCTGCTTTAGTTTTTGCTTGTAAGCAGGAATCAGGAGGATATAATTATGGTCAGATTTGCCAAATGGAGGGCGAGGGAGAGCTTTGTACGCGTGTCTGTGTGTGGAGTAAAGGTGGTCTAGGTTTTCTTTTCCCTCTGGTTGCACATTTAACATACTGGTAGAAATGAGGTAAAACAGATTTAAGTCCCCGGCCACTAGGAGCGCCGCCTCTGGATGAGCGTTTCCTGTTTGCTTATGGCCGTATTCAGGTAATTGAGTGTGGTCTTAGTGCCAGCATCTGTTTGTGGTGGTAAATAGACAGCTACGAAGAATATAGATGAAAACTCTCTTGGTAGATAGAGTATCTCATGATAAGCTGTAGACAACACTATCTCAAGCGAGCAAAACCTCGAGACTTCCTTAGATATCGTGCACCAGATGTTGTTTACAAATATACATAGACCGCCACCCCTTGTCTTACCAGAGGCTGCTGTTCTATCCTGCCGATACAGTGTATAACCCGCCAGCTGTATGTTATTCATGTCTTTGTTCAGCCACGACTCGGTGAAACATAAGATATTACAGTTTTTAATGTCCCGTTGGTAGGATATAAGTGCTTGTAGTTCGTTCACTTTATTATCAAGCGATTGTAAATTGGCCAATAGTAGTAGATGGCAAAGGCAGATTAGCCACTCGTCGCCGGCTCCATACCAGGCACCCCGATCTCCTTCCGCGATATCTCCTTTTCTTTCTACTGCAAATGACGGGGATGAGGGCCCTGTCGGGTGTCTGGAGCAAATCCCTCTAGTCCGACTAATTAAAGACAAATTATTCAAGGTGAGTAATCGCTTTTCTGATGTCCAGAAGCTCTTTTCGGTCATAAGAGACGGTAGCAGCAACATTATGTACAAAATAAGTTAGAAACAATGCAAAAAAACACACAAAATAGCACGGTTGGTTAAGAGTCCATAAAACGGCAGCCATCCCCTCCGGCGCCATTTTAGTCAGTTGTCTTGAAAGCACTGAAGTGTGAGATTTCCCAGTTCAGAGTTTCCAGTTGTTTTGAATGCGGCAGAACTCATGCTGGATTGACAGCATGGCCAATGTATTCAACCTTTTCTGGCCCATGGTGTTGCGTGTGAATGTTTATCCGTTTAAGCTTGGAAAAGAGACCCTTTCAGACAGATGTTTTAAATCCTTAAACCCAGACTTGGACCACACACCCTCTCCACTGAATAGCAGGCAGGGGAAGCAATATAGTGATTGCTTTGTGACCTTGTAGTTAGCCATTGATTCCTTCTAAACCCTTCATTGTTGAATTTGCGATTTCCGACTTGTTGCTGTTCACTGGACCTTATGATCACTCAGCTGCACAGCTGATGCCTGCTGGACTGTTCCTTTACACAGTACCCTGTCCTGTTTATCTGTTTAGCCTCAGACCAAACTTTCATCGCCATTACCAGTTGTTGTCTTAGCTATCTCGAATAACACCTGTGATTGCTTTATGCCTCTCTCCCATGTCAATATGCCTTGCCTATTGCTGTTCCAGTTAGTTCTTATTATACAATTTCACTGTAGAGCCCCAAGTCCCTCTCAAACTGCCTCAAATAGTTATTTGTTCCACCCCCCCATATACGCGGAGACCGGCTCAATCAGTGCCTCCAGTGATGCTATCTCTTTCATTGTTACCCAATGCTTAGGTTTACCTCCACTTTACTCATATCCTTCCATATCCTTGTCTGTACATAATGCCCTGAATCTATTCTACAACGCCCTGAAATCTGCACCCTTTATTCTCTGTACCCAACGCACTAGAAGGCCCTGCAGCCCCCAGTATCACTCCTACTCCCCAGGAGCTATCATTTGTTGACTTCTGTAAACGTAAAAGCATTGGTTTTTTGCATGTTAACATCAGAAGCCTCCTCCCTAATTTGAGTTATTCACTGCGTTAGCACACTCCGCCAACCCTGATGTTCTAGCAGTGTCTGAATCAGTGGCGGCTGGTGAAAAATATTCTCGGTGGGGCTGTGCCATACTTTTTTTTTCCTGTAACCATCGCGATATATTTTAACACAAACTGCAGGACAGCAGTGCTCAGTGAAACATTCAGTAATTATTTAATGCCAATATTAAAAAGTTGAGGCATTCTTACACAAAAACATATTACACAAACCCAAGCCTTTCATTTGCATTTAAAGTGAACTTTTCACCATTGGTAGTAAACAGGCAACGCAACAGGCATGCTGTCAGAACAGAGTGGAAAGTGGACAATAACATGAAATTATTATAAAGTTTATAGGAAATCTTACACTGTATAAAAGGATGTATAATATAGAAATGGATATCAAGTGGATGAACTCAAACCTTTGACTGGAAGAATAGCATACAGTATTTTATGATCATACTAAATGTGACTAATTGTTAATGTGCTCCAGAACTGCAACAATTAATTGATACAAAACAACATATATACAGTAATATTAGCAAAGACACTATTAAGACTTTCTAGAGTACCATATATAACTGGATTTTTTATGCTAAGGTCAACTATATACAAAGAAACATGCGGCCAGAGCTGCTCTGTGTGTGTGTGTCTGTCATCTTATTTGTACAGGAATTTTGCCCGTCTGTCCTTCTGAGTGGCAAACCTCTCAATGACCCTTTGATTAAAGTCAGGAATGTCCCTGACAAGTTTCTTCTCCATGGAGAGCATGGCCAGAGCGTTCAGGCGATCCTGTGTCATGCTGTTTCTCAGGAAGGTCTTGATCCTTTTCAGTGTAGAGAAGCACCTTTCTGACTCAGCAGTTGTCATGGGTGTGGTGATGAGGATCTTGAGGAGGCTGGCAGTCTCTGTGAAAGTGCTCTGAAGGTTGTTCTCCATGAAGAACTGGTACAGGGGCACTGCACCACTACAAGCCTTGAACTCACTGTTCTCATAGATGAGGGACAGTTCGGTTTTGAGCTTGGCCTTGTTCAACATGGGGTACGCCTCCACGGTTGTTTCAAGCGCTGTATCGGGGAACTTCACACTGTGTTGTGGGAACAACTCTCCGTGCAATAGTGTTGCGCTGATGAGGTGCTGGGTGAAGGAGAACCTCTCTTTGGCATGACTCAGGATGGTATCACATACCTGTAAAAGATACATCATCAGCTTTAATTTGCAATTAAGCTATTTTGATGCAAGTGATCCTGACTGACACATGCCTATGTCCAACTCAAGTATATGATTACCAAGGTGCTGATTGTTCAGGGTTTTGGCTACATACTACCAGGCCTGAAAAAAGTTCTAGGGGGAAACACTGACAATTACATCACAACTTACCTCTATAGCCAACCTCTGTTGTTCTCCTGGTCCCAGCATCCTCCGTCGCTTGATGGGCTGTTGCTGCTCGTCAGATGCGCTGTCCCCACACAAAGAGGGAATTGAGGCCCTGGGTCCAAAAAATAAAGTTTAATTTGATAACTTGCAATCAGACTTCTTAACTCACTGTAATTCCCCCTCAACACACAACCAGTGACTTTTATATATATATATATATATATATATATATATATATATATATATAGACAGACAGACAGACAGACAGACAGACAGATAGTGTGTATATACACACAAACTATGTCTAGTAACTGCTTTTAACCTGTGATGTACATAATTAACTGATGTTATTACGTTTTAAAGCCTTTTTCTATTACATTTGTGAGAGGGATGCAACATCATTTTGTTCTGCTGTGCACTTAGCAATAAAGTTAATCTTCAATAACAACTAGGCCTCTTCTAGAAATTGACCTGGTGGACACCTGAATAATTATTACAAACTGTGTAGTACTTTCCTGCATTATTATCAACGTCTGATTGTGTCTTCTCTTTCCTTTTAAAATACTAAAACAAATATAATTGTGACGGCTCTATGATAATCACTCACTTTGATGACCAGACACATTTAGGCTTTTAAACTGTTGTAAGTGAACTATTCATCTTTCTAACAACATCTTTATCAGCCAATAGTAAATATAGTTATTTACCTGATTGTTAGCATGCTGTCTGTGAATCTCTGGACAAGTGCTTTAATGAAGACAGGGTCGATGTTCCTCTTCTGCAGCTGGCTGAAAAGCATGTCCACATTTGGCATGATCTTGTGGAACAGTGCCAGGAAAAAACAGAAAGCCTCGTCTTCGAGCATCCTCACAAAGCCCCCCGCCTCTCTGACACTCGGGCATCAAAGTTCCCAGAGTCTCTGATGGTCTGGAAACACGTTAGGAGGTCATCCCTGTACTCGTACACAGTGTTTACAGCGCGACTGTGGAAGTTCCACCGTGTTGTAGAGGCTCTGGGGAGTCTATGCGCAACCACTTCGTCAAGCACGGTGGTTCGCTTGGGAGACCTGGAGAAGAAAGCAGAAAATCCTGCAAGGTCGGAAAAGAAAGTGCCGATCCTGGGGATGCGTGAAGTAGCCTGCTGCATGATGAGGTTCAGCTGATGTGCATAGCAGTGGACGTAGTGCGCATTTTCTTACACATCCACTATTTTACGCTGCACTCCGCCGGTGGCTCCCCTCATCACACTTGCTCCGTCGTAAGCCTGGGCAATAAGTTTGGCCTTTTGTCCATGTGAGAGTATGGTGCTGAGCCTCTCCAGCAGTGCTGTAGCGATGGTGTCGGCGGTTGCGTTCTCGATCAAAATGAACTCGAAAAAACGCTCTTGGACGTTACTTTTAGCATCGATGTAGCGTATCACAAGCACCAACTGGCAGTGGGTGGAAACGTCAGTCGTCTCGTCAGCTTGAATGGCGATAAAATCAACACTCTTTACTTCCTCCAGGATGTAATCCTTAAGCACTGACAGCATACAGTCCAACAGCTCGTTCTGTATCGTCTTTGACGTGCCCTTAAAAACGGTAGCTGTCTTCAGGTGCTCCTCCAGCACACTGTCGAGGGAGGCAACAAAATCCACTAAGCCCCGGAAAATGCCGGGGTTGTCCGAGGAGTCAGTCTCCTCGTGCCCACGCAAGGCCAACTCAAAAGCCCCACAGAACTTCACACAATCGATAATTTTGGATAGAATGTGCCTGTTTTTATCCACCTCCTCATTGTGTTTCCTCACCGCAATCCTGTGGCCGTCATCCAGCTGCGTAGCAATGTTCACCCTTCCTAATACAGCTAGCTTTACAGAGTTGTCCATGTGTGCCCTGGTGTTCTCATGTTTCTTTACCTTCTCTGACAGGTGCTTCATATCCCTCACTCCGGTACCTGTCCATGCTGAATCTGACCCCGTCGTTTTAAAAAGCAAGCACGGAAAGCAAAATAAAGCATTAGCATCAGTGCACCCAGCTAGCCAAGCCTTCCTGGTGTACCAGCTACGGGAGAAGCCGCGCATATACTGCTTCCCTTTCTCACTAGCCTGCTGTCTGATTGAGAGGTCAGGTTGATCTGGGCCCAGCTCTTTCACCCGAACTTTCTCTGACAAAGTTCTCCTCTCAAACGGATCTTGGAGGAGAGATTTCACCGAGTTAGGGTTGGGTCTTGGAGGAGTAATGTTTGCGCTCGCCATTGTCGTCTAGTAAAAATGGCGCCACTGGAGCCCGGTCCTTATTTTATCAGGGGCGAGCTTGGGGCGATAAAATAATCGCCCTCCTTGGATTCGATTTAAGATCGCTGATTGGCTACATTTTATGTCATACATTCATATCTTAAATTAGCAATTGGCTTAACTGCTACGTAGACCCGCCTCTTCGGGGCACTTTCTGTATCGCCCAGAGCTGACGAGGCGTTTGACAGGCAGAGGAAAGGTTGCGAATATGATTTTCTATCATATCTTACACATATTACTGTGTGCATTCCATATTTCAAACACACAAATATTGACATACTGATGTTTTTATTATTATTATTATTATTTTTATTTATTTTTTATTTTATTTTTTAAAATAATTTTATTTAAGGGGGCGGCGCCCTAGCGCCCTCTATCGGCCAGCCGCCACTGTGTGAACCTCTGGACAAGTGCTTTAATGAAGACAGGGTCGATGTTCCTCTTCTGCAGCTGGCTGAAAAGCATGTCCACATTTGGCATGATCTTGTGGAACAGTGCCAGGAAAAAACAGAAAGCCTCGTCTTCGAGCATCCTCACAAAGCCCCCCGCCTCTCTGACACTCGGGCATCAAAGTTCCCAGAGTCTCTGATGGTCTGGAAACACGTTAGGAGGTCATCCCTGTACTCGTACACAGTGTTTACAGCGCGACTGTGGAAGTTCCACCGTGTTGTAGAGGCTCTGGGGAGTCTATGCGCAACCACTTCGTCAAGCACGGTGGTTCGCTTGGGAGACCTGGAGAAGAAAGCAGAAAATCCTGCAAGGTCGGAAAAGAAAGTGCCGATCCTGGGGATGCGTGAAGTAGCCTGCTGCATGATGAGGTTCAGCTGATGTGCATAGCAGTGGACGTAGTGCGCATTTTCGTACACATCCACTATTTTACGCTGCACTCCGCCGGTGGCTCCCCTCATCACACTTGCTCCGTCGTAAGCCTGGGCAATAAGTTTGGCCTTTTGTCCATGTGAGAGTATGGTGCTGAGCCTCTCCAGCAGCGCTGTAGCGATGGTGTCGGCGGTTGCGTTCTCGATCAAAATGAACTCGAAAAAACGCTCTTGGACGTTACTTTTAGCATCGATGTAGCGTATCACAAGCACCAACTGGCAGTGGGTGGAAACGTCAGTCGTCTCGTCAGCTTGAATGGCGATAAAATCAGCACTCTTTACTTCCTCCAGGATGTAATCCTTAAGCACTGACAGCATACAGTCCAACAGCTCGTTCTGTATCGTCTTTGACGTGCCCTTAAAAACGGTAGCTGTCTTCAGGTGCTCCTCCAGCACACTGTCGAGGGAGGCAACAAAATCCACTAAGCCCCGGAAAATGCCGGGGTTGTCCGAGGAGTCAGTCTCCTCGTGCCCACGCAAGGCCAACTCAAAAGCCCCACAGAACTTCACACAATCTATAATTTTGGATAGAATGTGCCTGTTTTTATCCACCTCCTCATTGTGTTTCCTCACCGCAATCCTGTGGCCGTCATCCAGCTGCGTAGCAATGTTCACCCTTCCTAATACAGCTAGCTTTACAGAGTTGTCCATGTGTGCCCTGGTGTTCTCATGTTTCTTTACCTTCTCTGACAGGTGCTTCATATCCCTCACTCCGGTACCTGTCCATGCTGAATCTGACCCCGTCGTTTTAAAAAGCAAGCACGGAAAGCAAAATAAAGCATTAGCATCAGTGCACCCAGCTAGCCAAGCCTTCCTGGTGTACCAGCTACGGGAGAAGCCGCGCATATACTGCTTCCCTTTCTCGCTAGCCTGCTGTCTGGTTGAGAGGTCAGGTTGATCTGGGCCCAGCTCTTTCACCCGAACTTTCTCTGACAAAGTTCTCCTCTCAAACGGATCTTGGAGGAGAGATTTCACCGAGTTAGGGTTGGGTCTTGGAGGAGTAACGTTTGCGCTCGCCATTGTCGTCTAGTAAAAATGGCGCCACTGGAGCCCGGTCCTTATTTTATCAGGGGCGAGCTTGGGGCGATAAAATAATCGCCCTCCTTGGATTCGATTTAAGATCGCTGATTGGCTACATTTTATGTCATACATTCATATCTTAAATTAGCAATTGGCTTAACTGCTACGTAGACCCGCCTCCTCGGGGCACTTTCTGTATCGCCCAGAGCTGACGAGGCGTTTGACAGGCAGAGGAAAGGTTGCGAATATGATTTTCTATCATATCTTACACATATTACTGTGTGCATTCCATATTTCAAACACACAAATATTGACATACTGATGTTTTTATTATTATTATTATTATTTTTATTTATTTTATTTTTTATTTTTTTAAATAATTTTATTTAAGGGGGCGGCGCCCTAGCGCCCTCTATCGGCCAGCCGCCACTGGTCTGAATCCTGGCTTAGGAAGGCCACCAACTACAACATCTTCCATCTAGATAGAACTGCCAAAGGGGTGGAGTTGCAATCTACTGTAGAGATAGCCTGCAGAGCTCTATCATAATATCTAGGTCTGTGCCCAAACAGTTTGAGCTCCTAGTTCTAAAAATCCACCTTTCCAGAAAGTCTCTCACTGTTGCCGCTTGCTACAGACCCCCCTCAGCCCCGAGCTGTGCCCTGGACACCATATGTGAATTGATTGCCCCCCATCTATCCTCAGAGTTCGTATTGGTGACCTAAACTTGGATGTGCTTAACACCCCGGCCATCCTACAATCCAAACTAGATGCCCTCAATCTCACACAAATTATCATGGAACCTACCAGGTACAAACCTAAATCCGTAAACATGGGCACCCTTATAGATATCATCCTGACTAACTTACCCTCTAAATACACCTCCGCTGTCTTCAACCAGGATCTCAGCGATCGCTGCCTTATTGCCTGCGTCCGTAACGGGTCCGCGGTCAAACGACCACCCCTCATCACTGTCAAACGCTCCCTAAAACACTTTAGTGAGCAGGCCTTCCTAATTGACCTGGCCCAGGTATCCTGGATGGATATCGATCTCATTCAGTCAGTAGAGGATGCCTGGTTGTTCTTTAAAAGTGCTTTCCTCTCAATCTTAAATAAGCATGCCCCATTCAAAAAATTCAGAACTAAGAACAGATATAGCCCCAGACTTGACAGCCCTTGACCAGCACAAAAACATCCTGTGGCATACTGCATTAGCATCGAATAGCCCCCACGATATGCATCTTTTCAGGGAAGTTAGGAACCAATATACACAAGCAGTTAGGAAAGCAAAGGCTAGCTTTTTCAAACAGAAATGTGCATCCTGTAGCACTAACTCCAAAAAGTTTTGGGACACTGTAAAGTCCATGGAGAATAAGAGCACCTCCTCCCAGCTGCCCACTGCACTGAGGCTAGGAAACACTATCACCACCGATAAATCTACAATAATTGAGTATTTCAACAAGCATTTTGCTACGGCTGGCCATGCTTTCCACCTGGCTACCACTACCCCGGTCACCAGCTCTGCACCCTCTGCTGCAACTTGTTCTCAACTGGCTTACCTGGTTAAATAAATGTGAAATAAAAAATTTAAAAAATAAAGATTGTTGTGTAATGTTTATGTCCACTGATACATTTTATTTATTTATCTTCATATGACAAGGATTGAAAATGATTTGCCAGTAGATTGTCGATGTCATTCATGACAATGACTGCTTGCCTAGCTTGGTAGCTAAGATTGTGAAAGTATGATGTTGACATGATCAGTCCAATCAAAGCTATGGTAAATATAACGTGATTTAAGGTAATTTTATCTGTGGCCAATGACTTTGAGCCATCTTGGACAGGCACTTCTAATGTAAATCTATGGCAGCACCCAAGGCGGCTTTAACTGCCTAACTCGCCCTGTAGATTCTGCGGTGACGTATTGTCCCCATGAGTGACAGAACACTGAGCCAATCACGGCACAACTAGAGAAGATTACCAACGCCTCTGCTCTGTATTTTTGCTGGCTGCCCCTCCACCACAGAAAGCACTGAGCTAGGCTGAAACACCTGTATTTTGGAGTTGCCTTACTCAAGAAAGAGACCATGTTTGTATGTGGCTTTATTAACTCAAGGATTTTTTTTAACATTGTTTGGAAACTGATATGTGACACGAACTAATGCCAAAATAACATGCAAAACAGGCAACAAAAAATACGTTTTGCCCCACCTGCCCTGAATGATGGGTCGCCACTGCATGTTTGTTCTAATATGAAGCTCTGTACTCTGTGTACAGTAAGTACATACCACAACACAATCTTTTGATGAAAGCCCAAACATCTCCCCCAACAAGCCTACAGACAGTCTGACTCCAGACTAAATCAGCACTGAGTGATATAATGAATAAAGAGGATTAGAACTGCTCTCTCATTGGGTCTGCCTGTTTTGAGGTTCTAACCCTTCATATTCAAGATGCTTAGGTGATACCACCTTTTACGAAAGCAAACTCCATGGTGGCCTTATCATTCTTAAGCCATACATGGTCACATTTCTTATTTTTCTATCCACATTTCTGGATTCTGTATTTATAAAAATAAAAAATAAATCTGAGTTCAGAGTTGTGTGTTGTGCATCTTCAGGCTTCTTGCTGATGGAGTTAATTTAGGTAAATATATACATACCAATGCTGAAGCGGTGCGTACTGCATCTTTGAACGCAGCATACAGTGACAGTTAATGTTGCTTTTGTATTAGTGCGCTCGCGGCATGAATAAATGAACGTACTGAGTTTTGAACTCATGACCAGAGATGAGTGCAGCATAGTCTGTCACCAATATAATATTTTAGGACAAAACAACTTTCTGAAGGTTCATGAAACAGACAGCTATGATTGCTCATCACATTAAATACTGTTGTACACATGCATGGTCTTTGGATGTGTGCTTGTCATGATTAACAGTTAACACCCTCATCAAAATCAAATAAAGGTTTATTGGTTGGTTACACAGATTTGCAGGTGTTATAGCAGGTGCAGAGAAATGCTTATGTTACATAGCTCCAACAGTAGAATGGCTCGCAAATACAATACAAATACACAAATAATCAAAAACCTAAACAGGAAATCAAGAAATGACAGAATGAGTCCAATTAACAATCCAGGGGTAGATATATTAGTGAGCATGTGTCAGAATCTATGTAAGAGTGGTTGATGTTGTTTTTTAAATCACAACATATACGTGTTTGGTGTGTTTGAATCCAGATAACTTAATATTTCGTACCTCTTTATTTTTGTTTTACTAATAGAGTCAGGAAACAACAACCCAAGACTGTCATCACCTGAGGATTTAGAGCGCCTCCACAGACAGCAGAACCTAGAGAACCAGAACCACCACTCTGAGCCGCGCTCCCTTAGCACTGTCCCCAGGAGGTATACCATCGGAGGGCAAGGGCCCCGCTGCGCCAGGGACCCCCTGACCGTGCAGCACGCTGACATAGAGAGGAAGAAAGAGGCGTTCCTGGAGCACTTGAAGCAGAGGTATCCTCACCATGCTGCTGTCATCATGGGCCATCAGGACCACCTCAGAGACCATGTAAGTGAAACAATTTTTAAATAATTTGTTGGTTCTAATTTCCCTCCATAATGGGATGCTATACACTTGTAGGTTGGTGTTGTTATTGTAATGGTGTGAGTAGAATTTAAATAATGTAGAACTGAAAGTATTGGCAATTAAATTCGATAGATGCTATTTCATCAATACATTCAATATATGAATTCAATACTATGGTGTCATGTCGGGTGTGCCTGGCCTGGAAAATAGCCTAATGTAAATCATGGAAATAGAGAAGTCAATAAACATTGTCAGTAAAACAGCATTAAGAATGGAAAAACGTCAGGATTAGCCTATGGTCCAGCCTACCTGAAATAGCAGTCGCTCTGTCTGTATGCATAGCCTTTGCGGCGTCAGAGGGGAGGTGCCGTGCGCGCGCTTATAATAGAAGTGTGGACATGCACTCGCCCATGTAGTAAAAACAAACTTTGACTGTTCTGCAAGTTTGACAGGTAAGTCCAGAACAGCATTTGGGCCACACCTGATGTCGCTTCAAGTTCAAGGAGAGCACATTTTACCAGCGAACGCCGTCTTGTTGTAGTCATTGCGAAAGAAGCCTCCTGTTTTGTTCGGAATTGAGTAGAAGGGCGCATCGCACGCACCGCTCACATTGAGCCATTTAAAATCAGCGTCGGAATTTTAAAGATGGATTTTATCGTTTCGGATTGAGGCTTTGATGTTTACGGGCTTTGATATTTACGTTCAGGTAATCATTGAAAGTACATAAGACTACTTTACCTACTTTACCCCCAGTTGTGCAGTTACAGTAGGTATAGTGCAGATGTTGGTGGTTTGCAGATAAAGGCTAGTGATAACTTGTTGGTGGTTTGCAGATAAACTTGTTCGATATGAGGAAAGCAGATACGCACAATAGCCTGCCCTACACACTTCCTAGTCAGAGTGTAGCCTATGTTACCAGTAGATCTATTATTTAGTTTTTTCCCCATTTCAATTTAGTCTAGTGCCTACACCCGAAGCACATCAATGTCTATTTACATTGATTTACATTTACATTACATTTATGTCATTTAGCAGACGCTCTTATCCAGAGCGACTTACAAATTGGTGCATTCAATTTATATGATAGCCAGTGGGACAACCACTATTTATTTAAAAAAATTGGTGGGGGGGGGGGGGGATAGAATAATTACTTTTATACTATTCCAGGTATTCCTTAAAGAGGTAGGGCTTCAAGTGTCTCCGGAAGGTGGTCAGTGACTCCGCTGTCCTGGCGTCGTGGGGGAGCTTGTTCCACCATTGGGGTGCCAGAGCAGCAAATAGCTTTGACTGGGCTGAGCGGGAACTGTGCTTCCGTAGAGGTAGGGGGGCTAGCAGGCCAGAGGTGGATGAACGTAGTGCCCTCGTTTGGGTGTAGGGTCTGATCAGAGCCTGAAGGTAAGGAGGTGCCGTTCCCCTCATAGCTTCGTAGGCAAGCACCATGGTCTTGTAGTAGATGCAAGCCTCAACTGGAAGCCAGTGGAGTGTGCAGAGGAGCGGGGTGACATGAGAGAACTTGGGAAGGTTGAACACCAGACGGGCTGCAGCGTTCTGGATAAGTTGTAGGGGTTTAATGGCAGGGATCCCAGCCAACAGCGAGTTGCAGTAATCCAGACGGGAGATGACAAGTGCCTGGATTAGGACCTGTGCCGCTTTCTGTGTAAGGTAGGGTCGTACTCTGCGAATGTTGTAGAGCATGAACCTGCAGGATCGGGTCACCGCTTTGATGTTAGCGGAGAACGACAGGGTGTTGTCCAGGGTCACGCCAAGGTTCTTTGCACTCTGGGAGGAGGACACAATGGAATTGTCAACCGTGATGGCGAGATCATAGAGCGGGCAGTCCTTCCCCGGGAGGAAGAGCAGCTCCGTCTTGCCGAGGTTCAGCTTGAGGTGGTGATCCGACATCCACACTGATACAGTGGGGAGAACAAGTATTTGATACACTGCTGATTTTGCAGGTTTTCCTACTTACAAAGCATGTAGAGGTCTGTAATTTTTATCATAGGTACACTTCAACTGTGAGAGACGGAATCTAAAACAAAAATCCAGAAAATGACATTGTATGATCTTTAAGTAATTAATTTGCATTTTATTGCATGACATAAGTATTTGATACATCAGAAAAGCAGAACTTAATATTTGGTACAGAAACCTTTGTTTGCAATTACAGAGATCATACGTTTCCTGTAGGTCTTGACCAGGTTTGCACACACTGCAGCAGGGATTTTGGCCCACACCTTCTCCAGATCCTTCAGGTTTCGGGGCTGTCGCTGGGCAATACGGACTTTCAGCTCCCTCCAAAGATTTTCTATTGGGTTCAGGCCTGGAGACTGGCTAGGCCACTCCAGGACCTTGAGATGCATCTTACGGAGCCACTCCTTAGTTGCCCTGACTGTGTGTTTCGGGTCGTTGTCATGCTGGAAGACCCAGCCACGACCCATCTTCAATGCTCTTACTGAGGGAAGGAGGTTGTTGGCCAAGATCTCGAGATACATGGCCCCATCCATCCTCCCCTCAATAAGGTGCAGTCGTCCTTTCCCCTTTGCAGAAAAGCATCCCCAAAGAATGATGTTTCCACCTCCATGCTTCACGGTTGGGATGGTGTTCTTGGGGTTGTACTCATCCTTCTTCTTCCTCCAAACACGGCGAGTGGAGTTTAGACCAAAAAGCTCTATTTTTGTCTCATCAGACCACATGACCTTCTCCCATTCCTCCTCTGGCTCATCCAGATGGTCATTGGCAAACTTCAGACGGGCCTGGACATGCGCTGGCTTGAGCAGGGGGACCTTGCGTGCGCTGCAGGATTTTAATCCATGACTGCGTAGTGTGTTACTAATGGTTTTCTTTGAGACTGTGGTCCCAGCTCTCTTCAGGTCATTGACCAGGTCCTACCGTGTAGTTCTGGGCTGATCCCCCACCTTCCTCATCATCATTGATGCCCCACGAGGTGAGATCTTGCATGGAGCCCCAGACCGAGGGTGATTGACCGTCATCTTGAACTTCTTCCATTTTCTAATAATTGCGCCAACAGTTGTTGCCTTCTCACCAAGCTGCTTGCCTATTGTCCTGTAGCCCATCACCGCCTTGTGCAGGTCTACAATTTTATCCCTGATGTCCTTACACAGCTCTCTGGTCTTGGCCATTGTGGAGAGGTTGGAGTCTGTTTGATTGAGTGTGTGGACAGGTGTCTTTTATACAGGTAACGAGTTCAAACAGGTGCAGTTAATACAGGTAATGAGTGGAGAACAGGAGGGCTTCTTAAAGAAAAACTAACAGGTCTGTGAGAGCTGGAATTCTTACTGGTTGGTAGGTGATCAAATACTTATGTCATGCAATAAAATGCAAATTAATTACTAAAAAATCATACAATTTGATTTTCTGGATTTTTGTTTTAGATTCCGTCTCTCACAGTTGAAGTGTACCTATGATAAAAATTACAGACCTCTACATGCTTTGTAAGTAGGAAAACCTGCAAAATCGGCAGTGTCAAATACTTGTTCTCCCCACTGTATGTCTGCCAGACATGTAGAGATGCGATTCGCCAACTGGTTATCAGAAGGGGGAAAGGAGAAAATGAATTGTGTGTCGTCTGCGTAGCAATGATAGGAGAGACCATGTGAGGATATGACAGAGCCAAGTGACATGGTGTATAGAGAGAATAGGAGAGGGCCTAGAACTGAGCCCTGGGGGACACCAGTGGTGAGAGCACATGGTGCGGAGACAGATTCTCACCACGCCACCTGGTAGGAGCGACCTGTCAGGTAGGACGCAATCCAAGAGTGAGCAGCGCCGGAGATGCCCAACTCGGAGAGGGTGGAGAGGAGGATCTGATGATTCACAGTATCAAAGGCAGCAGATAGGTCTAGAAGGATAAGAGCAACGGAGAGCCTGATTCTTAATGTTTTGTACACTCAGTGTATGTGTATATGTATAGAGTTGCTATAAAATGTGTACAATTGTTATAAAATGTTTCACTGTTTTGTAATGGAATGGTTTCAATGACTTTAGGAGCAGTGTAACCATAGCCCTCTTCTTATGTAGTGAAGTCCACATTGCTGTTGGAGTAAAATGCTCATCCACCCACCTGTTACCCAGTGTGATCATTCTAATGGTCTGCAATAAAAGGGAGGGGTTGACGATAAAACATTTGTCAATGTGTTCAAACACCTGGCATCTCACCAGATGGACCATGGTCTGGTCTCTCTGGTCTCTGCCCATGCATCTGCCAGCAATTAGAGGAGATCAAAGTGGGACATTTGAGCAAACTAATGCTTGGCCCCAGCTTTCATCCCTAGTGGGCTCACTGTGCTGTGTTCTCCCCTCACTTCACTATTAGTAACACCTTGAACAGTGACAGTGCTACCTTATGGTTGAGAGGTATGCAATTGTAGCTGGGGTCCATATTGGATAGATGGATTCAGTGGTTTTGGGGGCACACCTAGAAGTGTTTTTGTTCTAATAAATTCTTGACAGGCTGGGTCCATCTTGCTTTGAGAGGCTTGTAGCTGAACAAAGTGGAACTTTTGTTTTCACCCCTCAGAAATGGCAAGGTCCTTCTAGAGGGGACTTTTTGCAAGCTTTTGCTAATCAGATTGGTGAATCCCACTTTAGTGACGCTGGCTTAAACATTTAGTAGCTACAATGTGCTACGTTTACTTTGTTGCATTATTGTGCCAGCTTCAAACCGGAATCACAGTTGTAAGCACTATCACAATGTGAACTGTAATTACACTGTAGTTACACTGTACCTGTCTGTAAATATTATGTGTAGTACATGGTTTTATTCCCACTTACTAAACAATGGGACAGTCCTTTTTGTTTCATAGCCAAGTTAAAACTCCAGTGTAGGAGTCTGTAAAGTATTGGACTTGTAGGTGCCTTAAACTCCAGCACAGGTAGATTCTCTAGCTGGCCTAATCTTCAAACGCATTATAAGCACAAATATGCTGAACATATTTTCTTCAAGATGAAGTAAATTTATTGGGAAAGAATAACCAGATGTAACCAGTATGTTTTCTAACCAGTAGCCACACTTGAAGTTATCAGAGGCCTTTCAGAGTACATTTGAATAACTAAACAAATTATTTGCTCTGAGCTCAAATTTGCTCTCATGTTTTACTATTAGTGGTAAGACCTTGCCATTATGGGACAGAAAGGAGAGACCAATACTATGTTGATAGAGAATAAACATGAGGCAAAATGTACGTAGTGTTATTCCATGTTCATTGTTCTTATGGTAATGTGGATATCTTTACTGGATATCTTTATGAGTATAGAGATAACAAACCGTGTCAAAAAAGACATGTTCAAACAAGGCTTATGTTGACAAAGACATAGAATAGTTGTGTTGTAGATGCAGAGTTGAACCGAATCTGAGTAAACATTGAAACAAAGCATGTGTACTAATACTAGGCTATACTGTATACAGTGCTGTGAAAAATTATTTTCCCCCTTTCTGATTATCTCTATTTGTGCATATTGTTGACACTGAATGTTATCAGATCTTCAACCAAAACCTAATATTAGATAAAGGGAACCTGAGTGACCAAATAACACAAAAATGTGATACTTATTTCATTTATTTAATAAACAAAGTTAAGCAACACCCAATGCCCCTGTGTGAAAAAGTATTTGCCCCCTTACACTCAATAACTGGTTGTAATGACTGCAACCAAACGCTTCCTGTAGTTGTTGATCAGTCTCTCAAATTGCTGTGGAGGAATGTTGGCCCACTCCTCCATGCAGATCTGCTTTAACTCAGCAACGTTTGTGGGTTTTCGAGCATGAACTGCTCGTTTCAGGTCCTGCCACAACATCTCAACCGGGTTTAGGTCTGGACTTTGTCTAGGCCATTAAAAAACTTTACATTTGTTGCTTTTCAGCCATTCTGATGTAGACTTGCTTTTGTGTTTTGGACCATTGTCTTGCTGCATGACCCAGCTGCGCTTTAGCTTCAGCTCACGGACGGATGGCCTGACATTCTCCTGTAGAATTCTCTGATACAGAGCAGAATTCATGGTTCCTTCAATGATGGCAAGTCGTCCAGGTCCTGAGGCAGCAAAGCATCACAATACCACCACTATGCTTGACCGTTGGTATTAGGTTCTTACTGTGGAATGCAGTGTTAGGTTATCGCCAGACTTGGCGGGACCCAAAATTCCACTTTTGACTCATCTGTCCATAGAACATTCTTCCAGGAGTGTTGACGACCATTCAGGTGCTTCCAGGTGCTTTTTTACAAACTTGAGTCTACTTTTTGAATGGCATGGGTCCTGTTATGTCGGGTGAAAACCAAACACTGCATTCCACAGTAAGAACCTCATACCAACAGTCAAGCATGGTGGTGGTATTGTGATGGTTTGGGGATGCTTTGCTGCCTCAGGACCTGAACAAATTCTGCTCGGTATCAGATAATTTAAAAGGAGAATGTCAGGCCATCCGTCTGTGAACTGAAGCTGAAGTGCAACTGGGTCATGGATGAAAAGCAACAAATGTAAAGTTTTGGAATGGCCTAGTCAAAGTCCAGACCTAAACCCGATTGAGATGTTGTGGCGGGACCTGAAACGAGCAGTTCATGCTCGAAAACCCCAAAATGTCACTGAGTTAAAGCACATCTGCATGGAAGAGTGGGCCAAAATTCCTCCACAGTGATGTGAGAGACTGATCAACAACTACAGGAAGCGTTTGGTTGCAGTCATTGCAGCTAAAGGTGGCACAACCAGTTATTGAGTATAACGGGGCAATTACTTTTTCACACAGGGGCATTGGGTGTTGCATAACTTTGTTAATTAAATAAATGAAATAAGTATAATATTATTTTGTTATTTGGAAACTCCGGTTCCCTTTATCTAATATTAGGTTTTGGTTGAAGATCTGAAACATTCAGTGTAAAAAAAAAAAGACAATCAGAAAGGGGGCAAATAATTTTTAATGGCACTGTATGTAGATTTCATATATTCAACTTATTTCCTGTGCATCAAATAATGTAATGATAATTATGCTAGTCAAAGTGAAGTGGACAGGGCACTCTGATCCATAGAGCTGCCTGAGGTGGTTATTCACCAGTGTGTCACCATAGCCCAGTCAGTGCCAAGCTTAAAATGTAAATGCAGTGAGTGACTCAGTGTGTGTGTGTGTTTGTGTCAGGTTGCAGATGTCCCCAAAAGTCCCCCTACAGACGCAGGATGCATCAGGGACACATTCACATCACACGTGATTGATTGTGCACAAAATGGTAGCAAAATCATCTGGTTTTGTTTTCATTTTGAAGGGTTGTTGGTGGCTTATGATGAACTCAATCAGGTCCCTTCTTTTGGAGACATGAAACATATGGGTCATTGCCAAACACACAGAACCAGTCCATTATATCAGTTTTTTTTTGCGAGAATGACACATTTGTATTGACTTAAAGACTATTACTGTGTGCGTGTGTGCATGTTTCACAGTCATGCAGTGGAAGTAGATGTTACTTAAGGTTGAATACACCGCATCCATGACTACAGGACTTTAGTGAGCGTGTGTTGGTGACAGTTTCTAAATTTTTGTCTCTCCTTCTGCCTATCTAGATTAGGAGCCCCCAGCACTCTGCCAGCCTCCCACCCAGTGTAGGGGAGCAGCTGGAGCACCTCTCTGTGGCCTCTCTGGAGTCTCTGGAGACCATGTCGGAAGGAGACGGCCCTTCTGCCTTCACCCGGGGCTGCCGGGAACGGTCCAGCCTGCCGGTGGTCCACTCTGCCTACCAGACCAGGGACAGATCACTAGGTAGGTACTATGGAGCTGTCAGGGGTTTTCTTTCTTGCATGCTCTGTGTCACACAGGCTCTAAGTGTGTGATCACATGCCTTCTCTATCACTCAAGTTCTCACACGATCTCTCTCCTTGAGCACTCACACGTTTTCTCTTTCACTCCCTGTCGCTGTCCCCTCTCTTTCTCTCTCTCTCTGTACTGGTGTTGTTACAAACAAGTGTCCTCCTCCTACACCTCTCCAGGTGTGCTCTACCTGCAGTATGCAGAGGAGACCAAGCAGATCCAGATGCCCAATGAACTCACTAGTGGAGACACCATCCGGGCTCTGTTTGTGAGTGCCTTCCCCCAGCAGCTCACCATGAAGATGCTGGAGTCTCCCAGTGTGGCTGTCTACATCAAGGATGACACAAGAAACATGTACTACGAGCTAACTGATGTTAGGTGAGTTCATCTAGCTACATTTGTGACTTTACTTCCTGTTGTGCTTTTTTTAATGACTTTTCCCCTCCAATAAGCATGTTATGCTAGTCTATAGTGCAATACTGTACAAGATTACAGGGTACAGTAATATGATACTACCTAATGCTACGGTATGCTGGGGTTGGGCAAAAAAGGGATTGTCAAGCTTTGTGTACAGCACCATGTATACTACTATATAGTAATACAAGTATAACACTGCTTTGTGTTTTCTAAATCCAGATTTTCTCAATAAATTATGTCTCATCTATGCTGTTAAAGCAATCCATCTTTTAGTATGGATCTTCAAATTACAGGGGAGGCTTGCAAGTCATTTTGTCTCTACTTTGGCATTTCAGTGTCCAAAGTGTCACATTAATAATACTCCACCTCCTGCTCTTTCAGTTTAGGCAGGGAGGCATTAAATGTGGTATTGTTGAGGCAACAAGAGAGGAGGCCCATGTCTGAGCGTGTGCTGCTGATAACAGGGTGTCTGTCTTAACCACACCCTAATATGCACAGACACTCCTCTACAGTAGACTGATGAATATAGTACCGGGAGGGTTTCCAATTATACAGTGGAGTGGAGTTCACTGTTATGCTGTTAGATGTCGACAACCTGTGTTTACTTCAACCAGTGTAACTTTGGACATGTTTGTCTTCTTTCCAGAAATATCACACCTCACTGCTGTCTGAAGGTGTACCACAAAGACCCTGCACACGCCTTCAATCGCAGCAACACAAGGCCCAACAATGCTGACGGCAGGGTGAGTGAAGCCTGAGCCCGCATGGCAACACGGCCAAGCACACAAACTCCCTTAAGTCCCCTAAATCTAGTTGTCTAGTGCAATACCTTTGACATCAAGGAAGCTTCCGCTCCTAAATCCCTAACCAGGGGCCAGTGGTGGAAAAAGTACCCAATTGTCATACTTTAGTAAAAGTAAAGATACCTTAATAGAAAATGACTCAAGTAAAAGTAAAAGTCAACTAGTAAAATACTACTTGAGTAAAAGTCAAAAAATATTGGTTTTAAATATTCTTAAGTATCAAAAGTAAATATAATTGCTAAAATATACTTAAGTATCAAAAGTAAAAAATATAAATCATTTCAAATTCCTTATATTAAGCAAATCAGATGGCACCATTTTCTTTTTTTAAATGTATGGATAGCCAGAGGGGACACTCCAACACTCAGACATCATTTACAAACGAAGCGTGTGTTTAAACACACGCAGAGGTAGTAGGGTTGACCAGGGATGTTCTCTTGATAAGTGCATGAATTTGACTATTTTCCTGTCCTTCTAAGTATTCAAAAAAAAAAAAATGTTGGGTGTCAGGGAAAATGTATGTAGTAAACAGTACATACATTTATATAGGAATGTATTGAAGTAAAAGTTGTCAGAAATATAAATAGTAAAGTACAGATACCCCCAAAAAACTACTTAAGTAGTACTTTAAAGTAGTTCTACTTAAGTACTTTACACCACTGCCAGGGGCCCTTAGCTCATCATTCTGAGACACACACAGGGATAAAAGCAGCCTTGTGTATTCTCGACTGTAGCAGAAGCAGGACAAGAAGCAGGGTTTTTCTTCTGTGTTTGGGTATACCCTAATAAGCAGTTATGATGCCCCCCTGCATTGGTTTCCTGCTGATGTTGAGATTCCTAGTCAGAGGAACCAATATCTCGTGAGCCTCTAGAATCCACTGGGCAGACGAGCATGATTCAATTGGATCCTTTTTAGGAAATGTCAGTCTTTTTACTATTCGCTTTTCGTTTTACTCTGAGGTAACAAGATCAAGCTTTTTGTTTTCATGAGCTCCTCTCTCACATGACAGGAATTCCCTGTAGTACCAGTCAGTATACCATGATCCTGATAATATGATAAACTCTCTCTTCTCATAACTGTCTTTTTTCCAATAATCACATTAGCCATGTTATAGGATCACTATATTGGACTGAATTGAAATCATGCTACATGCCACTAATGTACTACTGACTGTATGTTGATCCTTTCGAGGCAAGCTCCCATTCTGGATTAGAAATGACAAGTATTTACAGTGAAATCTTCTGTACTTCTATTACAGCAACAAACTGTCTATGAAATAGTTACGTTAGGATATTATTGACCGCCACTGAGTTAGTTCATGTCATATAGAAAGAAAGCCAGAGGACAGTAATACCGTAGCCACTGAAGATGTGTCTCAACAAACTGTTGAAAGTCATATGATATTGTATCTTGTTTCTTTCTCCAGATAGTGGCTGTCTACAATATAGTGACATAGTCCATATATAAAGCTGTGTTTGGATATGTCTGACAAAGTGTAATGACTGTAGCAGCCTGTGTTGTTCATATCCTGCTGCCTTACACACTGGCATGTTTGCATCATATTTCTCAGCAGCTGTCAGGGACTGGGCACTGGATGGGGCCGTAGAGGCTTGAGAAGAGTGTCTCTTTTCCAGCTATCAGCTTTATCACGGAGCCAGGGTGCCATGAGGGATTGTGAGGCATGTAATCCTACTGGGAAAGAGCTCAAATTCCTTCGGTGGGTGTTGTTCTCAGCCCATTGTGTTGTGGTCTGAGGAGAAGTAATGCCTAGGGATCCGAGGTCCTGTTGCTCTGGAAACCAGAGCGTCCTGTTAGATTGACGGATAGACGTACCGTGTCGAACCTTGTGTTGCAACACCAGAGGAAGAGCCTGCCTGACCATCCGCAGATTGATCCTCCGATCTACATTTTACATTTACATTTACGTCATTTAGCAGACGCTCTTATCCAGAGCGACTTACAAATAGATCTACTTGATTTAACCCGCACCTTAAATCAGACTCACCTCACTGTAAGATCAGAGTATTTATGTGAGGTTAGTAGTAGTGCAGATCTTCCTCTCCACTGAGCGATCACTTCAGATGCACTAATAGACAGAGTCCATTAGGCCCGTGGATGAAGGATGATACCATTTTTGCACTGGTCTGGAATGCATCGCAGCATGAAAATTTGGCTTTGTTTAAGTTTATTACTGTACCCACTGGTGGTCAGCCCAGCATGTTGTTCCATAGATGGAGTTTCGCCATGTGTTTTGGGGTATGAGCAGAGAACATTGATAATGCCTTGCTCTAAAAATAGTTCCTGTTTGAGGCACTCCTGTTGTTTTTTCACAGGTTGAGAAAAGGTTAATGGGGGAAAACAAGATACAAAATATTTCCATTGTAGCAGGCCTACAGTCTTAGAAAAAAAGGTGCTATCTAGAACCTAAAAGGGTTTTTCGGCTGTCCCCATAGGAGAACACTTTGAAGAACCCATTTTAGTTCCAGGTAGAACCCTTTTGGTTCCAGGTAGAACCCTTTTGAGTTCCATGTAGAACCCTTTCCACAGAGGGTTCTACATAGAACCCAAAATAGTTCTACCTGGAACCAAAAACGGTTATCCTATGGGGACAGTCGAAGAACCCATTTGGAACCCTTTGTTCTAAGACTGTATGTTAAATGTCTACGTATGTCTGCTTTGTTGTGGAAATATTGTGGTATCAATGTTAAGCTCAAAAGGCCATGAAGATAATTCTGCTATAATTATGCACAAAATACTATAACTATAGCAAACATAGCAGATGGCATGTTGTGTATGAACGAGCTGCTCTCTTATTTGCATAAAAAATACAGTCGGTTTAATACTCTATTTCACTTTATTCACAGTCGTTGTGAATTAGGTCACCTGTTTGACTCTAGGGTTAATACTAGAATATTCAAATTGCAGTTATATCTGTCATGACACGCCACCTTATGAAGAGTGAATAAACAATCCCTATGAAAAAGCAGAAAGCCAAGTTCGCTCACTCCCCTCTTGCATCATGCAACCGTTCTAGAACTCTCTTATCATTTTTTTACATTTACATTTTAGTCATTTAGCAGACGCTCTTATCCAGAGCGACTTACAGTTAGTGAATACATATATTATTATTTTTTATACTGGCCCCCCGTGGGGTATGTTAAAATCTGCTGAACTGCTGAAGGTAAAGCATTTAGCACGAAGACTAGGAAGAGTATGAGTACTATAAGAAGTATATTCTTGAGAATACAGTCAACTATTAGGCTACTGTACTTTTGCTTAGATTTGCTACAGTACATGATCTGAAGTGTATGTACACTCTTAGAAAAAAAGGTGCTATCTAGAACCTAAAAAGGTTTTTCGGCTGTCCTCATAGGAGAACCCTTTGAATAACAATTTTTGGTTCCAGGTAGAACCCTTTTGGTTCCAGGTAGAACCCTTTCCACAGAGGGTTCTATATACATGGAACCCAAAAGAGTTCTCCCTGGAACCGAAAAGGGTTCTACCTGGAACCACATTTTTTTATCCTATTGGGACACCCGAAGAACCCTTTTGAAACCCTTTTTTCTAATAGTTAAAAAAAAAAAATATTCCTCAATTATTAGCCTACATTTGCTTAGATTAGCTGCAGTACAGTGATATGCACAGGGCTCTACAGTGCAACCATTTTACTGGCATATAATAGCTGTGCAACCTGGAATTTTTATAAAGAAATCACCCAGATGATAATTGTTGCAGTGATTACTTCACTGTACCGCAGCCCCTGAGAGCCAGGGAGAAGACACAGAGCGCAGATTCATGATTGTCATGCTTGCACCATTACTACAAAGAAAACAGCTTGTTACCTACATTTCTTTGTGTGCTTTTACATTTTTCAACTTTGGCACACACTTGCTCCTTGTAAAAAAGGTCTGTTTTACACATCAACAAACTGCTTGATTCATGGACTGTTTTACAGAATCGTGTCAAGTCAATTTTATGTGACAGTATGATGTAAACAATCTTTTGGATTGTTGTTGTGAAAAGGTTCTAAAGTGAATACAGACAAAGATGCAGATCAGGGAGAATTATGTGTCAATGCAATGGTAATGTTGGGAGTTACTCATACTGCATATTGATCTTGTCCTGCACTCTGCATGGTGAGGCATGACCGTGCAGCAAAGACAGTGTTGTTTAGCTGTGGTACCATTCAACCTTTGTGGATGTGGTTTTCCTCTCTGTTTCTATCAGACTTTGTGTATGGCCTTTGTCCAATTGTAGACAGAATAAGCATCTGTTTTGACATTTTGAAAGCAATATTTTGACATGTATGACAGTCAGGGACAACAGAATATGTTTTTATAGATTTAATGTTGAGGACACAGACACCGCTAACCTAATAACTGAGAGTCTCTCTGCATAGCTCATTAAGTTTTGTAGTAGCATTATTTTCTAGTCTCTTTCCTTTGACTTTAAGACTATATGTTCTCTGAATTTCCTCCTGTCTACAGATACCAAGGGAGATACGGTATGGAAGTCATAGCCCTGTCCACACTTTACAATCCACCCGCAGTCCTGTCCACGCCATTCAGGGGTCCATGTCTCCCCCCACGGTCCGCTCCATGCCCTCCTCCCCCTCCAGGATCCCCTATGGCCACCGGGCTGGGGGAGGGGTGCCAGGCAGTGCCACCCTCCCCAGGGCCGGCATGTCCTGCGGGCCACCCAGCAGGTCCGTTACCCCCTGCCCCAGTGCCATCCTGGAGAGAAGAGACGTCAAACCTGATGAGGACCTGAGCAGTAAGAGTATGGCACTGGTGCGTGCCGACAAGCTGTATGTCAACGTCACTGACCCCTACGCTGTCCAGGAGGGCCGGCTGAGTATCGCCTCCTCACAGGGGAGCAGCCACATGGGGGACGTGGTCGACATGGGTGGTGGTAGCCTCCACCGGGCCTCGGTCAAGTCCACAGCCTCCTATACAGAGAACCCGGAGCAGCAGCACTCCCTCTACAGGCAGAAGTCCCGGAGGTACGGGGAAAGCCAGGGACTACCGCCGTTCGGCACCAAAACCCCACCACCTTCCCCTCTAAGAGTGAATGAGGTCAGGAGGATTGACAACCACGGCCCTGTGGCCCCGGAGAGAGGGTCTCCTATTCGCCGGTCCCTGCGGAGGGAGAGTAATGGTAATACTGTGGAGGTGGTGAACAGGACCAGGGGTAGTGTGTCCTCTGTGTCCTCCTCTCCTGTTTTCCTGGAGTTCCCCCCAGGGCACCATGGGGACAAATTGTTGCAGGGTCACCTCACCCCCAATGACCCTCAGACCAGGTGAGACAAATAACAGAGAGCAAGGCTGGGCAGTCTGAGGCTAACTACCACTTGAATTTTGGGTTTTATTTTGGGTCCCCTGTAGCTCAGTTGGTAGAGCATGGCGCTTGCAACACCAGGGTTGTGGGTTCGTTTCCCACGGGGGGCCAGTATGAAAAATGTATGCACTCACTAACTGTAAATCGTTCTGGATGAGAGTGTCTGCTAAATGACTCAAATGTAAATGTAATGAACTACATACCACAGTACTACATAACACAATATTGTTATACACTACATAGCACTGTATTGTGAACTACATGGCACAGTATTATGAATTACATAGTGCTGTATTGTGAACTACACAGCACAGTATTATGAACTACATAGCTCAGTATTGTGAAGTAAATAGCGCTGTATTGTAAACTACATAGCACAGTATTATGAACTATATAGCACAGTAACACAGTATTATGAACTACATAGCACAGTATTATGAACTATATAGCACAGTATTGTGGACTCCATAGCACATTATTGTTTTGGGCCAAACGTATTGTTATTTGCAGTGAGCGAATGAAGGCCATGGAACAACAGATCGCCAGTCTTGCTGGCCTTGTTCAGCATGCACTTGCTATTGGGCCAGCTGAGAGAGATGGAAGGACTGCTTCTCCTTTCCATGTAAACAACAGTGCAGGTAACTGTTATTACACAACTGTATTAGTGTTACAAAGTCAAATTTGTATTAGTTTTTGATGGTTCCATACATGGATATTGAAAGTTATGTTGTATCTGCCCTATTTTATTCCACATTACAGTAACTCATAGAGTTGTGTCTAACTGATCTGATGTGTAGGAGTGTCACCAGTTCCTGCAGCCAGAAGCCCTGCCCTCCTGGCAGATGCCTCCTGTGCTCGAGTCTCTCAGGCCCCTCCCCCTGACCCCACCCTGCAGGTCACACTGACCACGGTCAGGAGGAATGTCACTGATCTCCGACAGCAGCTGCACCAACTCAGACAGCTACAGGTAGTCAAGCCACCTGCTCATTACATTCATCCGTTATCTGCATAGATACAATGAATAGGTAACTCTGCCAAAATAAAGGAAACGCCAAAATAAAGTGCCTTGATAGGGCGTTGGGCCACCACGAGCAAGAACAACTTCAATGCACCTTGGCATAGATTCTACAAGTGTCTGGAACTTTATTGGAGGGATTTGACACCATTATTCAATTTTTCCACCATAATTTGGTATTTTGTTGATGGTGGTGGAAATCGCCGTCTCAGGCGCCACTCCAGAATCTCCCATAAGTGTTCAGTTGGTTTGAAATCTAGTGACTTAGAGCCCCGTGGCATATGGTTAACATCATTTTCATGCTCATCAAACCATTCAGTGACCACTGGTGCCCTGTGGATGGGGGCCTTGTCATCCTATGGGGGCATAGCCATGGTAGCCAAAATAATGGCCTGCCCAGCATTTGTATACATGACCCTAAGCATGATGGGATGTTAATTGCTTAATTATCTCAGGAACCACACCTGTTTGGAAGAACCTGCTTTCAATATACTTTCTATCCCTCGTGTACTCAAGTGTTTCCATTATTTTGTCAGTTACCTGTACACGTACACAGTATATTGTTATGAGGTGTGTGGTTGTATGTGATCAACAGCTTTGGGTACTCAAGGCACACATCACGATCATCCAAATCTGCATATATACAGTATATCTTAATTAGGTTTTTATGTCGTCCTCCAAAAAACGAATTCAGCCATTACATTCATCACATTCATCCATCACATAGCTGTATATTAGCCATTAGATAGACTGTTTGTAATACCACCGAGAGTCCTGAGACCAGTGTGTGTGATGATCCATCCACAGATGCAGAATCAGGACAGTGTGAGGGTGATACTGAAGAGAGCGGAGCAGGAGCTGGCTGGGGTGATGTCTGAGACCCTACAGAGACAGCAGCATGAGACAGAGCCTGCCCAGAGACAGAGGACCACAGTGGATGAGGAGAGACACAAGTACCTGGCCATGGAGGAGAGAGTACTGGCCCAGCTCAGGTAAGGGTTTGGAAGTATTGTAGAGACCCACAAACTGATTGACAGGATAGATGTTTAATGAGGGCATTGACTTTCTTTTGCCTATTTTACTTTTGTACACTCATTGGTGCTTGTCAAATAATAGTAAAGAATATGATCTTAGTTTCAGGTTATTAGGATACACATGGTATACACAGTCCAATGAATTGTTTACTTGCATACTTAATTAAGTATTATGATCTTAAGGCATCGGATTAGAATTCTAATTCGATGTGCTATGGTAGCCTTTCAACATTCACAATTTAAACAATAAACAGTAATCAGACGATAGCAATCCGCTCCAGATGCCATATTAGTTTTTTTATGTGCCTAAACTGCAGCTGCTGAAACTAACTGCGTGAACTAACTGCGTGATCTCATGTTGGAATGTGAAGTAATATAATTACGCAATTAGGTTCAGCTAAAGTGGGATTAATTAATCAACTGTGATTATGCAATCGGAACAGATTCCAGTGATATATTAAATGTTACGCAACAATGAGTCATCCTCCTGTAGCTCCTCCCACCAGCCTCCTCTGACCAGTATGTGGTACATACAGTATCCCAGCTATGGAATGAGTCATTGGCGTTCTGCCAAAAATGGATAGTAATGTTGCACAATGTTTAAATATGCTAATGAGGCTGTTTAGTGTGTGATCTATGGGGACTGTGTTATATACTGTGATAGGAGAGAAATGTAATGGAGTCAAAGCAAATGTCTTACTTTACTATTGTCAGCTCATTGGGCCAAATTAATCTTGGAAATAGGCTCACTGGGGGGGGTTAGAAAATATGTGTATATATACAGTGAGGGAAAAAAAGTATTTGATCCCCTGCTGATTTTGTACGTTTGCCCACTGACAAAGAAATGATCAGTCTATAATTTTAATGGTAGGTTTATTTGAACAGTGAGAGACAGAATAACAACAAAAAAATCCAGAAAAACACGTCAAAAATGTTATAAATTGATTTGCATTTTAATGAGGGAAATAAGTATTTGACCCCCTCTCAATCAGAAAGATTTCTGGCTCCCAGGTGTCTTTTATACAGGTAACGAGCTGAGATTAGGAGCACACTCTTAAAGGGAGTGCTCCTAATCTCAGTTTGTTACCTGTATAAAAGACACCTGTCCACAGAAGCAATCAATCAATCAGATTCCAAACTCTCCACTATGGCCAAGACCAAAGAGCTCTCCAAGGATGTCAGGGACAAGATTGTAGACCTACACAAGGCTCGAATGGGCTACAAGACCATCGCCAAGCAGCTTGGTGAGAAGGTGACAACAGATTGTCCGATTATTCGCAAATGGAAGAAACACAAAAGAACTGTCAATCTCCCTCTGCCTGGGGCTCCATGCAAGATCTCATCTTGTGGAGTTGCAATGATCATGAGAACGGTGAGGAATCAGCCCAGAACTACACGTGAGGATCTTGTCAATGATCTCAAGGCAGCTGGGACCATAGTCACCAAGAAAACAATTGGTAACACACTACGCCGTGAAGGACTGAAATCCAGCAGCGCCCGCAAGGTCCCCCTGCTCAAGAAAGCACATATACAGGGCCGTCTGAAATTTGCCAATGAACATCTGAAAAATTCAGAGGAGAACTGGGTGAAAGTGTTGTGGTCAGATGAGACCAAAATCGAGCTCTTTGGCATCAACTCAACTCGCCGTGTTTGGAGGAGGAGGAATGCTGCCTATGACCCCAAGAACACCATCCCCACCGTCAAACATGGAGGTGGAAACATTATGCTTTGGGGGTGTTTTTTTGCTAAGGGGACAGGACAACTTCACCGCATCAAAGGGATGATGGACGGGGCCATGTACTGTCAGATCTTGGGTGAGAACCTCCTTCCCTCAGCCAGGGCATTGAAAATGGGTCGTGGATGGGTATTCCTGCATGACAATGACCCAAAACACACGGCCAAGGCAACAAAGGAGTGGCTCAAGAAGAAGCACATTAAGGTCCTGTAGTGGCCTAGCCAGTCTCCAGACCTTAATCCCATAGAAAATCTGTGGAGGGAGCTGAAGGTTAGAGTTGTCAACCTCGAAATCTTAATGACTTGGAGAAGATCTGCAAACAGGAGTGGGACAAAATCCCTCCTGAGATGTGTGCAAACCTGGATGCCAACTACAAGAAACGTCTGACCTCTGTGATTGCCAACAAGGGTTTTGCCACCAAGTACTAAGTCATGTTTGCAGAGGGGTCAAATACTTATTTCCCTAATTAAAATGCAAATCAATTTATAACATTTTTGACATGCGTTTTTCTGGATTTTGATGTTGTTATTCTGTCTCTCACTGTTCAAATAAACCTACCATTAAAATTATAGACTGATCATGTCTTTGTCAGTGGGCAAACGTACAAAATCAGCAGGGGATCAAATACTTTTTTCCCGCACTCTACTGTTTATAGCTGTTATGTAATCTTGAGAGAACTTTTTGGGTGGGAAAACAGATATTGGATAGTGGTCCAGACATGCATGTACTTGCTTTGTGACTTTGGATGAAACATTGTCCCTTCAAAATAATCCAACCGTTATGGTCCTTTTATGTTCATCTTAACCATTTCATCAGGAAATGAATTGACTAAAATACTTTTACATTGGTCATGGCCATTGTTCTGCATCTGGCTGTTAAACACCTGTTTTGAGTGTTCTTTTCTGTGGAGTAATTTGATTGCAGCAGCTGACACCGAGACTGCTCTTGTCAGACTGTTGTCAACAAACAGCTTCTGACTGAGGAAGTCAAACAGGTTTCTACTCTGTCAGCAACAGTGTGTCTTTAAGTTTGAACTCTCCTCCTGATATAACATCAGGGCTAGCTTAAAACTGGATAGAAGGGTAATGGGAAGCTTAGGTTTTTAAACATGATCTTGTCTATAACATTTTACTGCAACATTTTGAAAATCAGTTGTATGTCTTGAACTCAACGTTTGCTGCCATCTTGTCTATTGCTGGTTATTACATTAGGAGAAATTGTCATGCAAAAACTACAGTGGCTATGAGAAGTTTTCCCACTGACAAAGACATGATCAATCAATCAATCAATCAATTTTATTTTATATAGCCCTTCTTACATCAGCTAATATCTCGAAGTGCTGTACAGAAACCCAGCCTAAAACCCCAAACAGCTAGTAATGCAGGTGTAGAAGCACGGTGGCTAGGAAAAACTCCCTAGAAAGGCGAAAACCTAGGAAGAAACCTAGAGAGGAACCAGGCTATGAGGGGTGGCCAGTCCTCTTCTGACTGTGCCGGGTGGAGATTATAACAGAACCATGCCAAGATGTTCAAAAATGTTCATAAGTGACAAGCATGGTCAAATAATAATCAGGAATAAATCTCAGTTGGCTTTTCATAGCCGATCATTAAGAGTTGAAAACAGCAGGTCTGGGACAGGTAGGGGTTCCATAACCGCAGGCAGAACAGTTGAAACTGGAATAGCAGCAAGGCCAGGCGGACTGGGGACAGCAAGGAGTCACCACGGCCGGTAGTCCCGACGTATGGTCCTAGGGCTCAGGTCTCTCAGTTGGCTTTTCATAGCCGATCATTAAGAGTTGAAAACAGCAGGTCTGGGACAGGTAGGGGTTTCGTAGCCGCAGGCAGAACAGTTGAAACTGGAATAGCAGCAAGGCCAGGCGGACTGGGGACAGCAAGGTGTCATCATGCCCGGTAGTCCTGACGTATGGTCCTAGGGCTCAGGTTCTCAGAGAGAAAGAGAGAACGAGAGAATTAGAGAGAGCATACTTAAATTCACACAGGACACTGGATAAGACAGGAGAAGTACTCCAGGTATAACCAACTAACCCCAGCCCCCCGACACATAAACTACTGCAGCATAAATACTGGAGGCTGAGACAGGAGCGGTCCGGAGACACTGTGGCCCCATCCGAAGAAACCCCCGGACAGGGCCAAACAGGAAGGATATAACCCCACCCACTCCGCCAAAGCACAGCCCCCGCACCACTAGAGGGATATCCCCAACCACCAACTTACAATCCTGAGACAAGGCCGAGTATAGCCCACAGAGGTCTCCACCACAGCACAAACCAAGGGGGGGGCGCCAACCCAGACAGGAAGATCACGTCAGTAACTCAACCCACTCAAGTGACGCACCCCTCCCAGGGACGGCATGAAAGAGCACCAGCAAGCCAGTGACTCAGCCCCTGCAACAGGGTTAGAGGCAGAGAACCCCAGTGGAGAGGGGAACCGGCCTGGCAGAGACAGCAAGGGCTGTTCGTTGCTCCAGCCTTTCCGTTCACCTTCACACTCCTGGGCCAGACTACACTCAATCATATGACCTACTGAAGAGATAAGTCTTCAGTAAAGACTTAAAGGTTGAGACCGAGTCTGCGTCTCTCACATGGGTAGGCAGACTGTTCCATAAAAATGGAGATCTATAGGAGAAAGCCCTGCCTCCCGCTGTTTGCTTAGAAATTCTAGGGACAATTAGGAGGCCTGCGTCTTGTGACCGTAGCGTACGTATTGGTATGTACGGCAGGACCAACTCGGAAAGATAGGTAGGAGCAAGCCCATGTAACGCTTTATAGGTTAACAGTAAAACCTTGAAATCAGCCCTTGCCTTAACAGGAAGCCAGTGTAGGGAAGCTAGCACTGGAGTAATATGATCAAATTTCTTGGTTCTAGTCAGGATTCTAGCAGCCGTATTTAGCACTAACTGAAGTTTATTTAGTGCTTTATCCGGGTAGCCGGAAAATAGAGCATTGCAGTAGTCTAACCTAGAAGTAACAAATGCATGGATGATCAGTCTATAATTTTAATGGTAGGTTTATTTGAACAGTGAGAGACAGAATAACAACAACAAAATCCAGAAAAACACATGTCAAAAATGTTATGAATTGATTTGCATTTTAATGAGGGAAATAAGTATTTGACCCCTCTGCAAAACATGACTTAGTACTTGGTGGCAACACCCTTGTTGGCACTCACAGAGGTCAGACGTTTCTTGTAGTTGGCCACCAGGTTTGCATACATCTCAGGAGGGATTTTGTTCCACTCCTCTTTGCAGATCTTCTCCAAGTCATTAAGGTTTCGAGGCTGACGTTTGGCAACTCGAACCTTCAGCTCCCTCCACAGATTTTCTATGGGATTAAGGTCTGGAGACTGGCTAGGCCACTCCAGGACCTTAATGTGCTTCTTCTTGAGCCACTCCTTTGTTGCCTTGGCCGTGTGTTTTGGGTCATTGTCATGCAGGAATACCCATCCACGACCCATTTTCAATGCCCTGGCTGAGGGAAGGAGGTTCTCACCCAAGATTTGACGGTACATGGCCCCGTCCATCATCCCTTTGATGCGGTGAAGTTGTCCTGTCCCCTTAGCAGAAAAACACCCCCAAAGCATAATGTTTCCACCTCCATGTTTGACGGTGGGGATGGTGTTCTTGGGGTCATAGGCAGCATTCCTCCTCCTCCAAACACGGCGAGTTGAGTTGATGCCAAAGAGCTCGATTTTGGTCTCATCTGACCACAACACTTTCACCCAGTTCTCCTCTGAATCATTCAGATGTTCATTGGCAAACTTCAGACGGCCCTGTATATATGCTTTCTTGAGCAGGGGGACCTTGCGGGCGCTGCAGGATTTCAGTCCTTCACGGCGTAGTGTGTTACCAATTATTTTCTTGGTGACTATGGTCCCAGCTGCCTTGAGATCATTGACAAGATCCTCACGTGTAGTTCTGGGCTGATTCCTCACCGTTCTCATGATCTTTGCAACTCCACGAGGTGAGATCTTGCATGGAGCCCCAGGCCGAGGGAGATTGACAGTTCTTTTGTGTTTCTTCCATTTGCGAATAATCGCACCAACTGTTGTCACCTTCTCACCAAGCTGCTTGGCGATGGTCTTGTAGCCCATTCCAGCCTTGTGTAGGTCTACAAGCTTGTCCCTGACATCCCTGGAGAGCTCTTATGTCTTGGCCATGGTGGAGAGTTCGGAATCTGATTGATTGATTGCTTCTGTGGACAAGTGTCTTTTTATACAGGTAACAAACTGAGATTAGGAGCACTCCCTTTAAGAGTGTGCTCCTAATCTCAGCTCGTTACCTGTATGAAAGACACCTGGGAGCCAGAAATCTTTCTGATTGAGAGGGGGTCAAATACTTATTTCCCTCATTGAAATGCAAATCAATTTATAACATTTTTGACATGCGTTTTTCTGGATTTTGTTGTTGTTATTCTGTCTCTCACTGTTCAAATAAACCTACCATTAAAATTATGAACTGATCATGTCTTTGTCAGTGGGCAAACGTACAAAATCAGCAGGGGATCAAATACTTTTTCCCTCACTCTACTGTTTATAGCTGTTATGTAATCTTGAGAGAACTGTTTGGGTGGGAAAACAGATATTGGGAAACATCTATTTACCACACTTTCTCACGCTTACCATAGTTCTTATGGATAGTGAGTCCCTTGTAGGTCCAGACATGCATGTACTTGCTTTGTGACTTTGGATGAAACATTATCCTTCAAAAGAATCCAACCGTTATGGTCCTTTTATATTCATCTTAACCATTTCATCAGGAAATGAATTGACTAAAATACTTTTACATTGGTCATGGCCATTGTTCTGCATCTGGCTGTTAAACACCTGTTTTGAGTGTTCTTTTCTGTGGAGTAATTTGATTGCAGCAGCTGACACCGAGACTGCTCTTGTCAGACTGTTGTCAACAAACAGCTACTGACTGAGGAAGTCAAACAGGTTTCTACTCTGTCAGCAACAGTGTGTCTTTAAGTTTGAACTCTCCTCCTGATATAACATCAGGGCTAGCTTAAAACTGGATAGAAGGGTAATGGGAAGCTTATGTTTTTAAACATGATCTTGTCTATAACATTATACTGCAACATTTTGAAAATCAGTTGTATGTCTTGAACTCAACGTTTGCTGCCATCTTGTCTATTGCTGGTTATTACATTAGTTGAAATTGTCATGCAAAAACTACAGTGGCTATGAGAAGTTTTCCCACTGACAAAGACATGATCAGTCTATAATTTTAATGGTAGGTTTATTTGAACAGTTAGAGACAGAATAACAACAACAAAATCCAGAAAAACGCATGTCAAAAATGTTATAAATTGATTTGCATTTTAATGAGGGAAATAAGTATTTGACCCCTCTGCAAGACATGACTTAGTACTTGGTGGCAAAACCCTTGTTGGCAGTCACAGAGGTCAGACGTTTCTTGGAGTTGGCCACCAGGTTTGCACACATCTCAGGAGGGATTTTGTTCCACTCCTCTTTGCAGATCTTCTCCAAGTCATTAAGGTTTCGAGGCTGACGTTTTTTCTGGATTATTTTGTTGTTATTCTGTCTCTCACTGTTCAGATAAACCTACCATTAAAATTATAGACTGATAATTTCTTTGTCAGTGGGCAAATGTACAAAATCAGCAGGGGATCAAATACTTTTTTCCCTCACTGTATTAGTTGAGCAGTGAGCACAATCATAACATAGGGCCAATCTCCAATGTCTTTCCTTGTCATTCCAAGCATGACCATTGGTTTTACTGTAATGTAATGGCCTGATGTGTAACCTAACATGTCTCTCAGGGAGGTAGAGGAGTATGTGGACCGTCTGAGAAAAGGCTTGTCCTCTGGCCCAGGTCAGCTGTCAGTCACCCTTAGGGACGTGGAGGAGGGAGCTGTCAACCTCAGGAGGGTGGGAGAGGCCTTGGCTGGGCTTAAAGGTGAGCACCGTCTGGGGCTGCAGTTAGAGGTTAGCACATCACTGACCACAGGTAGAAGATGTTGTGCAAGCGATTCAGAGTTACCGATAGCAGGAGGTATTCCACAGCTACAGTAGCAGCATTAATCAAATCCAATAGTTATTCACAGACAGTTATGTAATGTTTTAAGGTAAGGGTTAGCTGACGCCTCATTGAATGTGTGACAACATTTGGATTTATGGCCTGACTACCTCCTCCCTCCCTCCCCCTCTCCCTCCCTACCTTCGTCAGGTGAGTTCCCCAGCCTGCAGGGGAAGATGCGGACAGTTCTGCGTGGGGAGGTAGAGGCGGTGCGCTTTCTGAAGGAGGAGCCTCACAAGATGGACAGCATGCTTAAGAGGGTCAAAGCCCTGACAGAGGCTCTCAGCGGTCTCAGAAGGTACATGCTGCCCCTGTATATCCTCCAGGTAAGAGGATGATTGATGATCTGAGTAATCGAATAAAGTCATGTTGCATTCCCTTCAGATGTGTCACAGAGAATCATCATCACGATCACGAGCCTGGAGCAGCCAAAGCAGCCATAGAGGGGACTGTAGAGCCTGCCATTGCCCAGTCTGATCCCCCACTGAAGAATCTCCTCACCGTGGAGTCCCCCAAACCCCAGCCCAGGTCCTCTGTCAGACCGCCCCTACCCCAGCTCCAGGGCCAGAACCCCGCAGGCAGGCAAGACATGGCCCCCACCTCTCCTGTCGTCATCCACCGTGTGAAGAGCTCTCCCGTCAACATGCAGCCGTGTCAGCACTCAGCGGCCCTGCCGCACCACCACCACCCCAGCCCCCCGCTGACCCCTACCCATGGCCGAGACTCCCCCACCGTGGCCAAGGTCAGTCCCTGCAGCCGGGAGAACAGCCCAGCCCTGCAGAAGAGAGTGATCCCCTGGTGCGGAGATGGACCAGCCCCCACGGCCAGCAGCATTGAGACCACCACACAACCACCTGGCTCAGAAGACAACCAAACCAACAGGGGCAGCATCAAAAACAGAGTCATGGACATTGAGGTAGTCATCCGTCTGAAATATAATCTCAGCGATTATATAATAAAGAGACAAGGTGTCTTGGGTTGAGCTGGAGTGTATCTATAAACCTCAGTGGTCTGTTACTTACTGTGTAATATAATCATAGAGCATAGTATAACTGATTAAGCATAGGCTTCTGTAATCTCAGTAAAGGCGTCCAATTTCCGATCTGTATGAATTGAGATGTCTGGGCCTCTCTCTCTCTCACCCCACAGACTGCAGAGAGAGAGGTTGACCTGGAGGAGGGGAGGCCACCACAGAGATCAGCCACCTCTGCTGGGAGTGAGTTTGAGCAGATTCTCCAGGAGGCCCAGGCCAGCCTGATGAGGGCCATCCCCGACCTGGAGTTGATCGAGACGGGGAGGAGGGATTCTCAGTCTCCCAATCCACCACTAGCTCCAGACCAGCCATCTCTCCCCCAGACCCTCCCAGACCCAAAGATGCCCCTCAACACTCCACTGCCAGATAAGGTGGATGTCCCTCAACCTACTGAGGCATCTCTTCCAGGTAAGAAACTATGGAAGTTAATAGATCCATTAAATTGTTGGAAACTATGGAAGGAAATGTGTTATGTTTTATTTGGGTTCAGTTTAGGATTAGTATCATTTTTTATTTACGTTTTGTAAAGCACAGTACATTGTATACAGTATACAGTACATTGTCTGTGTATGTGTGTCGTCATCTGACAGAACCCACTCAGCCAGCTAATGTGACTGCTGAGATGACTATACAGGGCAGCCCTGAACGACCACACAGGCCTATAGTTGAGAAGCCTCGCAGGCCCAGTGTGGAGAGAGAGCTGAGGAACAGCCCAGAGAAAGCAGGGAAGTCCCCTCCACCGCCCCCACCACGGAGGTTCTTCACCTCACCATCAAGCCCAGGGCTGACCACAGGGAGGTCTGGAGAAGTCGTTTTTACTACCAGGAAGGAAGCCGCCACCACACAGGTGTGTGACTCATTTGTTTGGCAGTTTCCCTAGTCAAGCAGCATTCCCAGACATTTGTCTTCAAAAGGATAACCTCAGTGTCTAGAAATAAGCATTCAACATGTGACCCAACATGCATGTACATACTATTTGTAACACTGCAAGTCAAATGGAATCTTTACTCAATCAATCAATCAAATGTATTTATAAAGCCCTTTTTACATCAGCAGATGTCACAAAGTGCTATACAGAAACCCAGCCTAAAACCCCAAACAGCAAGCAATGCAATGCAGATGTAGAAGCACGGTGGCTAGGAAAAACTCCCTAGAAAGGCAGAAACCTAGGAAGAAACCTAGAGAAGAACCAGGCTCTGAGGGGTGGCCAATCCCCTTCTGGCTGTGCCGGGGTGGAGATTATAACAGTACATGGCCATTAAGGCCAGATGTTTCTCCAAGATGTTCAAATGTTCATAGATGACCAGCAGGGTCAAATAATAATCACAGTGGTTGTAGAGGTAATGTATGCATTTAGTATTTAGGCTCCCGAGTGGCGCAGTGGTCTAAGGCACCACATCTCAGTGCTTGAGGCATCACTACAGACCCCCTGGTTCGATTCCAGCCTGTATCACAACCGGCCGTGATTGGGAGTCCCATAGGGCGGCGCACAATTGGTCCGGGTTTGGCCGGTGTAGGCAGTCATTGTAAATAAGAATTTGTTCTTAACTGACTTGCCTAGTAAAATAAAAGTAAAAAATAAATAATAATGTTTGCAGACTATGCACACATTACCTAGTGGGGGATAGAGTGTACATTTATCCAAGCCAGTTTTGCTGTGTCAAGTTTTCCAATGTCCAAGTCAGTGTTTTACTATCCCCTTCAGGACGATGAAGAGGAGGTGTTCCTTCAACCCAGTCCCAAACCCACCAGACAGCCCCCAGAGGTCAAGCCCAAGCCCGAAACCACATCTTTTATCACAGCCTCAGCTGAGCCAGAGGAAGAGGAGGATGAAGAAGAAGAGGATGAAGAGGAGGACAAATTCATGAAGGAACTACAGGTAAATAAACACTCTGTCAGATACGTACCACAAATACACTACATGACCAAAAGTATGTGGACACCTGCTCGTCGAACGAAATTTGACAAGCTGACTTGTTGGAAAGGTGGCATCCTATGACGTACGGGCCGTTCTACTGCCAACGTTTGTCTATGGAGATTGCATGGCGGTGTGCTCGGTTTTATACACCTGTCAGAAATGGGGATGGCTGAAATAGCCAAATCCACTAATTTGAAGGGGTGTCCACATACTTTTGAATATATAGTGTATGTACAAAGCATTTGTCAATTTTTGACCTTTTTAACATAAACATTAACACTAGTGTACATGCATTACTACACTGAACAAAAATATAAATGCAACATGCAAAAATGTCAAAGATTTTACTGAGTTACAGTTCATATAAGGAAATCAGTCAATTGAAATAAATTCATTAGGCCCTGACCTATGGATTTCACATGACTGGGAATACAGATATGCATCTGTTGCTCACAGATACCTCATGCAGAGCGACACATCTTTTCATAGAGTTGATCAGGCTGTTGATTGTGGCCTGTGGAATGTTGTCCCACTGCTCTTCAATGGCTGTGCGAAGTTGCTGGATATTGGCTGGAACTAGAACACGCTGTCGTACACGTCAATCCAGAGCATCCCAAACATGCTCAATGGGTGACATGTCTGGTGAGTATGCAGGCCATGGAAGAACGGTGACATTTTCAGCTTCCAGGAATTGTGTACAGATCCTTGCCACATGGGGCTGTGCATTATCATGCTGAAACATGAAGTGATGACGGCGGATGAATGGCACGACAATGGGCCTCAGGATCTCATCAATGTATCTCTGTGCATTCAAATTGCCATCGATAAAATGCAATTGTGTTCGTGTCCGTAGCTTATGCCTACCCATACCATAACCCCACTGCCACCATGAGGCACTCTGTTCACAACATTGACATCAGCAAACCGCTCGTCCACACGACGCCATACACGATGTCAGCCATCTGCCAGGTACAGTTGAAACCGCAATTCATCCATGAAGAGCACACTGCTCCAGCGTGCCAATGGCCATTGAAGTTGAGCATTTGCCCATTGAAGTCGGTTACGACGCCGAACTGCAGTCAGGTCAAGACCCTGGTGAGGACGACGAGCACACAGATGAGCTTCCCTGAGACGGTTTCTGACAGTTTATGCAGAAATTCTTTGGTTGTGCAAACCCACAGTTTCATCAGCTGTCCGGGTTGGCGACAATCCCGCAGGTGAAGAAGCCGGATGTGGAAGTGCTGGGCTGTCGTGGTTACACGTGGTCTGTGGTTGTGAGGCCTGTTGGACGTACTGCCAAATTGTCTAAAATGGTAGAGAAATTAAGATTACATTCTCTGGCAAAGCTCTGGTGGACATTCCTGCAGTCAGCATTCCAAATGCACACTCCCTCAAGATTTGACATATCTGTGGCATTGTGTTGTTTGACAATACTGCACATTTTAAAGTGGCCTTTTATTGTCCCCAGCACAATGTGCACCTGTGTAATGATCATGCTGTTTAATCAGCTTCTTGATATTTCACACCTGCCAATTGGATGAATTATTTTAGCAAAGGAGAAATGCTCACTAACAGGGATGTAAAGAAATTTGTGCACAACATTTGAGAGAAATAAGCTTTTTGTGCATATGGAAAATTCCTGGGATCTTTTATTTCAGCTCATGAGGCATGGTACCAACGCTGTATGTTGCCTTCTGTTGTTCAATGGAGGAATGTCTGTGTGAACAATAATAAGTGCAGCCAAAAACATCAGTTAGTCTGATATTTAACTCAGCCTTTGTTGTACAGCCACAGAGCCCTTGTCATGCGATCTGGAATCTGTGATCTAATCAGTGCACTTTGACCTCCTCAGGTGTTTCAGAAGTGCACTCTTAGTGATGTAGGCACAAGGTGCGTTGTAGACCTCACAAGCACTGCATCCCAAGTCAGACAGATAGAGCCAGAGCTCCCCCTCTCACCCAAAGACCCTAAGGTAACAGATGCCCTATTACTAACCCCCTGTGTGTGGTGTGCCTATGGTCTGATCTGAGGCCTGCACTCATTGCTTTTAACTCACTCACTGCTTATCTAGGCCTCTAACACTAATTTGATCTGGGACCTGCCTGTCTGTGCTTACAGCTTAATCAGCCTCTGAATCTGTTCTAAGCTTGGATCTAAAGCTTGCTTTTGATTGAATGTGCTTCTGAACACTGGTCTGACTGGCACTCAGTGCTGTGTTCAGCTATTGCTGCTGGAATGGCCTGGGGGCCGGAGGTTTGGTGCTTCTCATGGTGTTTTCTTCTCTCTTTCATGTTATCTCTGCCTTTCAGAGAATTGGCTGATGTCTCATATAAAAGATGTATGGTGTCTCTTGGTTTTGGAAAATGTTGTCTCTTGATTTCCAAGTGTGATATTATCTTCAATTAATTTCAATTCCCATCCACTATGAGATTACGGACTAATCATTCACACTGTGCAGTGTTCTTGCCTGGCTTCGTGAATGAATCTGCATCTGATATTTTGTTCTCTTATCACATTGTGCTTGACTCCATTTCCCTTAGTTCTCTAAGCATGCTCTCTTAGCTGCCATGGCTAACAGATTTGACACTGTTCCAAAGAGTCCCAGGGTAAGTCTTTCATCCCCATATAACCCATGTTCCTCAGTCTGAATACAGTATACTGTATACAGGTAACTGTCAAAATAAAGGAAACACCAACATCAGGTGTCTTAATGGGGCGTTGGGCCACCACGAGCATTGGGCCAGAACGGCTTCAATGCGCCTTGGCATAGATTCTACAAGTGTCTGGAACTATTGGAGGGATGCGACACAATTCTTCCACGAGAAATTCCATCATTTGGTGTTTTGTTGATGGTGGCCGTGGAAAACTCTGTCTCAGGCGATGCTCCAAAATCTCCCATAAGGGTTCAATTGGGTTGAGATCTGGTGACTGAGACACACACACACACACACACTTTAAACCCTCTATGCTCCTTTGAGATCCCTCTTTCAAAGTCACTGAGATCTCTTCTTCTAGCATGATAGCCAAAATAATGGGCAACTGACCCTAAGCATGATGGGATGTTTTAATTGCTTAATTAACTCAGGGACCACACATGTGTAGAAGCACCTGCTTTCAATATACGTTGTATTCCTAATTTACGCAAGTGTTTACATTATTTTGGCATTTACCTGTATATTTTTATGTTAAGAGATATTTCCCTCCTTTTTTCCAGGTCATGTATTATGTTATGGAACATATATCCAATGAAAAGCCTCCATCGGGAAGAACAGACCAATCAGAAGGCAGAGAGGGAACAGTGTCCACCTCACAGGTGGCAAACACAAATACGCTTGACTCCCAGCAGCCAGAGTTACTAACAGCAGACGAGTCACCTCTAGTATCATGTAACTCAATGGTGGAGAGCCAAGATTGTCCTCCTAAAACACAGAAGTTAGCAGTTGGAGAAGATAGTGAGGAGAGCCTCGTAGATGAGAATGACCTGAAGGATCCTGTTCAGAGTCAGAAAAAGGAGGTAGCTGAACCTGTGTGTCCTCCAATACCTGCAGAGAAGAAGGACTTACTTGTACCTACCGAACGGAGCACTCCTCCTACTAACAGTATACCATCATCATCATCATCTCCACCAGTACCAGTAATCCAGCCTGTGACTCGTATAGTTCAGGAGGCTTCAGGTAGTCCAGTGTCTCCTCCACCAGTAGAGAGCGTGAGCCTGGATGACAGCCAGAGCCAACAGGTAGTATTGAGGTCATCCAGAGGCAGAGCACCACGGTATGTAGAGGAGGGAAGCAGCCTGAGCCCTGACCTCCCAGACAAGGAGGGCTCTCCTCCCCCTGAGAACATCTCCTTCATGATGATAACCAGCAACAAAGTGCAGGCTCTGTCCACTAGGCAGTACCAGGAGATAGTAAGTAGTACCAACGGGTCCGAGGTTCAGACCTTCAAGGTGGGGAACGACACCACCACCAGCGTCAGCCAGGAGGAGCACTGTGGCTTTGACAGGAAGCCTGTGATCATCATATTCGACGAGCCCATGGACATCTGGTCGGCCTACAAGCGTATGTCCACCATCTTTGAGTGTGAGGAGGAGCTGGATGTGATGCTGCACCAGGAGAGTATCAAGGAGGAGAACGAGGAGGCAGAGAAGAATGTACCTCAGGTAAAGCCTAACACTGATCTACAACAGGCAAACAAGACAGCAGTGACAGAAAACACTGCAAGCGGTCACAGTAATACTCCTGCTGTGGTTGCGCAACAGATGAGTACATCAGAGTGCTCATCGCCAGAACAGTCTAAAACAGAGTCTTCAAAAGGCAGCAAACCAGAGACCAAAAATAAGCTCAAATTCAAGTTCCCCAAAAATAAGCTGGCGGCCATCAGCCAAGCGATTCGCACTGGGACCAAAACAGGCAAGAAGACGCTCCAGGTGGTGGTATATGAGGATGAGGAGGAGGGGGACGGACACATGAAGGAGACCAAGAGGTTTGAGAGCAACAGCAGCAGCAAACCCCAAACTGACTCCAGTCACCTCACCACTGTGAAAAACGTCACGTCACCAAGCACTCTCACCCGGTCAAACTCTAAACGCAGGACAGAGGCGATCTGTAAGAACACCTACGAGTCCATAAACAGTCTAGATGAGACCATTGAAAAGCTAGAGATCACCATGGAGAATATAACCCCCTCTGCGCTTAAGATAGACTCCTGTGAAGAGACTCCATCCGCTGTGAAACTCAAACGAGAGAGGGAGGGCAGTCCCTCTAAGAGGCCTGCCCCTCCTCAGGTCTCTAAGTCCCTGAAGCCTCAGAGTAAGAAGTCCAAACCACAGCTTCCACAACTTCCCAGGCCGTCCATCATGAGCAGCTCCAAGAAACAGGTCTCTCTTAAAGCTGCTTCCCCCTAACACTGCACTGGTGGCTGGGTCCCTCTGAGGGCTGGGCTGGTGGCTGGGTCCCTTGTAGATTCCCACCCTCTAACCAGTAAAGATTAACATGTTTTTCAGGTGTTGCTGGGGATACAACTGGGATCTACCTCTGCTTATAAGCGGTCTTTGTGGTGTCAGCTGACATGATTGTTGTCCCTTGGGATCTGGGTTGCTATGATGTGTTTTTGTGGACTTTGAACAGTTAATTTTGTCTGGATCAAAGTGACAGGCTTTAAAATGACTGGCTTTATACAGTACTTGTGGTTCCGTTGTGCATGCTCTGCTCTCAGAGTTGGTGCAAGTTGGTCAGTGGTTCCCAAACTTGGAAAAGTTGTGTATCCCTAACTTGACCCACCAGCTCCCTACATATACCCAAAACCTATATGAAAGGCAATAACATTATAACTTTATAAGAACATCTCTGTCATACCTCACAGCCATAAATACATCTTGTTTGTTTTGTTATTAACCATCAATTACAATTTGTCCTCAACTGATAGTAAAATAACTTCATTAGCTTTTACTATTAATGTCCAAACAGTAAGTGAAACTATAAGTGCAAAATAAAATACAGGTGAACACAAAATCCACCATTACAGATAATGTCTCAGGCTACGCCCTGGAGCTAACCCTACTTGTACCCCAGTTTGGGAATCACAAACCTACTGTAAGCATGCTGTCATCTTATCTTTGTATACAGGTCTGTCTTTGTTGTTGCTTCGGCTCTTAGGTGTTTTCACAATCCGTCCCTAATATACAGTATAATTTTTGTGTTTCTTTTCGTCTGTTTGATTATTTACAGAATACCAGTGGCTCTCCTTCAAGTCGGATGTCACTTTCTGCATCTGCAAAGTCCTGGCTGCAACCAGCCGGGTCAGCTGACAAACCAGGAGGAAAAGCTCAGAAGCTCCAGGGCAGTCAGAAGCAGTTTCGACAGGTAGTTTTACTATAAGATGGCCTGTGTCAGGAAGTTTTGGAGCAACCACTTTCATGATGTAGAGAAGTGTGTTTATGTGAAGCATTGGAAACTGTACAATTATAGGATGTTTGTTGAATCCATGCATTCTCTGTCTTGTTCTCCTATGTCTTCAAGACCTTTTGACTTACCATCTGTACCCTCTTGACCTCTATATGCTCCTTGAGCATGCTCACCATGAAACTTTCATTCACTTGGAGATGGAGGCAAGGATAGAAGATTGCCAAAGATATATTCACTTCACTTTTTGAACATCTCCTTGAATTAAGCATTTTCATTTTGCAAACAAATGCGCTTCTCTAACCTTAGACTAAAGCAACTCAAATAAACCTATTCTCAAACTAAATTCACCCTCTGTCAGCTGTCCAAATATTCTTTAACCCTCTTTATCTCACCCTGAGTAGCATGATATTTATGTCATAAATATTGCATGTGCATGATGAGTTAGTGCATTGAATTGGTGAATTAGTGGGCATCATTAACCCTTTAGATCATTTCCTGACTTCATCCGTTTTACTGTGGTTGTTTATATTTTCAATGAATCATCTATTTTTAGTGTATTTTAATGCCATCTGTTTGCTTTGTAACATGATGTTTATTTATCTTTGTATAATAACCCTTCTTTTGCCTTTCTTGACATTCCATGTCTCCCGCCATCTTTGTTTCGCAGGCCATCAGAAGTACAAAGAAAGCTGGTGGGAATAGTAACCATTCTTTCCTTGCTTTACCTGCTTCTAAGATCCCAGCCTTTTGTCAAAGCTCTGGAAAAAACACGTCATTGCCGGGTCCTAACTCTGTGTCTAACCCTATTAAATCACCTTCATCCTTCCCGTCCTCCTCACACAAGTCTTTCATCCCGTCTCTTAATCTGAGTCATCTCATCCCTTCTAGCCCTTCTCTCAATAACAGACGTCAAAATCTTTCCCTCTCGTCGCAAACCCAAAATAGCCGACCCAGCCCTTTCTCTTACTGCTCATCTTCCTCTTCCTCTTCCTCCTCCAACCCCCCCTCTTCCAACTCATCCTCTTTGTCCCCCACATCCACGTCCTCCACCTCCTCCTCCCCTCCCTCCTCTCCCCGACTGCCATGAGTCAAGGTGTAAGGAGTATCCACCGCATTGCACATATACCCAGCTTCACAGGTCGCAAAATGCAATGTGGACACAGCAGCAAAACCATACACACACCAGCAGCTTCTTCAACCCTCCAAGGACATATCATGATCTTTTTATATCTATATAAATTATAGTGGAGGGAAATGCCGTTTTCATGGCAACATAATACAATTGCAGGGCAATCTTGTTTCTCTCTAACCCTTCCATACGTTTTTGATCATGATCAGTTTGAGTTCACATTAAAAAAAAGAAAATACCTTGACCTGGTTTTCATTCAACACTCCCTTTGAGCAAGGGGACCTTTTTATTTCTGCCTCAGCTTTTGTATGATGATAACCATATTAACAAGATAACTATGTTGCTTTACAAATGATCTACACAAAAAGGTGCAAACATTCTAGAGTTAATGCTAATGCAGTTTAGTGGTGCTGGAGATCTGGATTTTATTTTTATTGATGTGAGAAATCTGTGGTTTTAATTGATGGTGTTGAATATAATGTATATTTTATAAGAATTTGAGTGACACTTAATATACAGATTTTATCGAAAATAAAAATGTATTATATAAAGAAATCAAATGATTTTGGGGATAGATACAGTGAGGGAAAAAAGTATTTGATCCCCTGCTGATTTTGTACGTTTGCCCACTGACAAAGACATGATCAGTCTATAATTTTAATGGTAGGTTTATTTGAACAGTGAGAGACAGAATAACAAAAAAGAAATCCAGAAAAACGCATGTCAAAAATGTTATGAATTGATTTGCATTTTAATGAGGGAAATAAGTATTTGACCCCTCTGAAAAACATGACTTAGTACTTGGTGGCAAAACCCTTGTTGGCAATCAGAGGTCAGACGTTTCTTGTAGTTGGCCACCAGGTTTGCACACATCTCAGGAGGGATTTTGTTCCACTCCTCTTTGCAGATCTTCTCCAAGTCATTAAGGTTTCGAGGCTGACGTTTGGCAACTCAAACCTTCAGCTCCCTCCACAGATGTTCTATGGGATTAAGGTCTAGAGACTGGCTAGGCCACTCCAGGACCTTAATGTGCTTCTTCTTGAGCCACTCCTTTGTTGCCTTGGCCGTGTGTTTTGGGTCATTGTCATGCTGGAATACCCATCCACGATCCATTTTCAATGCCCTGGCTGAGGGAAATCTCACCCAAGATTTGACGGTACATGGCCCAGTCCATCGTCCCTTTGATGTGGTGAAGTTGTCCTGTCCCCTTAGCAGAAAAACACCCCCAAAGCATAATGTTTCCACCTCCATGTTTGACGGTGGGGATGGTGTTCTTGGGGTCATAGGCAGCATTCCTCCTCCTCCAAACATGGCGAGTTGAGTTGATACCAAAGAGCTCGATTTTGGTCTCATCTGACCACAACACTTTCACCCAGTTCTCCTCTGAATCATTCAGATGTTCATTGGCAAACTTCAGACGGCCCTGTATATGTGCTTTCTTGAGCAGGGGGACCTTGCGGGCGCTGCAGGATTTCAGTCCTTCACGGCGTAGTGTGTTACCAATTGTTTTCTTGGTGACTATGGTCCCAGCTGCCTTGAGATCATTGACAAGATCCTCCCGTGTAGTTCTGGGCTGATTCCACACCGTTCTCATGATCATTGCAACTCCACAAGGTGAGATCTTCCATGGAGCCCCAGGCCGAGGGAGATTGACAGTTATTTTGTGTTTCTTCCATTTGCGAATAATCGCACCAACTGTTGTCACCTTCTCACCAAACTGCTTGGCTATGGTCTTGTAGCCCATTCCAGCCTTGTGTAGGTCTACAATCTTGTCCCTGACATGCTTGGAGAGCTCTTTGGTCTTGGCCATGGTGGAGAGTTTGGAATCTGATTGATTGATTGCTTCTGTGGACAGGTGTCTTTTATACAGGTAACAAACTGAGATTAGGGGCACTCCCTTTAAGAGTGTGCTCCTAATCTCAGCTCGTTACCTGTATAAAAGACACCTGGGAGCCAGAAATCTTTCTGATTGAGAGGGGGTCAAATACTTATTTCCCACATTAAAATGCAAATCAATTTATAACATTTTTGACATGCGTTTTTCTGGATTTTTTTTTGTTATTCTGTCTCTCACTGTTTAAATAAACTTACCATTAAAATTATAGACTGATCATTTCTTTGTCAGTGGGCAAACATATAAAATCAGCAGGGGATCAAATACTTTTTTCCCTCACTGTATAGTATATTTCATCTAGCATCAGTCGTTCAGTTGTCATCTCTCTTATGCAATGATCTTTGATGTGTAGAGTGTGAGTGGAATTTTAAGGAAAAAAAGAGCTTGGTGATTTCTTAAGCTTCCTATGCAGTGCCAAATACTTTGAGCAAACAAGATAGCTACTGTACATTCAAAGTGATGTTTAGAGGCCTTTTTACGGCAGTAGATTTGCTAAAATGCCAAAGTATTTGGTTTTACAGACCATGTATCTAAGACATGCACTGTGTGTACGTTGTAATGTTTACCTTTGGGATGGCACCTACTTATTTTACCCAAATAGCTTACTGTGATACTCTTATATTCATATCAGTAACTGGTGTTTACATTCATACTTAGTGACAGAAGTTTACATGCAAGTGCATTTTAGAGATTTGACATGTTTATCTGAAATATTAGAGAACTATTGTGTTTGCACAACTCATATTTAGTGTTCTCTGATTTTGTAAAGCTGTAAACCATGTTGTAAAAAGGTATTGTAGAATTAGATGCTTGTGAGGTTGAAAAACTAATAAAGGGCTTTCTGTTAGTGATTTGCTGTATGCTTCGATGTGTTCATGTTATATTAATTTGTGTAATTGTATGAAAAATAGGTTTACTGACGTAGGTATTGATGCAAAATCAGTTTGTGCTTCCTATTATTGCCCAACAGAGGGCAATATACACATGCAATTTTACACAGGAAAGAGGGCAGCCAGACAGCAACACTTAGGTTTGCGTACCAGTATTTTTAAAATGTTCGGAATAATTTACATAAAATAACTATACGCAAATGTAATAATATTTGTTTCTATATCAAACAGATTTCAAACAGATTCTGAAGCAATAATTTGCTTCAAGTCCAAAATAAAATATATGAAATTCTAATAGAGCTAAAACAATAGATCTAAAATATGGTCTCTTATGATTAGGTCATGGATATTGCTCAGACAAATAAATAAAAACATTACATAAAAACACTTTTAAACATTACAAATATCTGTGAGAGAATGTCATTAACACTTATCACAGAGGAAAAAAAACATAATGAGATATCTCATCCTTTTAATTAGTAAATTATTAGTAATTAGTTTCATTAAACGATAATTAGCTCATATGTAAATTCCAGACATAATGAATCCCAATGCCCATCTACGGTAATTAGCATATCATCATTCTGCATCATATTTAACACAGGAAAGTTGAAGAGAGTCCAGATTGTGAGATGCAACACAGAGGGAGGGATGGCTGGTAATTAAAAAATAATTCATTTTAGCATCATAGGGTTAATTATGATCTCTCCCAATGCATTATGGTAGCGATACATCAACAGCACAAGTCTAGGAGGACATCCACATACCAACAAGGAACTTTCTGTCTGTTAATCAAAGATGTGGCCCCCTAATTTGCATTTCAAATTGGAATTACTGTAATGAGGGTGTGAATCAGTATGCTTGCCAAATTAGCCGAGTAGTTTTCTGTAAGTAAAGTGGCTTGTAATACTAGAATTGTGAATTCGTTTGCCATGTTGTTAGATCTTCAGCAACGGTACAAGGCATGAGAGAGGTGAAGTCAAGATGTTAACCCAGTAAGGATAATACATACAGTTGAAGTCAGAAGTTTACATACACTTAGGTTGGCGTCATTAAAACTCTTTTTTCAACACTCCACTAATTTCTTGTTAACAAACTATAGTTTTGGCATGTCGGTTAGGACATCTACAGTGAGGGGGGAAAAGTATTTAATCCCCTGCTGATTTTGTACGTTTGCCCACTGACAAAGAAATGATCAGTCTATAATTTTAATGGTAGGTTTATTTGAACAGTGAGAGACAGAATAACAAATAAAAAATCCAGAAAAACACGTCAAAAATGTTATAAATTGATTTGCATTTTAATGAGGGAAATAAGTATTTCACCCCTCTGCAAAACATGACATAGTACTTGGCAATCACAGAGGTCAGACGTTTCTTGTAGTTGGCCACCAGGTTTGCACACATCCCAGGAGGGATTTTGTTCCATTCCTCTTTGCAGATCTTCTCCAAGTCATTAAGGTTTTGAGGCTGACGTTTGGCAACTCGAACCTTCAGCTCCCTCCACAGATTTTCTATGGGATTAAGGTCTGGAGACTGGCTAGGCCACTCCAGGACCTTAATGTGCTTCTTCTTGAGCCACTCCTTTGTTGCCTTGGCCGTGTGTTTTGGGTCATTGTCATGCTGGAATACCCATCCACGACCCATTTTCAATGCCCTGGCTGAGGGAAGGAGGTTCTCACCCAAGATTTGACGGTACATGGCCCCGTCCATCGTCCCTTTGATGCGGTGAAGTTGTCCTGTCCCCTTAGCAGAAAAACACCCCCAAAGCATAATGTTTCCACCTCCATGTTTGACGGTGGGGATGGTGTTCTTGGGGTCATAGGCAGCATTCCTCCTCCTCGAAACACGGCGAGTTGGGTTGATGCCAAATAACTCGATTTTGGTCTCATCTGACCACAACACTTTCACCCAGTTCTCCTCCTTTTGTGTTTCTTCCATTTGCGAATAATCGCACGGATTTCAGTCCTTCACGGCGTAGTGTGTTACCAATTGTTTTCTTGGTGACTATGGTCCCAGCTGCCTTGAGATCATTGACAAGATCTTCACGTGTAGTTCTGGGCTGATTCCTCACCGTTCTCATGATCATTGCAACTCCACAAGATGAGATCTTGCATGGAGCCCCAGGCAGAGGGAGATTGACAGTTCTTTTGTGTTTCTTCCATTTGCGAATAATCGGACCATCTGTTGTCACCTTCTCACCAAGCTGCTTGGCGATGGTCTTGTAGCCCATTCCAGCCTTGTGTAGGTCTACAATCTTGTCCCTGACATCCTTGGAGAGCTCTTTGGTCTTGGCCATGGTGGAGAGTTTGTAATCTGATTGATTGATTGCTTCTGTGGACAGGTGTCTTTTATACAGGTAACAAGCTGAGATTAGGAGCACTCCCTTTAAAAGTGTGCTCCTAATCTCAGCTCGTTACCTGTATAAAATACACCTGGGAGCCAGAAATCTTTCTGATTGAGAGGGGGTCAAATACTTATTTCCCTCATTAAAATGCGAATCAATTTATAACATTTTTGACATGCGTTTTTCTGGATTTTTTTGTTGTTATTCTGTCTCTCACTGTTCAAATAAACCTACCATTAAAATTATAGACTGATCATTTCTTTGTCAGTGGGCAAACGTACAAAATCAGCAGTGGATCAAATACTTTTTTCCCTCACTGTACTTTGTGCATGACACAAGTAATTTTTCCAACAATTGTTTACAGACAGATTATTTCACTTATAGTTCACTGTATCACAATTCCAGTCGGTCAGAAGTTTACATACACTAAGTTGACTGTGCCTTTAATTGGCTTGGACAATTCCAGAAAATGATGTCATGGCTTTAGAAGCTTCTGATAGGCTAATTGACATTATTTGAGTCAATTGGAGGTGTACCTGTGGATGTATTTCAAGGCCTACCTTCAAACTCAGTGCCTCTTTGCTTGACATCATGGGAAAATCAAAAGAAACAGCCAAGACCTCAGAAAAAGAATGAATGGTAGACCTCCACAAGTCTGGTACATCCTTGGGAGCAATTTCCAAATGCCTGAAGGTACCACGTTCATCTGTACAAACAATAGTACGCAAGTATAAACACCATGGGACCACGCAGCCATCATACTGCTCAGGAAGGAGTCGCGTTCTGTCTCCTAGAGATGAACGTACATTGGTGCGAAAAGTGCAAATCAATCCCAGAACAACAGCAATGGACCTTGTGAAGATGCTGGAGGAAACAGCTACAAAAGTATCTATATCCACAGTAAAACGAGTCCTATATCAACATAACCTGAATGGCCGCTCAGCAAGGAAGAAGCCACTGCTCCAAAACCGCCATAAAAAAAGGGGGTGGCTTGCAAGCCGAAGAACACCATCCCAACCGTGAAGCACGGGGGTGGCAGCATCATGCTGTGGGGGTGCTTTGCTGCAGGAGGGACTGGTGCACTTCACAAAATAGATGGCATCATGAGGAATGAAAATTATGTGGATGTATTGAAGCAACATCTCAAGACATCAGTCAGGAAGTTAAAGCTTGGTCGCAAATGGGTCTTCCAAATGGACAAAGACCCCAAGCATACTTCCCAAGCATATTTGCCATAAGTTGTGGCAAAATGGCTTAAGGACAACAAAGTCAAGGTATTGGAGTGGCCATCACAAAGCCCTGACCTCAATCCTATAGAAAATGTGTGGGCAGAACTGAAAAAGCGTGTGCGAGCAAGGAGGCCTACAAACCTGACTCAGTTACACCAGCTCTGTCAGGAGGAATGGGCAAAATTCACCCAACCTATTGTGGGAAGCTTGTGGAAGGCTACCCGAAACGTTTGACCCAAGTTAAACAATTTAAAGGCAATGCTACCAAATACTAATTGAGTGTATGTAAACTTCTGACCCACTGGGAATATGATGAAAGAAAGAAATAATAATATAATAATATGCCATTTTGCAGACGCTTTTATCCAAAGCGACTTACAGTCATGTGCGCATACATTTTTACGTATGGGTGGTCCCGGGGATCAAACCCACTACCCTGGCGTTACAAGCGCCATGCTCTACCAATTGAGCTACAGAGGACCACAAAAAAAGTATTATTCTGACATTTCACATTCTTAAAATAAAGTGGTGATCCTAACTGACCGAAGACAGGGAATTTTACTAGGAATTGTGAAAAACTGAGTTTAAATGTATTTGGCTAAGGTGTATGTAAACTTCTGACTTCAACTGTACATGTATTTACAGATCAAAATGCCAACATATCCAGTACTGCCAAGAATGACAATTAGCCTATCAAATCACACCATAGAGCAGTGGTCACCAACCCTGGTCCTGGAGTGTACAGGCTTTAATTCCAATCATCAAGGGCTTGATCATTAGTGGAATGAAGGAAAAGGTTAAAGTATTGATATTTGGCAGGAGCAGGAGTCAGTGTTGCTAACTTAGCAACTTTGTCGCTATATTTAGCGAGTATTCAGACCCCTCTCTTCAAAAAATCGACTAGCGACAAATCTAGTGACTTTTTCTGGTGTTATTGGAGACTTTTGGAGACTTTGACGTGAAAGCACGTATCTTTCTTACTCTTCTCAACTATCAGCGGGAGCTGCCGTGGGCTCCACCCCCGTCCCAAAGCACTCACAGGCGGCCCAGTCCTCGCTCAGCAGTCCCTCCCAGCTGCAGTCAGAGCAGGAGATATTCACCCCTCTGCGTCCAGACTGCAAATGAATCGCGCATGCGGGAAGCCGCCGCTGGCTGATCCCGCCCTGGATGTAAATGTAAAATGTTCTTTGTCTAAAATAAATCACTGCACAAAAATAAATCACTGCATTTGACTCACACAGCCTCAGTCACTTACTCACCTCATCCACTGTGTGTGTGCCTCTCTGTGACATAAGCTAAACATCTAGCTGGCTAGCTCATCATGTCTCAGTCTAAACTGTATACTCAAAAATACAGAAAAGAGTGGGAATCAAACCCTGAATTCAAAGGCTGGTAGAAGCCGTTTATTGGAGATGATACACGGGCATACTTCCTGTATTGTAAGGCTGATTTCTACGCCAAACTTGTAAAAAAACACATGACAACTCAAAAACATACTCAAAAGGCAAAGCCTTATAACAGTTCCACCCAAAACAAGTTGCCATTTATGGTTTTTTAAAATGACTCTGCAAAAAGGGCTGAGGCCACCATGGCATTAGCTATCGCTGAACACTGTTCCATGCTGGCATGTGATCACATTGGAGAAGCATGTAGAGCTGCTTTCTCAGACTCCACTGCTGCTACCCACTTCAAAATGCACAGGACAAAGTGCACAGAAATGATTAATGGTGTTCTAGCACCATACTTTCTGAAAAAGTTGGTCGCAGATGTGGGTGACCAGCGTTTCAGCCTCCTCCTCGATGAGTCCACGGATGTAAGTGTTTTTAAGTACCTGGGGGTTGTGATAAGGTACTTTAGTGACACCAAGCAGACAATTGTATCAACATTTCTGGGGCTTGTTGAGTTGGAGGGAGGAGATGCCAAATCTATAGCCTGTGCTGTTTTGGCTTTCCTCGAGAAGTGTTGTCTTAAAAAATAGAAACTCCTGGGGATATAGACTGACAATGCCTCTGTTATGACGGGGATTAACAATGGGGTCCATAAAGTGCTGAAGGAGGAGTATGGCCTCAAAGATCTGGTTCTTATTCGCTGTGTGTGCCACTCTCTGCAGCTTGCTGTAAGTCATGCTTCTAATGACACCATCCCCCGTAGTGTGGAGTACTTGGTACGAGAGACTTATAACTGGTTTTCAGTGTCTCCAAAGCGTAGGGAGGCCTACAAAGCCATATATGAGACCATCAACTGTGGGGAGAAACCTTTACAGATAACCAAGGTGTGTGCCACACGTTGGCTCTCCATTGAACCCGTGGTTTCACGCATTTTGGACCAGTGGGAGGAGCTTAGGCTGCAATTTCGCAGTCACCAAGTCCAGTGAACACTGCTACATGGCTGAGGTTTTATACTACATGTACAGTGATCCTCAAAACACATTGTATCTGACGTTTTTGAAGTCAGTGCTGGGTGAGGTACAGATGGCCATCAAGGCTTTTGAGGGAGAGCAAGGACATACTCGTAAGCTACTTGACAGCTTGGTTAGCCTGATCAAGTCTGTGAGCAGCAGGGTGCTGAATCCACTGGCAAATGTTGATGTACTCAAAGGGCCAATAGATGGATACATCAGTCCCAAACCATACCTTGGTTACCTTTTTGAGTCAAAGGCAGCTGAGCTCCACCTTGCGCCTGAGGTAGAAAACAAAGTCCGAAAGCGGTGTGTAGCCTTCACCATCTCCCTCACTAATGAGTTGAGGGTGAGACAGCCGGACATCATCGAAGCATTGCAGTACATGTCAGTTTTCAATGTGGAGGAAAATCTAAAGCACAATAAGAGCCCTGGAGAAATATAAAAAATAGCCAAGCTCCTTGGCTACTCCCCTGCAGAGATAGACAAGATTGTCCAGCAATGGCGTGCCATCCATCTTAGCAAATGGAATGAGTCAAAAAACACACTGGGCTTCTGGAGTGAGATTTGGAAGTTCAGGGATGCAGCTGATATCGACCCATTTCAAGAACTTGCCATGGCTGCTGTGTCTGTGTTGTCCTTGCCACACTCGAATGCTGAAGTCGAGAGAGTATTCAGCCAGATGAGTGTGGTAAAAAGCAAACTTAGAAATCGGATGTCCTTGCAGACCCTTAACTCCATCCTGTACATTTAATATGGACTGAAGCTGTCTGGTGAGGCTTGCTATGAGCACCAGCTGCCTGATAATGTTTTGCAGCTTTTTAGCACATCAGCTGCTTACTCATTTAAGTCAGCTCCCTCAGTTGCTGAACCTGCCATAGAGAGCCTTGACCAAAATGGCGATGACCCACTATTTCTGTGAGCCAGCACAGCCTGTGTGTGTGTGGAGGGGTGTCCAATTTTTTTACATCCTGAATTAGGGCCAGACTAGTTACCATCATTTTCTCACATTGCCATTGACTGTTTTTTCTATTGTTCTTTTTGGTCCATTTAGATTGTTAATGTAGATTGTATACAAAAAAAATGTTTTAAATGTTATGGTTAAAAATGTTGTAGGCTCCTAAGTGGACCATAAGGTTAAAAACCAAACCAAACTTATGAAAAAATTTAAAAAATTTAAAAATAAACGAAGTAACTCCGCCAGAGTCTCTCTTTTGGGTCACTTTTGCCAGTCCCAAGCCCAGATAAAGGAGGAGGGTTGGAATTGTGAAAAAAAAAAAAAAAGAATCGACATTTGTAGTTCTAAACATAACGTTATTCCTCTCTCCTACAGCGTCCATCACAATTACATGCACATGGCCAATTATGCAAATTAGGTGATGACATCATTTAGCGACTTTTAGGACAGCCAATAGCTACTTTCCTTACTGAGGAGTTGGCAACACTGACAGGAGTCTACACATGACCTTGTAGCTCCCCAAGACGAGTGTTGGTGACCACTGCTGTGTACAGCAATGTTTCCTATGGTCGGTCAATGGCCACCGTCTGTTGTCGTGGTTAAAAATAGATTAGGGTAGAATGTAAAGGACTCTATTCAATCCGTATCGCGGAAGTTCAGTGTTAGACCGTGATTGAAATTTAAAGGCAATATTCCCGCGTTAGCGCAGACTGAATTCACGGTAAATGCTGCATATCTTGGCTCAATCAGATATTACATATACATTTCTATAGCGCAATCTGAAAGGCTTCAGCGATGCAGATTAAATAGAGCCCTTAGATGGGTCATCATAGCAAAGGGCATATTCATTATGTAGATTCTTTTGCAAAACGTTTCTTAAATGGAAGCAAACGGGACGAAATGGGGAGGGACCAGAATTTGTCCAATATAAACTCTGGTTTTAGCTGCAAAACACAACTGTTTGGACTACTGATTACACCCCAGTACCGCAGAGAGCAAATAAATAATCATTAGTAACTTTATTATTGAGTTGCAGGCAGTGTTCTGGGGGGCGGCACTTTAAGTTGTAGTGGGACACTTAAGTAGATGAAGTGGGGCACTATTTTCTAATTAGAAATACATTAGACTTTGTAGAGGCTTATAGATAACACACAGTGTTTTTACAATTTTGTATCAATGAATTTATAACTAGACCCTCTCCATGCTATTGGGAAATTGATTTGGGGACATTCCAAGCTCTTGGTGAAAATATAACTAAAGGAGTCTGCACAGCTTTTACCTGATCCTGAAACACCTCTATTACTCCCCAAATGCTGTCTCCTTTCATAAATTGAGCATCTTTTCTATACTACGTTTCTTACTTCAGTGTCCTTCCTTTCCTATCGTTGTTATTTCCTTCCACTGTCATCCTATACTGTTTATGTGCTATATGGAGACTCGATTTTGAGATGTTATGAACAACTAAAACATATTTCAATGTACAGTACTTTCTTTTTTTACCTTTATTTAACCAGGTAAGCCAGTTGAGAACAAGTTCTCATTTACAACTGCGACCTGGCCAAGATAAAGCAAAGCAGTGCGATAAAAACAACAACAACACAGAGTTACATATGGGATAAACAAAACATACAGTCAAAAACACAATAGAAAATCTATATACAGTGTGTGCAAATGTAGTAAGTTATGGAGGTAAGGCAATAAATAGTCCATAGTGCTAAATAATTACAATTTAGTATTAACACTGGAGTGATAGATATGCAGCAGATGATGTGAAAATAGAGATACTGGGGTGCAAATGAGCAAAATAAATAACAATATAGGGATGAGGTTTTTGGGTGGGCTAATTACAGATGGGCTGTGTACAGGTGCAGTGATCGGTATACTGCTCTGACAACTGATGCTTAAAGTTAGTGAGGGAGATAAGAGTCTCCAGCTTCAGAGATTTTTGCAGTTCGTTCCAGTCATTGGCAGCAGAGAACTGGAAGGAATGGCGGCCAAAGGAGGTGTTGGCTTTGGAGATGACCAGTGAGATATATCTGCTGGAGCGCATACTACAGGTGGGTGTTGCTATGGTGACCAATGAGCTACGATAAGGCGGGGATTTGCCTAGCAGTGATTTATAGATGACCTGGAGCCAGTGGGTTTGGCGACGAATATGTAGTGAGGGCCAGCCAACGAGAGCGTACAGGTCACAATGGTGGGTAGTATATGGGGCTTTGGTTACAAAACGGATGGCACTGTGATAGACTACATCCAATTTGCTGAGTAGAGTGTTGGAGGCTATTTTGTAAATGACATCGCCGAAGTCAAGGACTAGTAGGATAGTCAGTTTTACGAGGGCATGTTTGGCAGCATGAGTGAAGGAGGCTTTGTTGCGAAATAGGAAGCCGATTCTAGATTTAACTTTGGATTGGAGATGCTTAATGGGAGTCTGGAAGGAGAGTTTACGGTCTAACCAGACACCTAGGTATTTGTAGTTGTCCACATATTCAAGTCAGATCCGCCGAGAGTAGTGATGCAAGCAGCGTTCGATTGAAGAGCATGCATTTAGTTTTACTAGCGTTTAAGAGCAGTTGGAGGCTACGGAAGGAGTGTTGTATGACATTGAAGCTCGTTTGGAGGTTTGTTAACACAGTGTCCAATGAAGGGCCAGATGCATAAAAAATGGTGTCGTCTGCGTAGAGGTGGATCTGAGAGTCACCAGCAGCAAGAGCGACATCATTGATATAATTTTCATCATAGGTACACGTCATGCATGACAGACAAAATGAGAAAAAAAAAACAGAAAATCACATTGTAGGATTTTTAATGAATTTATTTGCAAATTATGGTGGAAAATAAGTATTTGGTCAATAACAAAAGTTTCTCAATACTTTGTTATATACCTTTTGTTGGCAATGACACAGGTCAAACGTTTTCTGTAAGTCTTCACAAGGTTTTCACACACTGTTGCTGGTATTTTGGCCCATTCCTCCATGCAGATCTCCTTTAGAGCAGTGATGTTTTGGGGCTGTCGCTGGGCAACACGGACTTTCAACTCCCTCCAAAGATTTTCTATGGGGTTGAGATCTGGAGACTGGCTAGGCCACTCCAGGACCTTGAAATGCTTCTTACGAAGCCACTCCTTCGTTGCCCGGGCGATGTGTTTGGGATCATTGTCATGCTGAAAGACCCAGCCACGTTTCATTTTCAATGCCCTTGCTGATGGAAGGAGGTTTTCACTCAAAATCTCACGCTCTCTGCAGGTCATTCACTAGGTCCCCCCGTGTGGTTCTGGGATTTTTGCTCACCGTTCTTGTGATCATTTTGACCCCACGGGGTGAGATCTTGCGTGGAGCCCCAGATCGAGGGAGATTATCAGTGGTCTTGTATGTCTTCCATTTCCTAATAATTGCTCCCACAGTTGATTTCTTCAAACCAAGCTGCTTACCTATTGCAGATTCAGTCTTCCCAGCCTGGTGCAGGTCTACAATTTTGTTTCTGGTGTCCTTTGACAGCTCTTTGGTCTTGGCCATAGTGGAGTTTGGAGTGTGACTGTTTGAGGTTGTGGACAGGTGTCTTTTATACTGATAACAAGTTCAAACAGGTGCCATTAATACAGGTAACGAGTGGAGGACAGAGGAGCCTCTTAAAGAAGAAGTTACAGGTCTGTGAGAGCCAGAAATCTTGCTTGTTTGTAGGTGACCAAGTACTTATTTTCCACCATAATTTGCAAATAAATTCATAAAAAATCCTACAATGTGATTTTCTGGATTTTTCTTTCTCAATTTGTCTGTCATAGTTAACGTGTACCTATGATGAAAATTACAGGCCTCTCTCATCTTTTTAAGTGGGAGAACTTGCACAATTGGTGGCTGACTAAATACTTTTTTCCCCCACTGTACACAGAGAATAGAGTGGGCCCGAGAATTGAACCCTGTGGCACCCCCATAGAGACTGCCAGAGGTCCAGACAACAGGCCCTCCGATTTGACACATTGAACTCTATCTGAGAAGTAGTTGGTGAACCAGGCGAGGCAGTCATTTGAGAAACCAAGGCTATTTAGTCTGCCAATAAGAATGCGGTGATTGACAGAGTCGAAAGCCTTGGTCAGGTCGATGAAGTCAGCAGCACAGTACTGTCTTTTATCGATTAGAATATCTAATGAAGGAAATTACATTTAAATTGATTAAAGGTTTATTTAGTGAATTTCTATAGCTTAAAAGGTCCCTGTCCCACAATTCTAACACCATTCAGGGGAAGTGGGACAGTACTATAAATCTACATTTTATACAATATAAAAGCTGTTTACATGAATGGTTATCATATTCTAAAACACTATCAATAACTATTCATTTTATCACCAAAAGCTAGATTGTAAAATTATAATTGACAGAATTATCATTCTAGTGCAAGGTTTCATAGTACGCCGGTTGATTTTCAAGGGTCACCCCATCTAAGAAACCTGAACACACACACACATTACAGTAAAGTCATACTAACCAACCCACAGAACACATGCAGCAACAACCCAATAACATTTGTTGTGGTTAGTTTGCTAAATTACCATATTACAGCACCCTCAAACACAAATGTGCCACTACACCTGATGTCCCACTAATGCTGACTTCAATTAAATCAAAATGAAAGTGGGTGCAATATACTCTTTAAGTCCAGATGCTTTATGCAATTCATTTGAGGAGGGCACTGATTGTAAGCTCTGGCATATATATACATTTATTTTGGTTCAATAATAACTAGTACCTATTCATCATACTGTAGGTATCCTCTATCTTTGCTATTTTTTTATTCAATGGACTATGGATCTTTCCTCTTGTAGCCTAATTCCGTTATTACTGATTTGGTACATCCTTTGTTTGATTAGAGCTAGGTTTATTTTTAGATGACTATGAATCCCTGTACAGTGCTAGATTTCTTAAAGCCCAAGGGCCTCAAGAAAGAATGTCTCTTGTCCATAGTTACACATGGGTCCAGACAATATGCATATCAAGGTTATTAGTAATACCTGTACGCAAAATGAAGGTTATTCAAAAGTAAAGTATATAATGTCAGTAGAAGATATTAGCATTGTGTACAGTACAGGATATCTAATATGACACAAACCATATTTATAAACCAAAAACTAAAATCAACAATGCACCAACAGATTTCCAAACATCAACTTCTTTGGCAACAATGTACTATACATGATCAGCTTCCCAACAGCGTATCTGGCACACGACCTTGGCTGAGGCACTAATTCAATTGAGTGTTTTTGAGGGCATCACCTCAGGCTATTCACTCACCAGAGGGACCAAGAGATAACTCCAGGCACTTGTCTGACAGCAAGCAATTTTCTAACACCATTAACTACTTTAATACATCATTAACAATTAATTAAATCAAGTCTTTGAGGAATTATGTCTTAAAAGTAAGATCAAGAGGAGAGACCATGTTCATTTTCAGAATCACCTGTATTCACCAAGTACTGTACATTTACACATACCCAGAATTTGCTTTATTGTGTAGGTGCTGGCAGCAATAGACAATATACAAACAGATTAGACACAAGTCCATCATACAGAATATACAGTATCGGTACAGTAAACAAAACACTGGAGTTTAGGCTGATTGCAGTGGGAATTCCTATCTATATAAGCAGAGGGAGCCTTCACAGTGCATATACAGTGTTGTGCGGAGGACAGGAGGTGTGCATAATGCAAATGCAGTATAGTGTAGATTAGTATTTGCAGTAAAAGGCCCAATGAAAAGTCACTTAATCCCTATGAGCCCGATGGCCGGTTGATGAGGGCCACAGCATGGGGGAAGAAACTGTCCAGGTGGAGGGCGGTTTTGGTCATGATTGACCTAAACTGTCTGCCAGAGCAGAGTCTTTGAAAGATGGGGTGTCCGGTATGGGCAGGGTAGGAAATGATCGTACCTGCATGCTTCCTTGTCCTGGAGCTGTGCAGGTCCTTGATGGTGGGCAGGTGACAGCCTATGAACTTCTCCGCAGACCGGATGATGTGCGGCAGTTTGCCCTTGCAGCGGGCAGACCCAAACCAGATGGTGATAGAAGAAGTGAGGATGGACAATGGACGTATAGAACCGAACTGTCAGAGAGTTTGAGTTTCCTCAGCTGGCGCAGACAGCACATCCTCTGTCGAGCCTTCTTGGTCACTACTGTGATGTTGTCCTCCCAGTTGAGGTTGTGAGAGATGATGGTCCCAAGGAATTTAAATGTAAATGACTTGGCTGTGCTGACAGCTGAGCAATCAATCTCAAGGGGGAGAGATGGTGGGGGGGCATTTCCTGAAGTCAACCACCATCTCCACGGTTTTGACTGTGTTGAGTTCTAGGTGGTTGCGACTGCACCAGGCCACCAACCTTTCTACTTGGATGACCAGGGTGGTGTCATCAGCAAACTTGAGTGGTTTGACAGATGGGTCATTGGAGGTGCAGTCATTGGTGTAGAGTAGAGGGGGAAGAGCATGCAACCCTGTGCTGATAGGGAGTCTGAAATATGTTTTCCCATCTTAACAGGAAGTCAGTGATCCACGGGCAGATAGAGTCCGATACAGTCAGCTGGGTGAGTATGTGCTGTAGCAGGTCCAGAATGATTGTGTTGAAGGCTGAGCTAAAGTCCACAAACAATATCCTCTTGTATGTCCTTGGGACGGCAAAGTCCACAAACAGTCCTATTGGCTCTGTAGGTGAACATTTTTTTTTTTTTTTTTTTGTCATTTAGCAGACGCTCTTATCCAGAGCGACTTACAGGAGCAATTAGGGTTAAGTGCCTTGCTCAAGGGCACATCGACAGATTTTTCACCTAGTCGGCTCTGGGATTAGAACCAGCGACCTTTCGGTTACTGGCACAACGCTCTTAACCACTAAGCTACCTGCCGGGGTCAAGGAGGCCTTCGATGGTGGTTTTGCAATGGGACAGGACCGGGTGCTCAAAGGTTTTCATGATGACCGAGGTGAGCGATACAGGTTTGTAGTCATTCAGGCTGATTGAATATGTCAGTGAAAACGGGAAAGCTGGTCAGTGCAGTGCTTTTGGTAGTCAGTGCAGTTTGGTTCAATACATGAAACAAACACAAACTCTGCTTCTTGTTTTGTGATTGTAAATTTGCCTCCTGACATAAGAGTTTTGGGACTGTACCATGAATATCTAAATAGGAATATTTGTGAGAAAGCAAAGAAATGTAAGATTCATTTTGACAACAAAGTTCTGATTTTATTCCAAAAGTGTTGAATAATTGCTGGAACCTTTTAACAATACAATTAAAAAAATTAAAACCAATCCATAATTTAAACATTCAGTCCACAAAAATAACATCAATTTCTGTATGTATTATTAACGATTGTTACAAAAAGCTACAAAACGACAATGATCTATTCACAGGGTAAAAAATATCAAGAGCAGTGTGACTGTACATTGCAACTTGTTTCAGCCTTCATCATTTCCTCCAGTACAGGACCTGTCGATCTTGTCTTCTCCTCCTTGGTCTTTGCCATCATGTGAATTTATTTGTGAGATTGTTAAGGAAAGTGGTGAGCAGGGCTTTCAATATAGAATCCTTAATTGTCAATTTTTGGAGAATTTAACTTATAAATGAGGTTAGTTCAACTGTCATACTCCATCAGAAACCAAAATATAAGCTTGTTTTACTCCAATGGTTTAAAAAAACTACTAAAATCACCGGGAATTCAGAAAAACATTTGTTTAATTTAGGAAATCTGTTCCCAAGTATTCCCACAAATAAAAAAAGTGTCAATGTAATCAAGGTATGAAATTATTGTATTTGAAAATACAATCTATTTTTGGGCTAAGTTGTGGTCCAAATTATAATTATTTTCTACTTATCACTGTGGGAGGCCATTCCTCTTGCATTTAAAAGGATATGATTCATAATCCAAGTTCTGTGTCAATACTCCAGTCAATATAAACTCAGCATTGTGAATGTCTGTAACGAAGAAACAGGGGAGACAAGAGGTAGGTTTAGCCTCGAGTCAAAACAGGATGTCGTAACAATCGGCCACATTCAAAGCACATGTACACATTGACGTGTTCCTCTTACCAATGTTCTTCAAGAAGTACTCTCTACATAGATGAAGATCATTCTCACAGGATATCAGGATGATCTCAGGAAGGTACTGAAAATAACAGAAAATATTCCATGAGTTCAGTAATAAAAGACCACCTCTGTCATTCTTCAAGTACACAGTTAAAACAATGCTGTGCATATATGGACATGATCAGTACCTTGTTCTGCTTGTGCTCCATTATTTTGCGGAAGGAGGGCTGCTTGGGGAGCACCTTGCCTCCTGCGCTCTCTATGATGGCTTTCATAGTAGTAAGGCTGGGACAGATCCCAGGGGTAATATAGAAATACTTGCCCTAGGGAGGGAAAGGAAAACAGAAGACATGTTTAAGAGACAGTTGGGTATCTAATGCATCCAATCAGACATATTGACTATCACAATCTGATGACTCAACAGAACAATTCAATTAAATATTTCCAAATATGCACACATGGGTGTCCACTGTCCAGGCTGATAGACATAGGGGATAGATTCCATAAGTGCATGGTATCACTAACCTTGAAGAGTGGTGCAGTGTGGGCCCTCTTCAGTGACTCTTCCAGACTGAAGCCGAACAGCACCTCTGCCTCTGCATCTCTCAGCATGTAGTTCTGCTCATCTGAATGAACAGACACATACTCTAAAGAATGCACACATACTCTAAAGCCAATCAGACTCCCTCTAAGAACATATACTCTCTAAAAAGCTACACACAAAAAGGATGACAACACAACAGTATCTCAAACATGAAACTCCCTCCCACTGATCCATTATCTAATAACTGAATGCCAACTTAAAGCAAGAATCCTTAGTTGCTACATCAATTTTGGGACTTTATGATATGTACCCTTGATTCTTGAACATAAATGTCTCATGAACTTAGTTCAACTGTCGTACCTCATCAGAACCCAAAATAAACAAATCGTTTATACCCTTAAAACATGGTTAAAACTATATGTTTCATATAATGGCTGGTTAGTCCTTGCATCAATAGCGCGGTCTGTGAATTTGAGAGTGGTTACATTTCTTCAGGCATATCCCTCAGCTTTTTTACTAAAGGCGAGGTGACGCTTTGTTATTGTTTCAATTAGGGATTCTAGCTTTAACGTACCAACAAACTTCTTGCTCTTCCAGCTCTCTTCTAACCACTCAGGGGTGATTATGTGCTTGACAATGGACATTGCCGTGAGGAACTTCACCGTCCTCGTCACCTTGTTGGCCACCAGATGTGTGCACTTCTGAGCACTCTCTGCGATTTCCCCTCCAAGGTTGTGCAGCCTCTGAACAGACAGAATGGGACATCGGATGCATTGTTAGAGGCCGAGAGCGCTGAGAATCGGATGTGATCCTGTAAAACGTTTAGCTAAATATCGATGATTCATATACTTGCCAACAGTCATTCACAACGATGGCTGTTTCCTGCAGACTCTTGCTCAGCTGTGCATAGACATAGAAATACCAATTACCTTCATGAATTGTTGGACCTGTGTTGGCTCAAAGCCAGTGAAGAAAATGTACGGTGTGGATTCTGGTGGAAGCTTCTTGGTTGGGGCTTCGATCTCCTCAAGTCTACAATTGAGAGAATATTTGGGTCATTGGGAGATAAACCTTTAGTTGTATCCCTATATACAAAGATTTTTTTATTTTTAGAATGAAATATTTTAATAAGAAACTCTGCAGATTGCCTAATTAATCTTCACATACTGTGCTATACACTAATGTGAAAACTAGGGTGATTGAGAGATTCACCTTGGCTTCTTATTTGGATGCAGGGAGTTTGATTCAGACCGTTTCTGCTTCTGTTGCAACTGCAATGCCGCCAACGCACCAGGTGAAACCTTCACAGGAGCCCGCCAAGCACCTAAAATTACACCTACGTTTAATAGACGTTTGTCCATCTTACCAAAAATTCCCCATATAAAGTCCCCTTGCCCCCAATGTAAGACTTCTGAACCCCGTACCCAGTAGGTTCTGAACCAGATGCTGGTTGGGGATGAGTGGTTCCTGCAGGTTGAAGTTGGAGTATCTGCTGTGCTGGACCTGCCGGAGGACCTCAAAGTTCCCCAGGAGAATGTCACAGAGCCACTGGGCGTTGACGCAGGGGATCCTCCACTCCTTGGCCTTCTCATACTTCAGACCACTGGGCCTGAAGAGACAGGGGGGAGAAAGGGTTAATAGATGGGATTCCTACAGTAGTATAAAACGGACATGAAGCAAGCATAACACACACATTAATTAAACCTGACACCCATCCACACAAACATGAATACGCCAATGATTGATTGTGTCTACAACATTTACATGCCATTCTAAATAGTTGAGAGCATATCAAGGTCTCCTCTTACTCTTTACAGATAAGAACGGTGTTGCTACGACAGAGGTAGCCTGTGTATCTGGCTCCTGTCAGGTAGGCCATCAGCTTCAGGTCATCACGGTCCGAGTCCACAAAGCCAGTTACGGAGATGATCTGGGGAGAGAATGATAGGAATGTCAATGGACTTACTATAGAAGCTAAGCTATAAGCTCTATTTCTGAGTCATAGGCTTGCAAGTCTAGTCATTACCTCATGATACACCCATGCAAAATGTATCATTGTGCCATCGTTTCAAATTAAAAACATATGACAGCAGTTCCCAACCCATGTTAGATGTTTTGAATGGGGTGCGATAAAGAGGAAGTGATGCGTACGTGTTGTGAGCATGGCTTGGCTCCAGGTGGGAAGGCGAAGGGGAGGTGTAGGGTTCTGTGAGGAGGAACCATCTTCTTCTTCTTCAGGATGGTGTTCAGCCAGTGGGCAGTGACACAGCGCCTCCCCTCCCGAAGGGCCTGAGGTACAGCAACAAGAGAGACTACATTTAAAATCTAACTGACACACACACACACAAACAGTTTTTGTCCTTCAAACAAGCCTTTTAGCTGAGATGAAAAACGATTTAGTGATGCTTACCTGGACATACATGCTGCTGACTTGAGTTTCACAGAGCAGGTGAGTGCAGCGGTTGTTGAGAGAGGAGTCCACAATTCCACCATAGGCCTGGATAATCTGTGATTCACAAAATACAACTCAGCAATGCAAGGTGCAAAAGAGTAGGTGAACAAATGCAGTTATAATGCTGTATGCTCAGATACAAGATAAGTTCATGAAAATACAAAGTTTTACTCTTACTCTCTTCCACGTGGCTAGGAGCTGCTTGTCTGCCATCTGCTCTTGGTAGTCAGCGATAGCAAACACACAGCCCACCAAGAAGCCATCTTCTGGAACTACAGCAGCAAATAGAAAGACGATTGGTTAGTCAAACAAATCAAAACCACAACCATTAAAAACCTAATGATGATTATTGGATGTCTTTAATCCGACCACGATTGTTTCATGTATTTTGATGTATCTTTCTAGTGTATTTTTTTGTAATGAACTGAAATAAAAGTGAAACCGACTGAAATCTGTATGCTAGTCAAGTGAACTTACTCTCTTGGCCTGGCTCGTGGCCAAACAGCTGGTGCACCTGAGGAGGCTGGAGCTGAGGCTGTAGTGATCCTTGCTGCTGCTGCTGCGGCTGCTGGCTCGGATGCTGCTGCAGCGACTGCTGCTGGCTCTGGAGATGCTGCTGCTGCTGTTGAAGCTGCTGCATGTGCTGCTGCTGCATCTGTTGCTGCAGGAAATGCTGCTGCTGTTGGAGGTGTTGTTGATGGAGTTGCTGCTGCTGCTGCTGCTGCTGGTTCTGTTGGAGCTGTAACTGGAGCCGGTGCTGCTGTAACTGCTGTTGTAAAGCATGCTGCTGCTGTATGGGAGGCCGGGGGAGCTGCTGCGGTCGCAGTTGTTGCTGCGAGAATGCATGTGGAGGTTGCTGTTGTTGTGGCTGGGTGAAGATCTGTTGTTGGTGGATCTGCTGTTGTTGTGGCTGCTTCTGCTGCTGCTGGATGAATTGATGGGCCTGTTGTTGTGGCAACTGAGGAGGGAAACCATGTTGAGGAACCTGCTGTTGGTGCAACTGCATGAGTTGCTGTGGTGGGGGATGCTGAAGCATGGGGTGCTGCTGCTGTGGCAGCTGCTGTGGTGGGTGTTGTTGTTGTGGCTGTTGGGGGACCTGATGGGACTGCTGCTGCAGTAACTGCTGCTGTGCTTCGGCTGTGAGCTGCTGCTGACCTTGGGGCTTGGCTTGGTTGAACAGGAGCGGGTTGGGTTGGACGTTGGGCTGGCCCTGGTTCGTTTGTTGCTGCTGTTCCAATGTCTTTGTTGCGGCAGAGAGAGACTGTAGGATCTGTGGTAAGAAACCAAACAATTTACATTTTAGCACTGCTTTAAGAAATGGACCAGGAAACTTGGACATCCAAGTATTTTACACCACTAAGGCAAAATAAACTAAGCAAGAAATAAAGCTTTTGAGCACATTAAAGGACAGTGTTCTTACATGTGCAACATTGGAGGGTCTGGTGGTCTGCTGGATGTCAGAGTTGTTGGTGATGTTCCGTAGCGTCCTGGCCGCTGGGCTCCAGCCTGCCATGCCCTCTGGCCTCTCTGCCCCCGGCTGGGCACCACTGGGTCCCAGGGTAGCCCGGGCGTCTGGTGGTCCTGCACTGCCCGGCACAGGGGGCACGCTGGCACAGAGGTTGATCAGGCCAGAGTCCTTCCCTGGCTGCAATCTGCGTTTGGGACCCGGGGTGGGCCCGGTAATCTCTACTGGGGTCCAGTTCAGGTTCCGTTCCTCCTTCTCCGTGGAAGAGTCGTCCGAGTCGTCGAACATGAGCTCGTCTCGTCGCTGGGCTTTGGGCGAGGTCCCTCCTCTGCCACTAGCAGGGGAGTCTTCTCTTGAGGATGAGCTGGATCTCCGGGACCTGGGGCCTGGGGGGCTGTAACTGCCCTCGGAGAGCGACTCATACTCACTCTCCTCATCCTCTTCCACCTCCTGGTAGGTCAGCCGGGGGTGGTACAGAGCCTCGTCCTTCCTGCTCTTGTCCAACGCTGAGTTTGTGATCCACTCCGGCGTGACTATTTTGATACTGCTGTGCTTCAGGGCGACCTCATACTTTTCCTGGAACACACAATTTACACCATAGATCTACAGACATACAGTTCAGGTGTACGATATTTTACTGTGTAACTTGCTGCAAAATTTGTGTTTTGGTGTCATCCGACCAACATAGTACATCTATCAATATGGCAGATGTCTAGATTAATCGTTTCGTTAAATACAACCTGAAGTATCACAAAGATGTGTTGTGTTCAGGCATTTCTCAGTGGTTAAGCAAGGACTAGACAAGCTAAGGGCAGGCTCTACCTCCTGGTGCCTGAGCACAAAGACAGCAGTAAAACAAAACATCCCCTTCCTGCAATAACCATCAGACATACCAGAGCCAAAGCAAGGATAATAAAATGTCCAACACAAGGAAGGCCTCAACAGGGGCCTCAAAAGATCCTAAAAATAGCAACATGCAGACATTATTTCTCAAAAGACTGTCCAATTCACCAATTTGTCCATGTGCTCCATGTTTTTCCCCCTATATTTGCCTTTGTGTCAGGAGAGCATTGGAATTATTTAACATTAAAAAAACACTTATTCCATCACACAAGAATGACAAAGCAACGTCTTATGTCAAGAATATAATTGAAAAATAATTACCCCTTTTGGCTCTGGAACAATCAGGTGAGTGCATTTCTTGTTTAGGTTGAGTTGACAGTCACCGCCATAAAATGTGATCAAGGCCCAAAGAGTGTTGAGATCATCTGGTAGCTAAACAAAGAAATGCATGAGAAAGATGTTAACATTCTATAAAATACTCATCCTATAAATCCATAAACCATTTAATAGATATGTGCATAATAGTTAAAAAGGTAATATGAAAGGGCACATACCTTTGGCAGACATGCCGTGACACCGAAGAATATTTGTCCCGACTCTGGGGAGAATCCTGTAACTCTGTATTATCTTTTGTCAAGGATGTCATTCAACTCAAGTGTTAGGCTATTCGTTCAGCTAAAGTGTTAGAATATCAAATCAGAAACATAAATCAATTGCTAGTTAAATTATTTTTTATGGAAAGGTTACGGTAGCAGGTCTCCACATCTTACGGACAAAGTCACCCAAGACGGCTGAAAAACAAAGAAAACAGAGTTTAATGGTTGAACTGTTCTTCTTCCCTTCGCACCAACAAGGCTACAGGTTTGTTATTGAATTGACTACATAAACGGGATCTATAATTCACACCCTTACCTTGACAACTGGAAGGTCAAAGACTTCTCGTGACTCCCCAACCTCTGGGTTATCCCCATCCTCTGCTATGATGTGTGTAGCCAAGGCATTGTAGGAGACCTCCTTTCCTTTCCCCGCTTTCAGCAGCTGAACAACCTAAAGTGCACATGAAATCACACCAATGAAACAAAACAGAACACCTGGGGTCGATTGCACCAGTTATAGGCACATGATAAGTCCATGTGTAAAATCCTGTCTCAAACCAAAGTGTGATAATGGAAGGTAGTAGGCATCTAATATGTTATTCATAAATCATGGGGTGGCCTGTTAAGAAATTGACGTTATCAATAGAAGGTACTGTTTATTGCAGCTTTATTAGTAAATGACAAAAAACTATTGCACGGTTGACGGTATAGGCCAAATAAATCTCAGTGGGATTAATTATTTGAAGCACAGTCGAGGAACAATTACATTTTTCAAGGCGTATTGGATTGTTAATATACCCAATTTACAGGACAGTTACAGGAGAGCAAATGTAAGGCATTATTTGGCAGGAAGTTAGAACGTGCAGCTCTCCAATGGCGGGCATGTTCTCGCACATGCGCAATGTCAGGCACACAATTCAGCAAGCAGACGATGGGCTCTCACATCAATAGATTATCAAACCATCTCGTTCTATGTTAATCCATACACATACAATGCAAACATTAGGAAATGTCTATGTTTTTTCTTGCTAACTAACTGCATTGCAAATTGGATAACAAAGTCCCTAGAATGCCAGGGCAATGGTTAACAAGCTAGGTAGCCGGTATGTGCTAGCAAAACTAGCTCGCTAGCTAGTATCCAGCTGGCTACGGACGGTAGTTAGATAACCTCATCTGGATCAATGACAACTTCATATCTATTTGTAAATCGCAATAAATGTATTAATTCAAACAGCACATCCGCAAACCGTTCGTGTTACAAATGATCAATTTGAAATGAAATTGAAACAGTAGACTGGTCGTTAGCGTCTCCATTAACCGGCTATCGGTAAACATTGGTTGGCTAACGTTGAGCTCTTCACCTTTTGGTCAATGTCCCCGACCACGTAGAATTTAACATCTTTGAAGAGCTCTTCTGGGACCTTCGGTTCTTCATCCGACATTATTATCCATAAAATGCTAAACGATATATGTAAAACAAGATCATTAAAAAGTTATTCCACTGTCTGCAAATGTTCATGTCAAGGGAACACACTCCAGCGCCAAATGTCACTGAGCGCGCGCCATGGACCAGAGGATGTGACGGGGGGGGGCAGAATAACGTTCTTGTTTCAAAAGGGGCGGACTGGGACAAAAATTCATTGACTTTAAAACAGTTACAGAGTTTAACGGCTGTGATAGGCCCAAACTGAGGATGGATCAATAACATTGTAGTTACTCCATAATACTAACCTAATTGACAGAGTGAAAAGAAGGAAGCTTGTACAGAATCAAAATATTCCAAAACATACATCCTGTTTGCAACAAGGCACTATAGTAATACTCAGAAAGGAAGGAGAGGGATGAATGAGCCAATTGGATGCAGGGAATGATTAGGCGGCCATGATGGTATGAGGGCCAGACTGGACATTTTAGCCAGGACACTGGGGCTAACGCCCCTACACTTACGATAAGTGCTATGGGATCTTTAATGACCACAGACAGTCAGGACACCCGTTTAACATCGCATTCGAAAGACGGCATCCTACACAGGGCAATGTCCCCAAACACTGCCCTGGGGCATTGGGATCTCCTTAGACCAGAGGGAAGAGTGCCCCCTACTGGCCCTCCAACACCACTTCAAATGGTTCTCTAGCAATGATCAATAACTAATTTCAAATTAAATTAAATTACATTTTATTTGTCATATGCGCTGAATACAACAAGTGTAGACCTTACCGTGAAATGCTTACTTAGAAGCCCTTAACCAACAATGCAGTTCAAGAAATAGAGTTAAGAAAATATTTACTAAATAAAAGAAAGTAAAAAATTAAAATTAAATAAAAAGGTAACACAAGAAAATGACATAACAATAACGAGGCTATATACAGAGGGTACCGGTACCGAGTCAATGTGGGGGGGTACAGGTTAGTCAAGGTAATTTGACAGTGATCTAAGAATTTTGAAAAGAATAATGGACAAATGTTGCACAATCCAGGTGTGGAAAGCTCTTAGAGACTTACCCAGAAATACTCACAGCTGTAATCGCTGCCAAAGCTGCTTCTACAAAGTATTGACTCAGGGGTGTGAATACTTATGTAAATGAGATATTTCTGTTTTTCATTTTCAATTAATTTGCACAAATCTCTAAAAACATGTTTTCACTTTATTATTATGCAGTATTGTGTGTAGATGGGAGAGAACAAATATATTTAATCCATTTGTAACACAACAAAATGTGGAATAAGTTTACATTTACATTTTAGTCATTTAGCAGACGCTCTTATCCAGAGCGATTTACAGTTAGTGAGTGCATACATTATTTTATATTTTTTCATACTGGCCCCCCGTGGGAAGCGAACCCACAACCCTGGCGTTGCAAACGCCATGCTCTACCAACTGAGCTACATCCCTGTTAAGGGGTATGAATACTTTCTGAAGGCACTGTATATACTAACATGTGGTATAGTACAGCGTTTCTCAACTTTTACTGTACCAGTGACCGGTGAAACATAGTCCTCCTCCTTTTTTAACCAGCTCATGTTTAAGACAAATACAACATGTAAAAGCACCACTGGAAATACAACTCATCACTATAACTGTGCCTCTGTTGCCACCCTGTTGTGCAGTCTGTCTCTGCCTCACTCTGTCTCTGTCTGTCCGTCTGTCTGTGATTCTCCTTGTTCTCCTCTGTTGTGCAGTCTGTCTCTGTCTCACTCTGTCTGTGTTAATTGCTATTGCATATAGAGCCAACATATTAAGGAACTGGCAGTACATCTGTCTCTCTCTGTTTTCTTCCTACCTCCACTGCACTCACCTCTGAGCTGTCTCTGCTAAGCCTAGCATCCTTTCCCACTGCACTGGTAACAGAAGACCAGGGGACCACACTGCCTGTGCTGGGCCCAGCAACATCCTAGTTGTGAATGAATAAACACATTTATTAGATAAAGAAGAAAGATTAATGAATAAATTGCTAATACATGAACATTGGCTCATAATACCTTATGAAAGCCTAACTATTTATATTGCAAATATAAGTGCCTGGCTGTAATACATGTCCCTCCCTATCCTAAGGGTTAATTACTATTACATATATAATATAGAGCCAAAATATCAATAAACTGGCAGTTCAAGTGTCAGTCTCTCTCTCTCTCTCTCTCTCTCTCTCTCTCTCTCTCTCTCTCTCTCTCTCTCTCTCTCTCTCTCTCTCTCTCTCTCTCTCTCTCTCTCTCTCTCTCTCAATTCAATTTCAATTTCAATTTAAGGGCTTTATTGGCATGGGAAACGTATGTTACAGTTTTTCTCAATTGCTAAAACACTAAACCCTATTGTCTGAACCAAATGCTCAGTTGCCTGAACCCACTGATTAAATCAATCACTCTTTTGGCAAAACCATAAGCACTTTTCACCTGTTTAGACATAACTTGCCAACACATTTTCATTGTGATGCACCCGTGCTGCATAATGGTGAGCACAGGTGACAAAAGTCAAACACAATTAGAGCACAGGTGTCACCACTTGAACACAACAACTCAAAATTGATCACACTTGTGGCTAATGTTGTGAGGGAACATATACAGTAAGCCAGTTCAGAGAGCACTGGTTTGTGAGGCCCTACAATGGATAGAAATCTGAGAGGAAGAGTTCGTGTGAGAGGAGGTCGAGGTGGTCGAGGTGGTCAGCGAAGACAAAGAACAGTAATATCTGATGAAATCAGAGCTACTGTGATTGACCATGTTCTTGTCCATGGTATGAGCATGAGGGAGGCTGGACAAAGGGTACAACCAAACATCAGTAGATTCACTGTGTCCACCATAATCCGAAGATTTAGAGAAGAGAACAGGTAATTACCTTTTTTTGACATTATAGTACAGTATGTAAATGTTAACAGCAATTACTGTATGACATACTATATACTGTACCACAGTATACTGTAAGTAAATATATGTTTCAGTACATCACTGTACCAATGTACTGTAGTATTGTAATGGAGGGTTGGTCTAACTGTTTGTAGGCCTAGTATTCCATGTATATTTTTTGTAACTCCATGTTCTCTTTTTGTAGAATTGAAAGACTGCCACATGGGGGTGGGAGGACAGGTATGTTCTCCCCACACCAAGAGACCCTAATTGTTGATATGGTCCGTGAGAACAATGCCATTAAACTGAGCGAAATTCAGCAGAAGATCATTGAGGACCATTTACATTTTGAGGGTATCAACAGTGTCAGCCTCTCTACTGTTGATCGTGTCCTCAAGCGCAACAGACTGCGCATGAAACAGCTATACAGAGTGCCCTTTGATCTCAACTCAGACAGAGTCAAAGAGCAAAGATTCCAGTATGTACAGGTTGGCATATATCCAGACACATTCAATGTTGATTACTCTAAGTAGTGATTTACTGTAGTGGCCTAAATCACTTTTTCCGTATCACTTACAAAACTATATCTATTTCTACAGAGGGTTTTTCAACTGGATGCAATGGAAATACCCCATCAATACATCTACATGGATGAAGCTGGGTTTAATCTCACCAAAAGGAGAAGGAGAGGCCGTAATGTGATTGGCCATCGGGCCATTGTTGGTGTTCCTGGGCAGCGTGGTGGCAATGTCACATTATGTGCTGCCATCAGCAATCATGGGGTTGTCCACCATCATGCCAACCTGGGGCCCTACAACACTCACCAGCTCCTCATTTTCCTCAATCACATGCGAGATGCTTTGTTAGGGCAGCAGGATGAGCATCCCATCTATGTTGTTGTTTGGGACAATGTGAGTTTTCACAGAGCCCTCCAGGTTAGAGAGTGGTACAATATGAACCAAGGTTTTATCAATCTTTGCCTTCCACCGTACTCCCCTTTCCTAAACCCCATTGAGGAATTATTCTCCTCATGGCGGTGGAAGGTTTATGAACGCCAACCTTACACCAGGGTAAATCTCCTGCAAGCCATGGGACTTGCCTGTGGTGACATAGGTGTGGAGGCATGCCAAGCCTGGATACGGCATGCCAGGGGTTTTTTCCCCCATTGCCTGGCCAGACAAAATGTGGCCTGTGATGTGGATGAAGTCCTGTGGCCTGACCCAGTACGGAGACATGATGCTGTGGCTGAGTAATGCACTTATTTGTATATTTTTGTACTTTATTTTTACATGGGCTTACTGTACACAAGTGGCAAACACATAAGATTTCTGTTTGTTTTTACAAGTGCTACATGTAAATGCACAAGATTTCTGTTTTGTCTTTTTGTACAAGTGCTAAATGCACAGTTTTTATTTGTTTTGCAACATGCATTTAGCCTACAGTGAACAATAAACATTTATTTCTCCAGCTTCATGTCCTGAGCATTGTGTTTTCTATTTTTCTACGTAGTGTTTAGTGACTGTTCAGTAGTGTTTTTTATTTTGATTGACTCGGGGCACGATTTGACAACATAGTTCAGTTTTGAGCACAGATTGAACTGTTTTGAGGTGAAAGTTTGGTTTTGCAAGAAGAGTCTGAGGTTTTGTGAATGTAGCTTGAAAATTGGGTTTTGTGTTCACAGTTAAGAGAAAAGGAGAGCAGCTTTCAAGAAATGTGTCTCAGCAATCGAGAAAAACTGTAACATTGCCAAAGCAAGTGCTCTCTCTCTCTTTTCTACCTATGTCCACTCCACTTGACTGCAGCTGAGATGTCTGTGCTGCTAAGCCTAGCATCTCTGGGACCAGAAGACCAGGGGACCACACTGCCTGTGCTGGGCCCGGCAACGTCCTAGGGTGACACTTTATTTTAAGGGTCCATAATAAACCATGTATAAGGCATTTACAAACTGTTTGCTAACCATTTATTAATCATTACTCCCACATTTGTAAATGTTCGTAAGCTAGTTATTCACAAATGCTTATATATTTCCTTAAAACCTCTTAAATGTAACTGAATGTAATAAAAAATGTAATCTACGTAATAAACAAAAGTAATGATTTATCATGAGAAGGCCACTAAACAATAACTAGTAATCCTGCATACTCCAAAAAATGTTAAAATCTCACCTTTCTGGTAAAAATAGTTTGAAATTGCTGAGGTGTAGTCACTTTTGAGGACTCAAGTTCACAATACAAATATGATAAAAGTATGAAATATTTGATATGATGTACAGTATTTCCTATTCAACAAACTGTATGAATAAGGCTTTAAATTACTTATATTTTTTCTAAATATTGTATAATACATATATAAAATGACTAACTATAAGAGTTCACCTTCCTTATAACTGTAAAATACATATTTGTATATTTAGTGTTAGAGAAAATGTGCATATTTTCTAAAGGTCTCTCTTGTTCAAAACTTCTGCCCCCATTGCTGTGAATGTCTCACAGATCTCTAGCTTGGCTTCTTGAACTCGTTAGGAACTTGCCTTTCATCTCATATTAATTTTGTCCATCTATGACAAACAGAAAGTGTTTTTTGTTTAAAAACTATTAATTATTTTAGATTACTGGCTATAAATTGATCTCTGAATGTGCTACAGCGATGAAACCACTCTCTTGCTGCGTTACGATGTAAAGGTTCCAGGCATATGCGTTGTTAGTGGCTGTGATGTAGGGTTCAGCCAGGAGTTGATGGACAGTCAGAAGAGCGAATGAAATGGTAGGAGGGACATCCCAGCTTCAAGTGGTGTCAGATTTCACATCCTGCTTCACACAGGCAGAAGAGACATACTCCTGTGTCTGTGAATCAGGGCTACCGCTCAATGCAAGCCATTTCGATCTATGGTGTCCACATATCGATTTATAAGCGAAAATGTCAGTCAGAACCGGTACCAGAACCACGCAGGTCCCCAAAACAGGGGTCTTTACATCTACATCCTGTGTTGTGTGCTTCTTCCATTTTTTTGTTTGTTGTACTTTTACCCCTTTTTCTCCCCAATTTCGTGGTATCCAATTGGTAGTTATAGTCTTGTCCCATCGCTGCAACTACCCTATGGACTCGGGAGAGGTGAAGGTCGAGAGCCATGCGTCCTCCGAAACACGACCCTGCCAAGCCGCACTGCTTCTTGACACACTGCTCGCTTAACCCGGAAGCCAGCTGCACCAATGTGTCGGAGGAAACACAGTCCAGCTAGCGAACGAAGTCAGCTTGCAGGCGCCCAGGCCCGCCACAAGGAGTCGCTAGAGCGCAATGGGCCAAGGAAATCCCGGCCGGCCAAACCGTCCCCTAACCCGGACGACGCTTGGTCAATTGTGCGCCACCTCATGGGTCTCCCGGTCACGGCCGGCTGTGACACAATGTGCTTGTTCTTTTAACAGGTACAGCAGGAATGTCTACCAATGGCATGCCCATCTTTTTGTGAGAAGTTACACTGGTCACTCAAAACATTTATAAAGTATTAATAAAGTATAAATAGCACTCACTTTAGATTAGGGACTGCAAAAATACTTTTTTTGCAGTCCCTTATTAATGTGGGAGTAATGATGAATAAATGGTGAACACACAATTTATAAATGCCTTATGAATGGCTTATTATGGACCCTTAAAATAAAGTTAATTAATGAAAAACACATATATTAGAAGAAAATCACTGAATAAATGCCTTATAGATGACCATTGGCTTATATAATACCTTATAACAGACTAACTACATATTTCAAATTAGTACATTTTAAGTGTTCCCCCCTACCTACTTTAGATAAGTGTTTCAATATTAGACTACATATATTTAAATAGAAGAAAACGGAGAGAGAGAAGGAGAGAGAGAGACTGCCAGTTCCTTAATGTTCTGGCAGTAGCCAATGGCTACATTAAGGAACTGGCAGTCTCTCTCCCTCACTCTCCGTTTTCTTCCATTGAATTCAATATAACTTATGTGTTTGTCAAAGAACGATGCCGGGACTAGTTTATGTGGATGCGGTTAGATTTCCAACGTTGTGCTTCGTTTGACAGTGCCGCGCGCGTATGCGTATCTTTCTGGCAAGAAGTGACCGGCTTTTCAGCGAATGAAATAAGCGGAAGATAGGCAGGACTTTCCAGCCTTCAGCGCAGTGGCTATGTAATGTAATCCGACACCAGAGTCACTTGTTACTACAGCTCATAAACTCACTCGCTGGGCAGAAGAGGCTGAGATTCAGAAGCGAATAAACCTTGATAAAACAATTAAAATACTCAGACAGTCCACAAATGGACCTTTATTGTAATACATGATGACTTGTGTTTAGTAAAAAGCACTGTAAAAATGTCTAGTAGATGGCTATTGCCTTACCAATTTATTATAAAAGCCAATCTAACGATTTGTTACGCTATATTACAAGTAGCCTAGTGTCTAAATGTTCCAGCGAACCCCCCTACCCTAATTAGCCCACTATAGTAGGTATGAAATATATGTCATACAATATACAGCCAAAATATTAGGCATACCTGGCAGTAGTAGGCTACATGATCAGTGTCAGTGTGGGTGAGTGGGTCTGTCTCTGTTTTCTTCCTACCTCGACTGCACCACAGCAGATTACTGTCATTTCTCACAGACACTGACACAGCACTCGGACCAGCAGAACTAGAACTTTTAGCAAATAAGTCAGTTAATTTCACAAATTTAGCAGCGTTGGCCTCAAGAGCACTTTTTTGGTCTCACGAAATTTTTGGCACCACCCTTTCAGAAAACCAGGCTGGTCCATCTTGGTAGGGGAGCCCTCCGTTGCCCACTGGACAGCCAAAGGCTCAATATGGATGATTATGACAACAGAGAAATAGCGCAAAAGCCATTAAATAAACAGGCTCATGGGCCACAGGCCATGTCCATTATACATTTACATATAATTATTTTAGCCTACCCTAATAAAAGATGGTCCGGCCCTTCTGGGATTTGCCAGAATTGCCAGACGGCCAATTTGCCCATGTGTATATTCTTTGTATTGTTTCTCGGCACAGGAGGTTGGTGGCACCTTAATTGGGGAGGACAGGCTTGTGGTAATGGCTGGAGCGGAATAGGTGGAATAGAATCAAATACATCAAACACAAAGTTTGATGCCATTTCATTTGCTCCGTTCCAGACATTATTATGAGCCGTCCTCCCCTCAGCAGCCTCCACTGTTTCTCTGATATAGTGATTTTATATATATTTATATTTAATGTATATTCATATTTCGTATATTCATTACTAACTGGATCGCCTTACATTCAACAGACCTCTACAAACATTTATCAAATTTCAATGCTACCCCTGAACAATATGAAACACGGAACCTCTATGGGAGGTGCTAAGTAATGATGCAGGGGAGAGGAGCCATGCTGAAGTGCCAAAATACTGATCAGAGCAGAACAGCCTAACTTGGGTTCAGGAGTAAAAAGTTGCTTAACAATTCACATAATAAGTTGCATGGACTCACTTTGTGTGCAATAATAGTGTTTAACATGATTTTTGAATGACTACCTCATCTCTGTACCCAACACATACAATTATCTGTAAGGTCCCTCAGTTGAGCAGTGAATTTCAAACACAGATTCAACCACAAAGACCAGGGAGGTTTTGGTAGATCTGAAGAATAAAAGCAGGCATTGAATATCCCTTTGAGCATGGTGAAGTTAGTAATTACAGTTTGGATGGTCACTACAAAGATGCAGGTGTCCTTCCTAACTCAGTTGTTGGAGAGGAGAAAACTGCTCAGGGATTTCGCCATGAGGCAAATGGTGACTTTAAAACAGTTACAGAGTTTAATAATGGCTGTGATAGGCCCTGTGTAGCTCAGTTGGTAGAGCATGGCGTTTGCAACACCAAGTCACTCTAGATAAGAGCATCTGTTAAATGACTAAAATGTAATAGGAGCAAACTGAGGCTGAATCAACAACATTGTAGTTACTCCACAATACTGACCTAATTGACAGAGTGAAAAGAAGGAAGCCTGTACAGAATACAAATATTCCAAAACATGCATCAAGGCCCTAAAGTAAAACTGCAACAAAAGAAATGGCAAAGAAATAACATTCATGTCCTGAATACAAAGTGTTGTGGCAAATCCAACACAACACATCACTGAGTACCACTCTTCATATTTACAAGCATGGTCCCCTGTAGCTCAGTTGGTAGAGCATGGCGCTTGCAATGCCAGGGTTGTGGGTTCGTTTCCCACGGGGGGCCAGTATGAAAAATGTATGCACTCACTAACTGTAAGTCGCTCTGGATAAAAATGACTAAAATGTAATGGTGGTGGCTGCATCATGTTATGGGTATGTTTGTCATCGGCAAGTACTAGGGAGTGTTTTATGGTAAAACATAAATGAAATAGAGCTAAGCACAGGCAAAATCCTAGAGGAAAACATGGTTCAGTCTGCTTTCCAACAGACACTGGGAGACAAATTCACCTTTCAGCATGACAATAACCTAAAGCACAAGGCAACACTGGAGTTGCTTACCAAAATGACATAGAATGTTCCTGAGTGGCCTAATTACAGTTTTGACTTAAATCAGCTTGAAAATCTATGGCAACACTTGAAAATGGCTGTCTAGCAATGATCAACAACCAACTTGACAGAGCTTGAAGAATTTTTAAAAGAATAATGAGTGCAAAGCTCTTAAAGACTTACCCAGAAAGACACACAGCTGTCATCGCTACCAAAGGTGATTCTAACATGTATTGACTCAGGGGGTTGAATACTTATCTAATTAAGTGTTTTTTTTTTTAAGTTTTTTTTATTTTTTACAAATGTTATTATTTTTCTTCCACTTTGACATTACAGTGTCACGAATGTCAGTGTAATGCGGTGGAAGAAGTCAGGCGCAGGACACAGAACTCAAAGAAATGTACTTTACTAAATGAAGTAAAGAACACAGAAAACCTCCACACAGGGAGGAACAAACCCGCTCACCAACGACACACGTAACAACAAACAATAACACACAAATTCCAAATGAGAGACAGGGGTAAATATAGGGAATACAATCAAACATAATGGGGAACAGGTGTAAACAATAAAGACTAAACTAGACAAACACCGAAACATCGATCGGCAGCAGCTAGTACTCCGGGGACGACGAACGCCGAAGCCTGCCCGAGCAAGGAGGAGGAGCAGCCTCGGGTCATGCTCCAACAGTCTACCCAGCACCCGACGTACCAGGGACACATGCTTGGTTCGTGTAGCGGAGTATATTAGAATGTCATCAATATACACCACTACACCCTGTCCATGCAAATCCCGGAAAATCTCGTCCACAAATGATTGGAAGACTGAAGGAGCATTCATTAAGCCGTATGGCATGACGAGGTACTCATAGTGACCCGAGGTGGTACTGAATGCTGTCTTCCACTCATCTCCTTCCCTAATGCGCACCAGGTTGTAAGCGCTCCTGAGATCCAGTTTTGTGAAGAATCGCGCCCTGTGTAATGACTCCGTCATACTAGCAATCAGAGGGAGAGGATAGCTGTATTTAATTGTAATCTGATTGAGACCACGGTAATCAATACACGGACGTAAACCCCCATCCTTCTTCTTCACAAAAAAGAAACTCGAGGACGCAGGGGAAGTGGACGGCCGTATGTATCCCTGTCTCAGAGATTCGGTGACGTATGTCTCCATAGCTGCCGTCTCCTCCTGAGACAGAGGATACACACCTACCTGGAGGTCTATCGCACAATCCCCCTGTCGATGAGGTGGTAATTGAGTCACCTTCTTTTTACAGAAGGCGAGTGCCAAATCGGCATACTCAGGAGGAATGTGCATTGTGGGAATTTGGTTCGGACTTTCCACCGTCGTTGCCCCTACGGAAACACCTACACACCGCCCGACACACTGATCAGACCATCCCTTGAGAGCCCTCTGTTGCCATGAAATGTTGGGGTCATGAGATGTTAACCAGGGAAGCCCCAACACCACGGGAAACGCAGGAGAGTCAATCAAATACAACTGTATAATCTCCTCATGGCCCTTCTGCGTCTTCATCTTAAGTGGCGCTGTGACCTCCCTAATCAATCCCGACCCCAAAGGGCGGCTATCTAAGGCATGGATGGGGAAGGGCACATCAACTGGTACAATAGGGATCCCTAACTTATATGTGAACCGGCGATCGATAAAATTCCCAGCTGCGCCTGAATCTACTAGCGCCTTATGCTGGGAGTGAGAAGAAACCTCGGGAAACACAACTTTAATACACATATGTACAACAGAGAGCTCTGGGTGAGTTGGGTGCTTACTCACCTGGAATGACTCATCAGTGCGTTGCCTACTGCCTCGATTCCTAGGAGACCCTCCCCAGCACCGAACCTCAATGTGTCCTCTGCGGCCACAGTTGGTGCAGGGGACGGCCTCTCTCCTGGTCTCTCTCTTAGTCTCTCTAGCACCAGCACCCCCGAGCTCCATAGGGCTCGGCTCGGAAGTGCTGGGGGATGGAATGGACGGCCCCAACTCCGGACGCCCGCGGGTAGCCAACAGGGTATCTAGGCGAATCGACATGTCCACCAGCTGATCGAAACTTAGGTTGGTGTCCCTGCAGGCCAACTCTCGACGAACGTCCTCCCTTAGGCTGCACCTGTAGTGGTCGATGAGGGCCCTCTCATTCCATCCTGCATTGGCAGCCAGAGTCCGGAAGTCCAGTGCGAACTCCTGCACGCTCCTCTTCCCCTGTCTGAGGTGGAACAGACGCTCACCCGCCGCCTTCCCCTCTGGGGGATGATCGAACACCGCCCTGAAGCGGCGGGTGAACTCCGCATTGTTTACTGTAGCGGCGTCTATTCCCCCCCACTCGGCGTTGGCCCACTCCAGTGCCTTGCCGGACAGACAGGAGATGAGGGCGGACACGCTCTCGTATCCCGAGGGCGCCGGGTGGATGGTTGCCAGGTAGAGTTCTACTTGGAGCAGGAAACCCTGACACCCGGCTGCGGTGCCATCATAAGCCCTCGGGAGCGAGAGCTGAATCCCACTGGACTCCAGAGGTGAAACGATGGGTATGGCTGATGGTGGTGGTATCGTTGGAGGAGGTGTGGGCAAACCTCCTCTTTCCCATCGCCTCAAAGTGTTCATCACCCCTTCCATGGCGGTGCCAAGATCCTGGATCATAGCCGCCTGTTGTAAAACGCGCTCCTCCAGTGATCCCGTTGGCACCGCCGCTCCTGCTGACTCCATGTCGTGGTGTGTTATTCTGTCACGAATGTCAGTGTAATGCGGTGGAAGAAGTCAGGCGCAGGACACAGAACTCTAAGAAACGTACTTTACTAAACGAAGTAAAGAACACAGAAAACCTCCACACAGGGAGGAACAAACCCGCTCACCAACGACACACGTAACAACAAACAATAACACACAAATTCCAAATGAGAGACAGGGGTAAATATAGGGAATACAATCAAACATAATGGGGAACAGGTGTAAACAATAAAGACTAAACTAGACAAACACCGAAACATCGATCGGCAGCAGCTAGTACTCCGGGGACGACGAACGCCGAAGCCTGCCCGAGCAAGGAGGAGGAGCAGCCTCGTCTGAATCCGTGACATACAGAGTATCTTGTGTAGATCGTTGACACAAAATGACAATTAAATCAATTTTAATCCCACTTTGTAACACAACAAAATGTGGAAAAATAAAGGGCCGGAGGTCGGTGGCCCCCAAAGCAAAACTGCCCTCATGTCAGGCAGCTCCTAGACAGAGCTTGATACAGATGTAGTGACGATGGCCTTTTATTTAGCCTAGCCGTGGCAGAGCAGGAAAAGAGCCATATTATCAGACTGTAGCAGTCACAATTTATGATATAATGAGGCAAGTCATGCAAACAACGACAGATCATAAGTGTGGACATGCAGAATGTTGTAAAGGCCTTTCCCCCCATGAAAAATGTATATAAAATGTGCTGTATTCATGTTTAAGGGTGATACTGTGTATGTTAGATTGTGACTGGTATCAGGCTAACATCTACTATAGGCAATAATGTAGTGGTAAAACAATAGGTGGGTAAACTCTGATCGCCGGTCATGGTGAAGAAAGTAACGCATTTGTCTGCAAAAGGTGGATAAACTGTTGGGCAACAAAAAAGGTGAGTAAACTGTGTTTACTTGCATTTACCCTCCACTACACCACTGACTGTAGGACTGATAAAGACTGTTATTTTCTATATTCTTGAGACTGTAACATGGTTTCCCCCTATATTTCAAACACGTGTAATTCACATTTTCAGAGATGTCTTCTACTCTGGAATTCATTCCTCCACAGTTCTTAGCTAATTGGCCTAATTACTTCATTAATTAGAAGGTGTCAAATTGAAGTCCTGTCAAACCAGCCACAGTGGGTGTGTATGAAATAGCCTATAGGTAAATAGCCATAGTGAATTATGGACATCAGCGGGAAAAGACCTTGACAAACTCTGAAATGCATCCAATTAAATCTGTAATTGGATCACTTAATTGACAGCTACATTACATATGAGAATGTGACCTTGTGACCTCAGACTTAGAATTTGACCTCCTTTATCTGCAGTGTTTGACAAGGTGAAACAGTTTGATTAAAGTCAATTTGTCTTTCTCCTTTACAGGTAATCATGCTCAAGAGGATTAAATTCATCAAGCATGACTACTGAGGTAAGTACATGTTCAATTGCAAGCACTTCATGTCAGTTCATAAATGAAGTGTAGTGACCATTATGGCTCTATGATCTCATGACAGGGAGTCCATCTTGAAGCCACAGTTAACACGCTGTGCCGAGGTCCTTGGAAACATTTTGGACAGAGAAAATGGTTCATATAGATTTTGACGATCAGAAACATCTGATCCTTCATAGAACACATAAACAAACCCAATTGTTGAGTCGCTGATCCTCTGGTTCCATAGATTACTTTCTATGAGGTAAATTTGGGAGAACTATCCATTTAAATAATCCATTTTATTTTGTATCCACTGAATGTTTTTCCCAGGACTACACAAGATGCCACTGAGCATCACAAGTAGACCTTGTAGTTTATATATATATATTTTTATTTGAATTACACTGAGACCTCTATTTTCTCACTAACAGGTCTGCCACCAGGCACACCAGCAGCAACCATCCTGTATCAGTTCCTTTCCTTCTGAGGCAGCTTCCTACACAGTCCTGGTGGGGGACTGACAGTCAGCCTTCCGCCCAGAAATTTCTGGGAGCAGGGCCAACTTTTCCTCCCTGGATCGACTCCATGGTAACGGTTCTGTTTCTTATCCGAGCTCTGCCTCAGGTCATGAAGATAAGTATGTATTCCATCCATGAATCATGGATCCCATGTGGATCACATGTGATCATTTTGTAATGACAATTATTACTTTTATGGACATATTTACATAACAGATTGTTTGGGCAATTACCATAAACCAGGTTTTTAGTTTAGCATGTTTACATGGTAAAAAGTATAATCTGATATGCCTAAATGTTCTTAGATTACAGTTGGATTACATGTTGGAAAAAAATCCCATGTGTATCCCAAATATCTTAACCCAAATGTACCACTAGATGGCACTGTTTACACTTTCTGCTTATACACCGGCTGGTTATCAGAATAACTCTGGATAATGCAAAGCAGAGACCCCTGCTGGAAAGAGACAACATTACCTTTATATTACTTATTTTGCCCCTGAAAAGAAATTCAACAACTACTTTCTAAGTAAGAACTGGGATTGAAATCACAGAAGATCACTCACACAAACGCATGTGCATTGTGCACACACTTCAAGAAACACTTCAAGCCACTTTCAAACATTTTCTAGGGCTGATAGGTCAAACCATCATCAACTTTTATGGTACAGTATAGGCTACCTATTGTTGAAAGTTCAATATTGGGGGTAACATCAATTAAATTATGGACATATTCTCTAAAGAAATAGTGAGCAGATTATCAGGGCTATTACATTTTAATAACATTCTGTTAATTGAAATCCCGAAAATGACCTTCTGGAGCAAAAGGGAAAAAGCCAGCATGTCTAATAAATATCCCTGGGGTACATATACACTAGTACTTACACAGGGATTCAATCAGTGGGCTCAGATTAAAAAGGGAGCAACACATTTTTAATTGGGGCATTGTTCCCTGATATTATATCAGAACAATACTATTTTGTCGATGAAATAACACATCACTAAGGTACTGTAAAGGAGATGGCTTCTAAATGTTATTCTATATTAGGTCAAGGTCATAAGTTATCAATGGATATTATGAGAAGTTATTGAAAACAAACATATGTTATTTAATGGGCAATTATAATGCTGAATATTCAAGCCAGTTACACCAAGCACAACACACTGTAGTGGTCTGAGTCTTTCAAAAGTTCAATATTTCTAAGCCAGTTCATTTTGTGACTTGCTTCTTTGAACTGAGTACAGTATAGGCTATTGTTCACCTTCATGCTGACAACTGTTTAAAGTCCTCAGGACAGAGTGATTAATTATTTGTAAAATAATATTTCACATCAATCAAATGCATTTACTGCACTTTGACTGAATAAAGTTTGGCACAAAAGTTCAAACATTTCTGCTTTCCACCCTTTTTCATCTTTCCTTGCCTCTAGCTCCGAGAAAGAATGAAGCTCTTCATTAAGTATTCTTAAAATCAAGGATACATGAATATGACAGAATGTATTATAATGAGAGGCCATGTATTTTATCAAATCAAATGTCACATATGAGCCATAAAAGGATGTCACATAACAGTTGAGAATGTTATAATGTATTATACATTCACTATTGAATGTACATTTTAATGTATGTGCATATTTCTACAGGGCTAAATTAGTGTACCGGTCTAAATTAGGGTAAAATCTATGAGTTTAAGGGTTAAATCATCTCAGAAATTATGTGGTGCATCAAATATTAGAATGTATTATTGTTTAACTTTCAATGATGATCAATGAATCAATAAACTTAATATACTGTATCATAGACTACTACTGAAGACAAGTAAAAGTCAACTAAATTCGTTTTATGCACATGCGAAAACACATGGCTGGAATCCTTGTCAGTAAATGGATCAAGATAATTTTGCTTAGCATTATCAAGTGGTCCTAAATTGCACGGCTGGTGTCAGTTAAATTCCATTCCATTAAATTAAAGATCCAATTCATTATATTTCTATAGGCCTATAAGAATTGATCAAGTACGCTATTTCACTGAATTACGCTATCATTTATTTCCAGAACTGACCGAAATTAAAATGCAATGGACCAAAACCCTATTTTGTTGCTTTAGCCTGGTAGTTGCTGCAACCATGGTCCCCCAAAAAGCAGGGGGAAAGACTGGAGTGGAGTTGACTGGAGAAACCCAAACTGGCTCAGTTTCAAACGCCTATTCAGATGGGATTTATCCACGCCAGGGCGATCAGGGGGATGAACCAGTAATTAAACCCCAAAAGCAATCATCCCCTTAGCCTTTTCAACGTCTTGTCACTGGTCAAAGATACTTTGCACATAAAGGAAAGTGCGGACAGTGAGACAGTTTAGAGCAATAATCTAGGCCCCTCAAACTCAAACCTGGACCTCGAAACCAGTTCCACTGCATCATCAATGACTTATTTAGACCTGGGACACCAGGTGTGTGCAATTAATTATCAGGTAGAACAGAAAACCAGCAAGCTCCGGACCTCTTAGGGTAAGAGTTGAGTACCTCTGATCTAGGCTGTGAGTAGATAACCAGCACGTCCTAAACTAGTTTTACGTCTATTTCTCCAATAAATTACACGTTTATGGACAAATACACATTGAAATGACAGGTAGCCTGTAAGCCTATAGCTACATTAAAATGACATTCTTGACAACAATTCTTGACAACAAGCAGTTTAGATTTGTAACGGATTTATTTTACCGTTATTCACGATTAATTTCCCTGGGATATGACAATATGTAATGTAACATCGTCAAAAACCAAAACGTGCACCCAGGGGGGCCCTAGGACCGAGTTTGGGAAACCCTGGTCAACTGAATAAAATGTGTCGGAAGATTTAGTCATTAGGCCTTTACAGTACGTTAAATAGATGTACATAATCTAACCTAAAGGAAAACACTATGAAAGTTGGATATGTCCTCGCCAGAAAAACCTTTTCAGAGTTGAGACCAGTGTGCCGCACAGTTTTCACCAACAGCTTTCCAGACTAAATAGGAAGTAGTCAGTAGCCTAACCTTTATCCGCATCCTCGGGGACCCCCTTAGTGTTTTCTCCCTCCGTTTGTTTTTCAAAGGCCAACAGGAAGCAGCAGGATCCCGTATGACCCCTGCATTGTTACAGAGCAGATATCACAGCCATTCAATGGAGCACATCTGTGTGCTGCTGATCTGGGGCTATGATCTGTGAGCTGCAGCCAACGCTATAGCGTTCATTCACAAATCCCTCTGACCCTCTAGCGTATAACCCTTTCTGAAGGGAAGATAAACCAAGTAGAAGATACATTTACCCGAATATTTTGGCTGGGCTAGGAGAGCTAGGATAGGAGTAACGGAAATGGGCATCAGGTAGGCCTAATAAAAATGGCTGGAGATGATTCAGTTAAAACAGGCTAGACTAGAATTATTGGACTCATTAGGCAATATTTTTCCAACTGTTTAGGCTATGTCATGATGCAGATTTTTTTTGATTTAGTTGAATAATTACATTTAATAATAATAGGCTATACAGAAAAGTGTTTTAGGAAAAGGTGCATATAGGTTGGTTGAACTGCGATGTTTTAAATATGAGCAATTCATTATAATTTAGACAAAAATACGAGTTGGCCTAAGACCAACTCCGTAAAGGGACGGATTGAACATTTGCAATCAATAGCCTACGCCGATTTCAAGGGCTAGTATTCACGTCTATGCACATTCGTTCATCTTTGAACTTCAGTTGCAATATTAGGTTATATAAGACAAGGTTATGCATGCAATTCCTAAATGCAATGACATTATTATAAGCTAACTAAATTACACAATAAAAGAATAGTCACCATTTCAGTAGGCTATCGAATCTGCATGAGCTTAATGTAAAATAAACATTACACCCTTGTTGTGGTTTATTAATTAGCTAAAGTTACTGCTCAAACGTGAGGTAAGTATTTTGACTTTTGACTGTAAATCCTCTGGAATGCGGATAAATAAAATACAGGCTCAACAAAACCCATCTGACATCTGCTTGGACCTCTGACAACTTCAAGCTGTCTTTTCGATTACAGGCTCCAACTTCACCAATGAGTTCTGGTAAATTTGCAAATACGCATTGCAGAACAGCGTAAATCATTTCAAATAACGTCAACACATCTGCGGCAGTTTCAATTGGACCATGGCTGCAGTATTGCAAAAAAAAGTTTTTCAGCCATATGGAATTGGAATATCAACGTTTGCTTCGTCACATGTAGCCTATACGCACACCTCACTGCCCATGATAAAAGCAAAGCATGTTGTCCTTTAAGTGCTATAGGCATATTAATGTTGCATTTAATGTTTGGTGCAGGTGCACTTTGTTTTAGACCTTAACAATCAATATGACATCAATATGATATGCAAAAATAGGCACAATAACCTGTATCACGACAAAAATACCCTAAACAAAACGAATCACAAATGTATTGAGACACTAGGTCTACAAAAACAATAGGCCTATATTTTGCTGAATTCAATTTTTTTGGGGGGGGGATATAAATTATTCAAAAACCTTTTATGAGTTAATACAGCAGTATAACGCAAGGGTTTGACCATATTTCATAATAAACACATTATTTTTTTCCATCTGTTTTTGCTAGATCTATATGCAAAGGTTTTGTATTCCTGATGTATATATAACCCCGTAACCTCTACATCCATCTATTAGGACAATGACAAAGGGAAAGGGAAAATAGATCAGCTCAATCCAACTCAATATTCTCAAACAAAAGCCAGTTTTGGACATTTAATATTTTATAAGGAGCAGTCCAAAACATGGATTTTCTTATTAGTTGGGCTTACAATCACTCCCATCAAAACATGACAGCCTCAGGTCATCATTATCAATAGGCTATTCTCGTGCATTATTTTTGTACAGTAATCTTTTGCGAATCGTTGATAACATTTGGAGTAACTTCTGTCTTCTACACCCCCAACTATAGGCCAACATTAAACACAAAATAATGACTTCAGGCATACGGCCTATCACAACAATAGGCTACATCGAGATTTTTTTGGTGATGCCATAGGCAATGGCTATCAAAAATAGAAAATAACGATGTGCTCAATATGGCTGTACTACTATAACCTACTGCACACCTATAGTGCACCAATCTTGGAGCGCAAGATGCGCGCGTGTTGAACGGAGTTCATTTCGCTCAGCAATATGACGAAATGACTCACTTCGATTGTAGGCATATACGACAGTCAGAAAGGATATAGGCCCAGTGCGACTTTTGCAAATAATCATAAGATACAGTTATTTGGCCATAAAGGATTTTGGCTTGTCTTTAAAAAATTATAACAGACATTGCTGAAACAAAATGTGCATCCCACTTAAGAGAGAACGCATATGCCTATGTGGGCTAGCCTAAGCTATGCTACTCAGTAAAATATCTCTCCACAAACCATGAATGAGCATTTATGAGTATTCATTAGCCTATTGGCTGCATTTTACCGAAAGACTGGGCCTGAGGACATCACCCATAGGCTTAGGCCACTGAGAGAAGACTAGTCTTCTATTCTTCACTGCAACATGTGAAATCACAGCAGTTTGTTGCATCGCCAATATTTAAAGCGCCACTGTCCTTTTTAAGCGCAACCATATTTTGGTTCATGAATGGACTAAAGACCAAACAGATAGTCAGCATTCACTAGGGCAACAATCTTTAAGTAGAATTGCAGCCAATCAGTTACATTTTATGATAAAAACTACAGACTACATTACCCATGACCTATAGTGGTTAGTTCCTAATATTGGATAACCAGAGACCAACGACGGATGACTATTATGCACCATCTTTGATTAGGCAACTTTGACACAATAGGCGAATATGAAATTGCATTCCCATATAATTTGACTAATAGGACTACTTCAAGTGCAATAGCCGAATAAACGAGGAGCCTAGCAAGTGAACCACCCATCGTGTGCCCCTAGCCGGTAAACATCATTGGGAACTTATTCGGTAATGTTGGGGACTGCTAAAGCATTTAGTGAGTGCTGGCTCATCCCTATATGTTTGGTAATCGTCGCCATTAATATGATGCAACTATTTTAAATTCGAAAAACATAGGCCTATTTGAGGTTTCACCCCCCTCCCCCATTTGGGGATACCCCTTTTCATGGGCATGCCTAGCGCGCATTGAACCGAGAAACCAACGAAATGTGGTGATTTCTCTATAGCCTTACTTTGGTTTTGATTATTTAAAAAACTACCTGGGATGGCTCACTGAATCGGAAATAGTGTCCTACTTGTTTATGGTTTTTTAATACTACAGCTTTGGGAATTGGGTGATGAGTAGAGGTGCTGTCAAGTGTAGAGTCATCGGTCATGTGATAACATTTCAGGAACTCTATTGGTCCAAGGAACGTGTCTTGGATAGCGGACTGCAACGTCACTGGGAGACTCGTAGCCTATTAAAAATAAGAACCAAAATCCATAGTGAAAGTATTTCAGGAGCAGTTAGCGCCTCTTTATCTACGCGTAGTTTAGTAGTTGAAGCATTAATATTGGATTGGTTCTGAAAGGGAACCACTACAACTCAGCGTTCTATATGGTAGGCTACTTTCTCAACAAATATATCAATCATAGCCAGGCGGAGAAATACATTTTAAAGTATGTTTTTTCTTTGTGAAAAAGGCAAGAGGCGGATTTTCAGTACTCCCAAAACTAGATACTGAAAAAAACTGAAATCGTTTTTATTCCCTATTCCGTTTTATTGAAAAACGTAGTGGACGAGGAATAATCTAGAACCCTCATTAATCTATATATATATATACTTTTGTGTGGGAGAGCGAGAAAGGTGCAAGAATTGGACATTGAGTATTTCACTATGGAAGAAAATTATAATGGCAATAGAGAGCATCAAGATTCGGGCGAAGAGTCCAACAGAGCTATTCTTCCTCTTCTCCAAGCACCTGGGAACCAGCAACCGCACCGGACCACCAACTTTTATATTGATAATATTTTACGACCAGACTTTGGACGGAGGAAAGATGGGACTTTTCATTATGATGAGAATCCCCTCAATGGACGAGAGAATAGTCCTGTCCTTCCCCAAAAATCTGGGCATTTAGGTGGGACGGTGTCAGGGGAAGGAACTTCGAATTCTCGTTCAGTCAGTGAGCCCAAAAAAGCAGATATTGTTGCAGATACGCTTCTCAAGCCCGGAGGAGAAATTGGAGATCAGTGCCTGAGCTCCGACTCGGAAAGTTCTCAAGCCAATTCTGCACCTTCGTCGAAACCTATGCTCTGGCCAGCCTGGGTGTATTGTACAAGATATTCGGACCGACCATCATCAGGTAAAGTCTAGTATTTTTCGTGCCTTAGTATTTAGTAAGAATATGAATACCATTAGACATTGGATCGCTTGAGCGCAATATAAACTGACTCAGTGAACTAAATAAGTCGAAATATTAACCTGAAACCACATCCTGCAGGCACATAATACAAACATTTAAAGTATCCCTTTGTGTAGCCTATTTTCAATGCTTTGTCCTGAACTTTTGGGAAATGTATAAAATAATATTTGAAAAAAAAAATTGCTTGCCAAATAGTGAATAATATTCCGAATGTATCCATAACTACAGAAGACCTCGATTACCCTAGGATATATATTAGGCTACTACAAGTCAATGTTATTTTTACTGTTAGCCTATTATAAGTCTATTATCACCATACAAATATTTGGCTAGTAATGCAATTATTATCAAGCTGACAATTCCAGTTGAATTATAAAGAGAGAAAAAAAGAAAAGGAAGAAGATAAAATAGAAGTAAATACTTTTTGGATAAAAAAAGGTTCTAAGTATTAAAAATATCGAAGTAGTAAAGTTTGTAAGTAACTTTTAAAGCAGTATTGAAACGTTTACGCCATTGTTCCTCAGTAGTCTTTGGAAAAATTTATAATTAGCATTTTTGTTTACAATGGGGCGAGGCAAAAAGTGTATTTCGTCCACATGCAATATGAGATTCGTGCAATCAGACTTTTAGAGTGCAAAGTTTGGAGGAAAAAAATGGACCGATATTAGGAATAAAAACGTGTGTCGCTACTTTTTACTTCTCTCCTCTGATATATTTAGCCTGTAGTTTTCATAATATTCTCAAACTATTCTCATATTAGGATATTAGGTCTAGGCCTGGCATAAACGCTTACTGCTGCAGGTTGTGATTATTAATGTCAATCTTCCATTATGGCCTATAGCCAAATGTTTGTTTTATTTGTATTTTTTTCTTCATATAATGTCGAAGTAAATAGCCTACACTTCAGAAGTGTATCAAAGTAACAATTATAGAAGTTGGGCATTTTAATTTAATTTCTAGTTAACATCGTTTAAACGTAGTACATTGTTATATTGGACTATCCATTCAGCTTTAGAAGCACTAACATAAAGTTAATAGTGATAATATCCCATTGTCGTATAACATGTAGTCTATAGGCCCTATATTATGCATAATGGAATGAATACATTAACTTCTCCGAACAATTCAAAGATAGTAGCCTAACAAAATAAAGTTTCATTAGGCTACTAAACAAAAAACGTTCCCACTGTGTTTTATGTTGGTATTAATAGGCGTGCATGTCACGACATAAAAGGAATAAAAACCTTCATTCCAGAAAACCGATGGTATTTTGCAGTACGAAAAAAATATGATATGATGGGCCAATTGATTATAATAATATTCAAACGCTATATTGTGAAGCCAATAAACGTGTAGCTGCGAATTGATCTCTTATTTGATGTAGAACTAGCCTACTCAAAAACAGCTGAGTTTCAATAAATGTTTACGATATTCATTACACATTTATGAAAATGCAAGCTTATAAATGTAGTTCCTATGGTAACAGTGAGAAAGGGGCGCCTAGACTGCCTCCCTCTAACTCCACCCCAATCAACACCATCATCGTCAACACCATCATCGTCTACTATGCACACAAAACCCCGCACCCTTTTAGAATAGGCTACTCTAAATTCTAATACAATTCAGGCCTATAGCTTATTGTGACTATATTGGAACTTTGGCTAATATTAAAACCAACACAATACTTATTCTACTAGCCTGCTACTAAAGGCCCATAGGACCTACTAGGCCTACTGCTACCCTACTACTAGGCCCATTCTTGCATGTTACTAGGTTCTGATGATCATCATATTAATTAGTCTGGCATTAGTGAACAAGTTATTGAGGACGTTGAAGGTCTACTTTTTTTTAGTTTCAAAGTCTGATCATTGAATGTATTCTAATCTACAGGGCCAAGATCTCGAAAACCAAAGAAGTCGACCACCGCCACGACAACAACGACGATGACACCAAGCAAGGATGACAAGCGTCCGAGAACGGCCTTCACAGCAGAACAGCTCCAGAGACTAAAAACGGAGTTTCAGACTAATCGGTACCTGACCGAACAGAGAAGACAAAGTCTGGCACAAGAACTGGGCCTCAACGAATCTCAAATTAAAATCTGGTTTCAAAACAAGAGGGCCAAAATAAAGAAGGCTACCGGAAATAAAAACTCTTTAGCCTTGCACCTAATGGCACAGGGACTTTACAATCATGCCACATCATCTAAGGATGAAAAATCAGACAGCGATTGAAGAAAAATATACAATGCAATAAATAACTTTAAAGGGCCAGTGTACATAATACCAGCAAATATTTAAACATGAATGAGACAGGATTTTGCTATATTCTGTAGCCTATATACAGTATATAGGGGCTAAACCATTTTGTGTTATAACACTTTGCCATTTACTCCCTGGAACTTTAGAATGCTTCATCATCATTAAAGTGTTTTTTTTTGTTTAGTTTTTTATTGGTAGGCCTACTTGACTTTGTGGACACATTTAACCGAAATAATGCTGAAGTCCAAAGATTTTTTTCTGCTGCATTTTGCAAACTGTGAATTTAAATAGCCTAAATTGTGTTCATCTATGATTTTACATTTTTTATCACACTGTTTCGTTGTATTTTTATGTTTATGTTGAAAATATGTTTTCTGAGGGTTCCTTTGTTTTGTTTAAAAATACAGCCTTTCTGAGTTGATATGGAGGGAACCATACGCATTGAATTATGCATTTTTATATTCGAATTAAAGTTCTGCCTTAACTAGGCTATAGTTATCTCGTGAGCATTACATATTAATTATTTCATCAAAATAATTCAGCTTTGGGTAGGCCTAGACTACATGTAGGCTATTGATATGAGACTGAGATTTGATCAAAATAACTAATATATTCAATAGGCCTATAAGTTACTTTAAACTTGACCCAAACTATAGAAATGAGTTGAGGCATAAAAGTAATGTAGCCTAACTTAACTTTCACTAAAATGACCTCTGTTGAAATAGATAGCATATGGTAAGAAAAACAAAACAGTATTTTATAAACCTAAATATTTGTCTGGTATGCAAGCGCATAACACCAACTTTCTTGCAAGTCTTCCATTGGTTAACCATTTTATGATGCACCCCTAAGTTCAAGTCATGTGCGCTTAGCTCCTATCCAAGGGGTTTTAAAATTGGGAGGAGTTGTGGATGTCAACAATTGGAAATGAACGGATATCCATTTGAAATGACCATGGAAATGAAACCGTTTTGGGTCAGTTCCACTACCAACAAAATCCAATTTAACCCCGGCTCAAATCAGGATTTCAGTGCCAAGTGAGGCCTACGGACTATATGTCTTCATTTCAATCATTATAATCTCATGAAAAACTTCAGGGATTAAGTAACGTCAATGGGCGGCATATATTAGGTTTACTTCACAAATAATGTAGGCTATAGGTGCGGTAAAGAGGTCAATCGAACTCGACCAAAACACTGGAATTGCCATGAAAATGCGTGGGGGAAAGGGCCGTGGGGGAAAGATCCCGAGTCTCCTCATTTCCCCCCAGCAAAATTAGCCCACATTTAGGCTATTGTTTATATGTGTATTTCACACTATGTTGAGGTAAAACTAGGGAGTATAATGCTTGTATGGATGTCAACCCCAACACATGTTCATGTCATCGTTACCAATCAATTACATTACAGTTAAAAACGAATTTGACTACCACCACCGATTTCTGTACGCTATCTATGCTAACCAGTTTATACGAACAGGAGTTAGCATTTAGAAGTCACTTCTTCTAAACATGAAACTTCTACATGTTATGCAGCGAAAACAGCCAAATATATCAAAATCGGATTTAAGTAACCACATTGTGGGCCTGTTACAATACATGATGGATTTAAAGAATATCCACTTTGTTAGATCAGATTTGTTGAATGTGCGCCAATCGGATCAATGGAGCGTCTGCGTTCCATTGAATCCTTTACCGCATCTAGCTATATCAAATAGTCCATGCGTTCCATAGTATGAAATACATTTTATTATTTGCAAATAACATAGCATTCATATTTATAAACAATACTCATAGTCTAAGTGGTCATGTTTCTCGAAAAGAGGTTCTGGAATGTTTACATAACTTATTTATCTTGCAATACCTTCTTTTTGTGAATGAAACGTTTAGAGGCCTTTGCATGAAAGCTGCAATCTGTCACCTGTATATCATGTGAGACAAAAGTTGCTGTATCCATACCAAATTGTGGTCTTATGATGTGAATGATCTTTCATTGTCAATCTTAAAAGTGTGTGTAAATTAAAATCCAAACATAAAACACACTTTGCCTTAAAAGTTCTGTAAATGAACTTTTCTATGAGTACTGTGCTACAAAGAAATAACACATTACATGTTTATCAGGAATGGGCTATTGCCATTACAGATGGTATACAACGTGAATTTACAACATAATGTTGAAACATGTCTAAAGAAGGACAAGGTTTTTTTTTTCTCCAGTATTCTTTGATATGAGACAAATGGAAATAATTTGTATCATAACTGTAGTTAACAATAAGCAAATAAACCACAAGAATACTATCACAATTTTAAATCCTTTATTTTATATTGTGCTTATAAACAATAAACAACATCAATAATCAGTGCTCTAAAAATACAGGCTGACTAATAACCTGTTAATTCAGAAACACCCACTCTGGGAATCATTGCTGAGGCATACATGTGATATGGCCAAGCCACATGTGTGTTGAAACAAGGTAATAACAATTTGCATAACAATTATTGGCCTGTCTTGAAGGTTAATGAGACCACAAGGAGAATTTCATCCTGCTAAACAGTACAGAACAAAATGTGGGCAATAGTGCAACTTCAAAATATTGTCCTCTAATAGGCAGTTGGTGAGTTTATGGAATACACTATGATGCAAGTTCATTTCCTTGATACAAGGCCTGCCCCATGCCTCTTTCTGGATGGGCGAGCTCTCAATAGACATATGTGGACTTGTTTTCTCATACAGAGTAAACTACATTGTGTAATTGGCTATTTGCAGGTGGTCCTCAGCTAAATAAACCTAAAGAAGAATACATTATTTAATGCATTAAAATGGTGATACTTTATTTTAGTCTGCAATTAAAGTGGTGTTTACATAGACATTACATAGGGGGCCAATATGAAAAATGTATGCACTCACTAATTGGAAGTCGCTCTGGATAAGAGCATCTGCTAAATGACTAAAATGTAAAATGCAAATGCTAGTAATGGCCTACTGTAATAGGCCTACTTGCAGAGTTCAATTACTTTAAAAAAGTTATTGTTCAAAATGAACTATGACCAGAATTCAATCGAACATGGTATATAGAGAAAGTATCTTGTGCCAGGAAAAGCATTTTCCCCCAATGACAATAGAAAAGATGACTGTTGGTTTCACCAGGCAAACAGTCTAAAATGTATTTACTAAATGCAAACTACTACTGAAATGTTGACCACAAAAAAAGTTACATATGAACTTGCACCAACGTGCACCATGATGTTATACACAGTCTAAGTGATATGCAGCATAGTATACCTCATTTTAGTTTAACAATTGAGTAGTGGTCGGGTGACCACTCCACAAGCCATAGCGAAGTCAAAATACAGGTTTCCATTTCTCAAGTCAACGGTGCACTATGCTGAATGTAAGTCACCTATACTTAGTCATGAATAGAGTTTAGGAGCCTAACATGAAGACCCAGCATCTCAAAAGCAAAATGTAGTAAAGTTGTACACATTATTTCTGTATCCCAGAAATTGATTAAATGTGCAAGAACTCTAAAGGATCTCAAAGTGTTGTAGGAATCCCATGACAGCAATTTCACTCAGTAGCTATAAATAACATTTACCTTGAAATAATTTGCTCTGTCAAACATATCCACAACAGATAAAAGTGGGAATTAAAAGCTTATGGAAACATTAAAACTAGTAGGTTCAATAGAATACATATCCTCATTAATGAACCTTTTGAGACTTTTCTGCATTGTTTGGAAACAGAGAAGTTAATAACCCAGAATGTTGAGAGCTATCCCATTCCCAGTTTCTGCCTGTAACAGAGTCTCTTATCAACAACATCAATTTCCTCTCACATACATCAACCAAGTAAGGTTGACCAAATCCAGATCACAATGACACCTCTTCAATATGATCATAATACAGTATACTCATGTTAATTTCAAAACTGCCATACATAACCAATCAATTCAAACGCAATCAAATATGGCTGAACTTCAGTCACCAATACAGGTTACAACATTCTGCGGTCTCAGTATTACCTGATGCTCTTAAACATGTATAGAAAGCCACAAAAAAAACTGAAAAGGATCCAAACACAAAAGGGAGAGTTATCTGTGCGGACCATTTGCAGCATTGACCTGCTCCTCAATGCCACAGAACCTCATCTGCATTTCTATTCTTGCCCAGCTTGTATGTGGAAGTAACGCCCAACGGTCACTGACTTGATGAGCTCTCTGGGTTGAGAAAAGCTGGTGCCTCTCAGACGCTGAGCTGAGCAACTCGGTTGGTTCCTCAATGGAGTCTGTGGCTGGGAGACACAGATGAAGGTCAAAGCCCTCGGTCACAGCTGCAGGTGGCTCATTTCCTTTAACCCATCCATCACTTCTTCTACACATCGGAATTCAAAATGTCCCTAAAAAGGAATCTCATAAAAGTATGTACATTTCACAAAAGAAAAAGTCCATCCTCAATAAGCTTGTACCTCAACTCTCGATAACAGTGATGCATATCTTTTGAGCACCCCAAAAATATGAGGGGGCACAAATTACGCTAGCCCCTCCCCACCCCGGTCCTCACCCCAGTCCATAAAAATTGGAGAATTTAGCAATAAAAAAAAATACCTGAAACAGATTTTTCCTGCAATCTAGAGCCATAATCATTCTGCTTAATTCTACAGATGTAGATGTTTGATCACTCTTTTGGTTGCAGAGAATTTTCCTGCACAGCAGTAAATGCAAAATTGTAGTGTATTTGAAGTTTAAAAAGGCTTCTAAAGTTTGTAATTTCCACTTTAAAAATGTCAGAATTGATTATGAAAAATGCATTAACCCCTACAAAAAAAATGTCCATTAATTATAATCCACATAATTCACATTTCCTGTTACTGCCGGATTATTTTCCTGCTGTAGCAAACTGGCTCAAATTAAGATATGTCAAAAAGGTGTATTTTTCTGTATCCTCCTGACTGGTGGTTCAATTTCTTTGTAGAATTAAATATGCTTCTCTGCAAAAATGTGGGTAAAATATTGAAAGGAATGTGAGTCTTATTCAGTACATTTAGATATTGCTTGCTTTTCTAAAGTCTACCAACCTTGCCAGCAGGTATGCCAGCTAAGATAGTTCGACAAGCTAGCTATTCTAACTTGATTGATAGCCTGAAATGGCTTCTTGGTAGCTAGTTATGAGTTTGGGAACCTAGATGTTTTAGCTAAAGCCAACTTCATAAAATTGCTAGGTGGCTAGTAGTATTACAGAGAATAATTTGATTGCATTTTTCTCCCCAACAGGACAAATCTGAGGGGGCACGACGCCTCTGTTTTTGAGCATTAAGAACACAAGTGGTCAAATCATTTCTGAATGAGATGGTCTTCTTGGACTATTGAAATTACATTTGAGAAATTGTTTATCATATAGTCCTTATTACCTGTGTGAGGGTTGCATTTCCTCAGAGAAACCCCCTCCAGGAGTCCACTCAGCATATTGCAAAGGAACTAACGTGTAGGAAATTTGCATTTAGTGGTCAAGTTTGTCCTGCCACTTTGAGCCCCTTGCCAACAGCACCTTGGTAACCCTTGATCTGTCATGAGGTTAAGCTCAAGCGCTATACATCCAGAGACCGCTAAACACACACAAAGAAAAACGGACACTTTCTTAAACCAGAATAAACTCCCAAAACACAATTTCTAGGAAATTGCAACAAGTTGAAGACTTTTGTTTTGGGAGATTGGGAACCTATATGCGCTAGCTAAAGCCAACTTCATAAAAGTGCTAGGTGGCTAGTAGTCTTAGAGAGAATACTTTTTGGAATTATTTTTTTCCTTCAACAGGACAAATCTGAGGGGGCACGTGCCCCTGTGCCTCCTATGGGCATGACGTTTCTGCTTTTGAGCATCAAGTACACAACAAGTAGTGTAGTCACGAGACTTTAAAAAAGGTCCACAGACAAAGAAATTAGTTATCATGAATTCACAAATCCCGTGCCATAAAATTTTGCCTCTTCCAATTGGCAGAGGCAAAGTGGTCTCAAAAAGAAAATACATATCAGAAAAGTATTAGCTGCCTCGTGTGGCTCTCAAAACAAAACAAAAAGACCCATCCTGTCCCTTCCCCCACAGAGTTATTCATCCATAGTTTTTAAATGCTTCCTAGTCAAACTTGAATATGGAATGAAGAGCTAGGGCTTTGTGGCGGAAATATAATTAAGCTGGTGAAAGATGTATATGGTGAAGAATGGGGATGACATCAGGCCAATTTCACACTTGGCACTTGGATGGCCGGGCCCAAGCTAGGCTCTTGCCACGCAACACAGATCAAAGCACACTGCCACTCCCAAAAAGGCAAAAGAGGACTTAAGTATGCTAATCTCCAGGACAAATATATTTTAATCTTGTTAGAATACAAGTTAATGCCGCAGCTCAGTGACTGAACTTTATAGAGACTAAGGGAAATATTCACTTTCCCAACATTTCTGAATGAGATGGTCTTCCTGGACCATTAAAATTACATTTGAGAAATTGTACAAATAGTTTATCATATAGTCCTCATTACCTGGTGTGAGAGTTGCATTTCATCTGAGAAACCCCCTCAAGGAGCCCACTCAGAATACTGCAAAGGAACTAACATGCGTAAAAATGAGCATTTAGTGGTCCAGTTTGTCCTGCCACTTTGAGCCCCTTGCCAACAGCACCTTGGTAACCCTTGATCTGTCATGAAGTTAAGCTCAAGCCCTAGACATCCAGAGACAGCTATACACACAAAGAAAAGCTGACACTTTCTTAAACCAGAATAAACTCCCAACACACCATTTCTAGTTGAAGACTTTTGTTTTGAAATAACTGGAAGTTCAGTATGGGGAAAATGCTGTAATTCCTGATGGTAATGAAAATGATATATTGTATCCTGTTTGTATTCAACTTGTCTGGTTCATAGGGTTTCATTTCAGTCACAGTGAAAATGTGTTGCATACAAAGCTTGACCCATGCATTGTTCTTTGTTCCTTAGCCAAAGGAGGTTTGAAATGTTTTTTGAAAACTGACCCAAATATTTCCACAAAGTGTAGATACATTTTGTGTAAAACTGTCCAAAAACAATAAATAATTTCCCCCAAAATGAAAATATTTAGATCATAAACCCCCCAAAAAACTTGTGATTATTTGTCATTATTCGATGAAGTTGTGAGGGTCATTATATGAAAATGGAACAACATTGTCCATGAAGTTTTGCATTTTCCTGGCATATATAGCAGAAAGAAATCTCATCTGGAGGAAGTGTTCAATCTGTAGGTGAATTTACAACCTGTGTGCTCTGAGATATGAGTGTTATCACAATTTGGATGATAATTTACTTGATTTAGGAACTTACAGACTCGTGTTATAGGGAGGTGGTCATATCAGGCCAATGTATAACTATCAAGGCTCTCATGTAGGTTTTTTCCCCCCACTGCAAACATTTTGTAACATTGCAAATTCACAGATAGAGGGAGATCCCTTTGGATACATGTTTCACATGTTCTGATCTAGAGCTGGGCAATATGGACAAAAATCCATCCATGAATTGCCTGAATTGATACAATAATGATAAATAGAATGATATGTTTATAACATTGTGCACCAGTTTATTTGTAACATTATTCTCTAAACTACTACTATTAGTTTGATTGTTGTAGGCATCAATTGTCCCACTAACAATCACCCATATTAGCAAACTTATTTCATTTCAAAACTTCACATTTCTCTAGTATAGGCTACTTATCGTAATGAATGATAAATCAGCAAAATGCCTGCGATAAGTGATTGTATGGTCGGTGTCGATAATTTTCGGTTTATCGTCCCAGGTCTATTCTGATCTATATCCTTAAAAATGGGTCATAACATCAAACGTAAAGTTCAAACAAAGAAATACAAAAAAATACATCTAAAAATAAGATCAATCAACAGGGGTATTGTTGAAAAATAGTTGGATAAATTGTCATAACATTTGACATACTTCCCCATATTTCAGAGCACATAAAGGTTTAAAATGGAGATGACGGGACGTAAGGGGATTGCCCATTTCAAAATCAAGAATCAACTCCCTCCTCCAGGATACACGGTGCAATCAAATGCAACCTGCCATGCGGAAATCAACTATCTACAACGGTTGAATTCTGGACCAAGAACAGGTCTGTATAATCAACACATTTGGAATTCTATGACATTACAAACAACTCTTAAACTGATCAGCTGATGAAGGTGAAAGCAAAAAGAGGCAACATTGCTGATCCAGCTCATCTCGACATTGTCTGTAGGACGCCACGCCATCATTTTTGACATGGCTGCCTCCTCAGTCTCTCAAAGCTGAGTACAGCACATTCAAACTTTGCTTTTTATTTTTTACACCCATCTTATCATTATTTTAAGTGCCACTTCTTCCTCCTGCATGACACAGCATCAAGCTGGAAGTTAGGCCTACTAGGACTACCTAAAGAAACACACCTGACTTTCTATCTCATGATACAATTCCGTGTATCATTATTCCAGCATCTCAATTCAAAATAGAAAACTTTATTTAAAAGAATGCAACTTCATTGATACAATATCCTTTAAGCATTATATCTTCATTTGAAATATATATCTCTAAACTGGTTCGATCACCCGCAGCAGAGACGCATGTAAAACTATAGTTCGTCACTCTGGAATTTGGTGCCTTTACAGTGATCTGAAAATGAAATATTGACAAAAATTAGTCCGCCATCTTCTCAGATGGCCTGCTGAAAATAACTATCAATATTTGCAGACATCCAGTAAGTGACACACAATTTACTACAATGACACTTGCAGAAAAACAAATTACATCATATTGACAAACATACGAGATAGGAGCGGTGGTTTCTATTCAGAAATTCTAAATAACTCATACTTCCATAGCACATTCAAACTATCGGCCTACGACCGATCTTGTTTAACAAAAATTACTATTTTGCTAATCTAATAGAGTATCAGTGTCATACAAGTCCACAACATCATCCTCCGAGACTCTATACCGGTTAAAAAACAAACTGTTAAAAACATCCTGTCTTCTGCTCAGAAATAGTACTTTGCCTGTTACGCTGCTCTGTTTCAGAACCCTCACTTAACAGGGTTGAAACAAAATGGCGGATCAAAGACGACAGTTACGTAAGGGGGAAATCATGACACTACAAATAGAGCTGTAATAAATGGTAGTTGTCTGGATGTATCCATTTTCATATTCTGTTTTAGGATGCATAATAAACAAAAGTGGTCATGTTTGTATTCCCTGGTAGGTACACACGGTACTCATCTAAACATGTTTGTATTCCCTGGTAGGTACACACGGTACTCATCTAAACATGTTTGTATTCCCTGGTAGGTACACACGGTACTCATCTAAACATGTTTGTATTCCCTGGTAGGTACACATGGTACTCATCTAAACATGTTTGTATTCCCTGGTAGGTACACACGGTACTCATCTAAACATGTTTGGGGTAGCGCCATAAAAAACTGCGATATTAAAATGTTACGATAACCAAATTGAGTATTTGCATGGCATCTGTACTCTATCCTTTACAAAGATACAGATACTATTTTCTAAGAAAAAATAATCACTGCAAGTCATTTAAATAAATTCATATAAAAAAGCTTATCAAAACCCAATGGTGTTATACATTTGGGTAATGATGTGAGTAATAACATAGTTCTAGTTAGTATCTATGCAGTAAGGGGAAAACAGGAGGCCTGGTGAGTGAGAAACAACAAAATGTCTGAAACCGTACCTGATACTTCATTGCATAACTTGTCAACCACATGGTCTGTCTCTTTGGCAAAAAGAGAGATGATATCATCTTCAAATTCCTCCACAATGCTTTCACACTGTAACAGAAGACAGGGGATAGGTTACCACACAACAGACCGCACCACCAGGTCCTCCGCACATGAGAGGTTCACAAGCATGTAGTTTCACACAATAATGGGCACGGCAGTGAGTGAGACTGCCATTTGTCCTCTCGCCATGCTGTTCAGCCATCTTGGATGACTCATGTAACATAGATGGGCAACACGATTCCAAGGTGGCGATTCCACACACGCATCTTTGCGCATCATAAGATTTCTTGCTTGTGGTGCCTAACTTGATCTTAAATATGTGCAAATTTACATGCAAGACCTCAAGATAATTGTAAAGGAACAAAGGAAAATACGTTATCGTCTGCATTTTGGGTTAAAATAAAGTACAGCCCTGGCACGTATCCAGACTGAAAAACTTCAACACTGAATGTTACACTGTAATAACTGTAAAAATATATATAATCATAATAATGACAATTAAAAATGCAAGCTCTAATATACATATTTCCAGATTTCTTGTTCTCATTTCAATTGTGTCTTTCTATATTACAGACTATGGTGCATGCAATATACCTTAACAAAAAAGGTCATAAGTAAAGTGGAAAAACTATATCAATGTACGGTTTAAAGTTACGGCCACAATTATCAAGAATGTAACTGGATTTTCAGATAATAATAGCTGTGATATCAACAACCAAGGCATTACATTGAATTCTGTGCTTTCAAAATTAAATTGGGTTAACCGAGGTGAAGCTTCAACATAAGAAGCAGTTTCCCTCTGCAACCAATATCTCTATTCACTTTTGAAAGACTTTAAGTATATGGACATGCAGAACATAGGAAATAACTTAGCTACTTCACATACTAATCTGAATGTTGAAGTATGAAAGCATGACCTATAGCATAACTGAAAATATATATATACATTAATATGTGAGTAAATTAATCAATTATTGCCAAACTAACCGCAAATTTTAGGGCATTGGATCCCTCTGGGCCATCAAACTTGAAATTATTAAAATCAGGAAAATCCCCGGCATCAGAACTTCTTGGAGCAAATCTTTTGTATTGCTTTTTCTTGGTGTCTGGGTCCACATGAAGAGCATAGTCACTCATGCTACCACAAACTCCATCCAGAAGCTCACTCAAGTTGGTCTCAGATCTAGCAAGAGGGACCTGGTGGATAAAAAGACACAAAGTAGAAGGAAAAAATAAATAAATCAGGTTTTATATAAATTAAACTTAATTGAGTCCAGTTCTATGACGTTGCTTAGGATCCGTCTGGGTCATGTTGGTGACCCCTAACTACTATTCCTATCACACAAACAACCCTTACTTCCCCTATGATGGAACTATGACTTTTAACCTGTAGAAGTATACCCCTTCCCCTTGGAAACAGGACAAAACATGCAATAGTGTCTAGACAGGTCAAGGTGCACTATGCTCCCGCCCCCATGGCCTCCCCGGAAGGAGAGAGGGGAAAGGGTGACTGGGAGCAGTGAAAGGGCCGGGGAGGGGGGCTGAGTTAAGGAGCAGGGGGAGGCCTAAACAGCAGCCAAGTGCAGGGTAAACAGTTCAGTCTCATCCTTTGGTCTCTTTTGGTGGTTCATCTCCTCCACCCTCCAATGATCAAAGCAGGAAGTTCTCCTTGTCAATCCTGGTCAAAAGATGCTGGGCAAGGGGAAGGGGGGCATATTGCCGATGAACTGGATTTTGTGCAATGTAGATATATCCCTGACCCTATTGTCCCCTTTCATCCTCAGTATGGACCCTTCCGGACCCACTGATTACATTACAGAAGCATTTCCCCCTCCTCCTTTTTTATATCTGACTCTTAGTGACACAAAGGGGCTTCCGTGGCTCACCGCCATCTGCTCACAAAAAAGATAAAAAGGTCTCAGGGAACTGCCTGAACCCTGCCACATATTTCTCTCCTTTTTCAATGTAAGGGGCAGGAAGCTAATTGAATGTACAGAGAGATAAATAGTTAACATTGAGGATGGTCTATCAAAGAAAACAAAGGTTTGACGACTTCAACATTAACGTTGAACTGTTAACTAATAAGTTATTGCAAAACAAAAAACAAACAAAGTGGAATATCAAATGTGCACTGCATTCAACCATTACAGCAATTATTTGTCCAAAAATGCAAACATGCAATTTTGCTATTCTTAATTTCTATATATATATTATTTTTTTTTACACCATTGGTCTATTTTATGAACATGTATGACGAGATCTTGACTTAGTTGGTAAGAAACATCTACCTTAAATGTAAAAAAATATATATAAAAAAATAAAAATAGAACAAAACGTCCAGCATTAAAAAGCCCAACCTCAAGCAGAATCCTTATCAAGCAATCCTGAAAATGTTGTGGAATTAAATTCCTTCCTTACCAGTCTGAGGGGTTTGAAAGGGACCCGTCAATCACATATTTCCTGAAGAATGAGGAGGGGACTAGGCAGGCCTGGCAGAGAAAAGGCTTCTCAGGGATGCTATTCTCCATTGAATTCCCATTGGAAAAACATCCATTATCGTAACACTGAGGAAAGGGGCTTTCAATTTCTTGTGAGAATAATAGGGACCAATGAAAACACAAATAAATAAAAACTAGAACCTATTAAATGCCACTATTTACAACAATGTGTAATGTTACTATAGTCTTCAGAAAAGCGATTGCCACAGTATGTACACTACCGTTCAAAAGTTTGGGGTCACTTAGAAATGTCCTTGTTTTCGAAAGAAAAGCAATTTTTTTGTCCATTAAAATAACATCCAATTGATCAGAAATACAGTGTAGACATTGTTAAATGTTGTAAATGGCTATTGTAGCTGGAAACGGCTGATTTTTTTATGGAATATCTACATAGGTGTACAGAGGCCCATTATCAGCAACCATCAGTCCTGTGTTCCAATGGCACATTGTGTTTGCTAATCCAAGTTTATCATTTTAAAAGGCTAATTGATCATTAGAAAACCCTTTTGCAATTATGTTAGCACAGCTGAAAACTGTTGTGCTGATTAAAGAAGCAATAAAACTGGCCTTCTTTAGACTACATTTACATTTACATTTTTAGACTAGTTGAGTATCTGGAGCATCAGCAATTGTGGGTTCAATTACAGGATCAAAATGTCCAGAAACAAATAACTTTCTTCTGAAACTATTCCATGCGAGAAATTGCCAAGAAACTGAAGATCTCGTACAACGCTGTGTACTACTCCCTGTGTAAGGACATGAGGGATACAATTGTAGACCTGCACAAGGCTGGGATGGGCTACAGGTCAATAGGCAAGCAGCTTGGTGAGAAGGCAACAACTGTTGGCGCAATTATTAGAAAATGGAAGAAGTTAAAGATGACGGTCAATCACCCTCGGTCTGGGGCTCCATGCAAGATCTCACCTCGTGGGGCATCAATGATCATGAGGAAGGTGAGGGATCAGCCCAGAACTACACGGCAGGACCTGGTCAATGACCTGAAGAGAGCTGGGACCACAGTCTCAAAGAAAACCATTAGTAACACACTACGCCGTCATGGATTAAAATCCTGCAGCGCACACAAGGTCCCCCTGCTCAAGCCAGCGCATGTCCAGGCCTGTCTGAAGTTTGCCAATGACCATCTGGATGATCCAGAGGAGGAATGGGAGGTCATGTGGTCTAATGAGACAAAAATATAGCTTTTTGGTCTAAACTCCACTCGGCGTGTTTGGAGGAAGAAGAAGGATGCGTACAACCCCAAGAACACCATCCCAACCGTGAAGCATGGAGGTGGAAACATCATTCTTTGGGGATGCTTTTCTGCAAAGGGGACAGGACGACTGCACCATATTGAGGGGAGGTGTACCTATGATAAAAATTACAGACCTCTACATGCTTTGTAAGTAGGAAAACCTGCAAAATCAGCAGTGTATCAAATACTTGTTCTCCCCACTGTAGATATTCCTTCTTTTTTTTTATCAGCCATTTCCAGCTACAATAGCCATTTACAACATTAACAATGTCTACACTGTATTTCTGATCAATTTGATGTTATTTTAATGAACAAAAAAATTGCTTTTCTTTCGAAAACAAGTAAATTTCTAAGTGATCCCAAACTTTTGAACGGTAGCATACCTTTATCATGACAATCTAGAAATGTAATTGAATTAAGAGTGACAGCAATGTTTTTCCATGGTCCAACCAGAATCATTAAAAGCTATTCATTGAGAATGAATACATTTAATAAAAACTCTATATATTTACAGAAAAAGGTAAGACAATAACTTCCATCAACTTATTAAGTTCAATGTCTTTGGCTTAATGATTCATTGTTGTAGTTTTAACATTGTGGTGTGAACCTTGCCTTCAGGGAGCCCCACTAGTTGCTGGAGAGCAAAGGAGATTTAAGACCAGCTAATCTCCTATGATGGAATCTAAGCTTGGACACCCCTCCCTCCTTGATTCAGACAGGGTCAAATGCCGGTGGGGTGGGGGAGGGTTTCTTGGATTTATGCTCAGAAGTCAAAACAAGCCATTGATTAGTGCAACAGGTAGGCCTACACTTCCATAGGGTAGTTGGTACAGAAGTTGATCAGCCATCACTGTCTGTTGGCCGTTTCACTTAAACGGCCAATCAGCAATTGAAACAATAACAAAGTGTTTTCCCCGCCTCTGTTTAAGTAAAAAGCTGAGGGATGGGGCTGGAGAAATGTAATCACTCAAATTCATAGACAAAGCTATGGATGCACGACCTGACCATCCATGATATCAAAATTATAGTTAACCATGTTGAGGATAAAGTGTTTGTTTAAATTTACTTTGTTTCTAAACATTGGAGTAAAACAAGCTTTTATTTGGGGTTCTGATAAGTTACGCCAGTTCAACTAAGCTCATGAGGCATTTTTATGTTATATTTTTCAAGAATCAAAATGGGTACATATCATTAATTTATAAGTCCAAAAATGGATGTAGCAACTGCTGATTGCCCCTTAAAGGTCAGTGTGCTTACTGTTCAGAGCACAGTAATACCAAACGATTTAAGTCAATACTTAACTCTTCTCTTGCGAAAATTCATTTTGATTCAGTAATTATCGTTGAGCTATATCATTGCATTCATACGCTCTCTGTGGTCCTCTGTAGCTCAGCTGGTAGAGCACGGCGCTTGTAACGCCAAGGTAGTGGGTTCGATCCCCGGGACCACCCATATACAAAAAAAAATGTATGCACGCATGACTGTAAGTCGCTTTGGATAAAAGCGTCTGCTAAATGGCATATTATATTATTATTATTACTCTCTCTCTACTAACAACAACAGGGGTAATGCTGAGGCACACCCCCACAACTTGAGGGCAAAAGGAATGGAATATGAACAAGACTCACAGGGGTATAGGAACTGTAATTAGCATTTATTTTCAAACTAATCCTCTTTTAGAAAACACTTAATGAGAGTCTGTGAATATGACATACACAGCTGATCCATAGATTGAGCATAATGAACAGGAAGGAATGAGACAATCTGATGTCCAAAATTATTCTCATGTGTCAAGAGAAGATCAAGACAACTCAAATGTTTAATACCTTGCCTATGGAATGTTTGATTACATTCAAACCAATATGGAATGAGAGAACTGGAGTTGTCATATTAGAAAATATCATAATCCCTTTTACTTGAAAGTTAACTTGAAATGGCTACGGGGGAGATGAAAACATAAATCAGCCTAGCTAAATAAACACCACGTTATTAGATATCAATTACCACCAAAAGGGGATTAACCCCTGAGATCAATAGGTGAGCTGACCAGCTAATGACAGTCCCTGGACACTAGGGATATGTCACGAACACTACAAGGCCTGACCTCTTCACATTACAACAATGCTTGGTTAGGAAAAGAGGAAAATACAGTTGCTTGAATTTCCCCTACGTTCCAGAGAATTAACCAATAAGCAAGCTTCTGATTTAGGAAATGTAGGTGAAACACTGTAATAAAGCAGTTACCAATGCTTACAACGACACAAACTGAAATTATATTACATCCTGATCTTACTTTTCTTATTTTCTTCTGCCGGGATATTTCACAATACACTCAATTCCATTTCTCAAGGTACGAGATCCAGGAAATCGAGCCTCGTACTTACCAGACTGATTACCGATGCGCAGCGAACATTCATGTAAGCTCACGAGATCAGGTTGCTTGCGAGGCTACAGGAAACCAGGAACTACTTTAAAACCACTAGGCCTAGCCTATGTTTTGTCAAGTATTTTAAGTATAAATATGCATCTATCCAATCTCTAAATTCAGAAAATATTATATTTCCAGGAAGTTCAATCAATAGCCGTATGTGTACCATGAGATGTTTCACTTCAGTGGAGTGCACTTTGGAAACAAGCTTTTACTGAGGTAGCTACCTTTCTATCAGTCAGGCTCCCATCAGGGTTGAGTTTGAAGGCTCCCACATGGATGGTCTTCTTTGGATCAATCTGACTGATTGAATAATTGAGCTCATCAACAATAGCCCTGCATGCTAAAAGAAACAGATATTAGGTTAGTACAATATAGGTTAGGGATATATAGATCCATAGTATGCCCATAGGTAAAGAAAAGTAAAACTGCAATAAAATTAGTTAAAATGAAATAAGCTTAACAGACTGATGATTAACAGAATTACAGCAATATTGAGATACTACAGGGTGTACACTATAAAACAAAATAAAATAAGGAATTATGTTTACAGAACTGTTGATAAGAAAACAGTATATAGATCAAAATATGATAACATGAAAACATTTTTTTACTAAAATGTTACTTTTACATTTAACAAAAGTCTTAATACTCACATAAGCATCAAAGGAAATGCAAAAACATGACTAGAGCCATGCAATACTATTTTGTATACTGAAATCACCTCATATGTCCACATTCCACACTCTCGATTCAGCTATCCATTACATTTTTTCAAGACCATTACAATTATTAAGTGTTACGATCAAGCAAAGCTCAATTCAATGAGTATATATGAAAACTGCCATACAAAAAGTGTAAAGCCTCATCTTTTTACAAGGTCCAAATAAAATGTATATAAATTATATCAACACCAAAGTAAATTAACCTATTAACCCTGAGAATTATACGTTAGATAGCATCCAGCCACTCTTTAATTCCAAATGGAGTCTTTGGTCGTTGTGTTTTTTTAAAATCAGACCTACAAAATGGGGGTAATGCTTCACTGAAAATTGTACAGTATTTTCATGCCAGATGTCAGACTGTATGCCTGGAGGGCTTCTAACAGCTCATAAAATGTCATTGATGCTATGATGCACAGTAGGCTACACTAATGGCGTACTGTGCTGAGAGTTTGCATTGGTAGCTTGACAAGTGTTACATGGTCATGCAAGGATGACTCCAAGGTTTGGTAAGACTGTAGTGTTGGTGTCGCTGTAGAGTTCAAAGAAAGAAAATGGCAATATGATGAGCTGCCTTTCACCAAGTTTAATTTGGCTTTGTAAAACAAAATTATTAAAACTATGTAATAGCTGAAAAAGTTCAATTATGAAAGTTTTCCATAGTGCTCCTTTTTTATTTTTAGATAAAGAACATTGTAATTTGTCTCTGTCCTTCGTACCCTTTTGAAATTCAACATAAATATTTTCAAACTGCACAAAAAACACTTCAAAATAGTTTTACAAATAAAATGATTGTCCAGAATTGTACGGGAAAATTGTGTTTAGCAAAGGTAAAAAACTAAACGGTTGATAATCAAGAAAACCATCAAATCTAGAATAGGAAAATGCTGCCTTGGTAGGTCAAATGATATGAAACGAGATTACAAGACATTCGTTTGATTGAGGCAACTTTCACAAAAGTTTATATTTTATGACAATACTTGTTCACTATGCAAATCTATACTCTGCATTGGCTATAAACAAGTACTGCATTTCATGTACATCCTGAAAACCCCATATCTAATAGGTAGAAAAGGACTAAGTGGACAGATAAACATCCCAATTTACCTGAACAATACAGCACCTTGTCTTTTTTCCCTTCAGTCGTTTCGATTAAGATACTCATTGCCATCAAGGCAACTTTTATAATCCATGCTGCCATATTCGTAGCCTGAGGGAAAGAGACATGTGTCAAGCAGGCAAGCAAAGCCAATTCATTATACGAATACAAAAAAGGTATTTGCCATTCATCGCCTCCCACTATATAACAAGTAATATTCGGAAAATCAGGTTGGGAGGCAAATTACTGTAAATGTTGGATTACTATTTTTTTTTTTTTTTTTTTTTTTTAACAAATGTGTCTAGACATTTTTAAAAAAAGAATGTGTTGCGCTCCAAGAAGTTACACTCCATCTGTGAAGGGGTATAATGGTACAGAGATAGAGTGTAACTGGGTTTAACTTGGGCCACAAAACTGACTGCCTCTCCACAAGTGTGTCAGGGGTTGGCCACAAGTTGTGTCATGTTTAGACAAAATATTCAAAACAGAACTTAGTCTACAACTTCAAGCTGGTAAAAAGTAGGCTATTGCAAAACAGTGGCACCTGCAGAGAGTTGCCATGGATGTAAACAAACACTGAATATCAAATCAAATGTTATTTGTCACATGCGCCGAATACAACAGGTGTAGACATTACCGTGAAATGCTTACTTACAAGCCCTTAACCAAAAATGCAGTTAAGAAAATAGAGTTAAGAAAATAAATAAATAACACAATAAAATAACAATAATGAGGCTATACACAGGGGGTACCAGCAGTGTAAAAACAAATGGAGGATGTTGTCCTGGCACCACACTGCCAGGTCTCTGACCTCCTCCCTATAGGCGGTCTCATCGTTGTCTGTGATCAGGCCTACCACCGTTGTGTCGTCAGCAAACTTAATGATGGTGTTGGAGTCGTGCTTGGCCACTCAGTCGTGGGTGAACAGGGTGTACAGGAGGGGACTAAGCATGCACCCCTGAGGGGCCCCCATGTTGAGGATCAGGGTGGCAGATGTGTTGTTGCCTACCCTTACCACCTGGGGGCGGCCCGTCAGGAAGTCCAGGATCCAGTTGCAGAGGAATGGTGTTGAAGACTGAGCTGTAGTCAATGAACAGCATTATCACATAGGTGTTCCTTTTGTCCAGGTGGGAAAGGGCAGTGTGGAGTGCGATTGGGATTGCGTCATCTGTGGATCTGTTGGGGTGGTATGCGAATTGGAGTGGGTCTAGGGTTTCCGGGATGATGGTGTTGATGTGAGCCATGACCAGCCTTTCAAAGCACTTCATGGCTACCGACGTGAGTGCTACGGGGCGGTAGTCGTCATTTAGGCAGGTTACCTTAGCTTTCTTGGGCACAGGGACTATGGTGGTCTGCTTGAAACATGTAGGTATTACAGACTCGGTCAGGGACAGGTTGAAAATGTCAGTTTAGACACTTGCCAGTTGGTCCGCGCATGCTCTGTGTACACGTCCTGGTAATCCATCTGGCCCCCGCGGCCTTGTGAATGTTGACCTGTTTAAAAGGTCTTGCTCACATCGGCTACGGACACATCTGCTGCAATAGCCCATCCGTTACAAAGACCAACGAGTTGTGCGTTCCCAGATACCGTTCTGCCCACAACTGTTGTACTGCGCCGTTATTTGCCTGAATGTGGCCCACCTGTTAGCTTGCACGATTCTTGACATTCTCCTTTGACCTCTCATCAACAAGCTGTTTTCGCCCACAGGATTGCCGCTGACTGCATGTGTTTTGTATGTCGCACCATTCTCGGTAAACCTTAGACACTGTCAAGCATGAAAAGCCCTGGAGGCCAGCCGTTTCTGAGATACTGGAACCAGCGCACCTGGCACAGACGATCATACCAAGCTCAAAGTCGCTCAGGTCCTTCGTTTTGCCCATTCTAACATTTATTCAAACAGTAACTGAATGCCCCGATGCCTGTCTGCCTGCTTTATACAGTGGGGAGAACAAGTATTTGATACACTGCCGATTTTGCATGTTTTCCTACTTACAAAGCATGTAGAGGTCTGTAAGTTTTATCATAGGTACACTTCAACTGTGAGAGACGGAATCTAAAACAAAAATCCAGAAAATCACATTGTATGATTTTTAAGTAATTAATTTGCATTTTATTGCATGACATAAGTATTTGATACATCAGAAAAGCAGAACTTAATATTTCGTACAGAAACCTTTGTTTGCAATTACAGAGATCATACGTTTCCTGTAGGTCTTGACCAGGTTTGCACACACTGCAGCAGGGATTTTGGCCCACTCCTCCATACAGACCTTCTCCAGATCCTTCAGGTTTCGGGGCTGTCGCTGGGCAATACAGACTTTCAGCTCCCTCCAAAGATTTTCTATTGGGTTCAGGTCTGGAGACTGGCTAGGCCACTCCAGGACCTTGAGATGCTTCTTACGGAGCCACTCCTTAGTTGCCCTGGCTGTGTGTTTCGGGTCGTTGTCATGCTGGAAGACCCAGCCACGACCCATCTTCAATGATCTTACTGAGGGAAGGAGGTTGTTGCCCAAGATCTTGCGATACATGGCCCCATCCTTCCTCCCCTCAATACGGTGCAGTCATCCTGTCCCCTTTGCAGAAAAGCATCCCCAAAGAATGATGTTTCCACCTCCATGCGTCACAGTTGGGATGGTGTTATTGGGGTTGTACTCATCCTTCTTCTTCCTCCAAGCACGGCGAGTGGAGTTTAGACCAAAAAGCTATATTTCTGTCTCATCAGACCACATGACCTTCTCCTATTCCTCCTCTGGATCATCCAGATGGTCATTGTCAAACTTCAGACGGGCCTGGACATGCGCTGGCTTGAGCAGGGGGACCTTGCGTGCGCTGCAGGATTTTAATCCATGACGACGTAGTGGTTTTCTTTGAGACTGTGGTCCCAGCTCTCTTCAGGTCATTGACCAGGTCCTGCCATGTAGTTCTGGGCTGATCCCTCACCTTCCTCATGATCATTGATGCCCCACGAGGTGAGATCTTGCATGGAGCCCCAGACCGAGGGTGATTGACCATCATCTTGAACTTCTTCAATTTTCTAATAATTGCACCAACAGTTGTTGCCTTCTCACCAAGCTGCTTGCCTATTGTCCTGTAGCCCATCCCAGCCTTGTGCAGGTCTACAATTTTATCCCTGATGTCCTTACACAGCTCTCTGGTCTTGGCCATTGTGGAGAGGTTGGAGTCTGTTTGATTGAGTGTGTGGACAGGTGTCTTTTATACAGGTAACGAGTTCAAACAGGTGCAGTTAATACAGGTAATGAGTGGAGAACAGGAGGGCTTCTTAAAGAAAAACTAACAGATCTGTGAGAGCCGGAATTCTTACTGGTTGGTAGGTGATCAAATACTTATGTCATGCAATAAAATGCAAATTAATTACTTAAAAATCATACAATGTGATTTTCTGGATTTTTGTTTTAGATTCCGTCTCTCACAGTTGAAGTGTACCTATGATAAAAATTACAGACCTCTACATGCTTTGTAAGTAGGAAAACCTGCAAAATCGGCAGTGTATCAAATACTTGTTCTCCCCACTGTATAGCAAGCCACAGCCATGTGACTCACTGTCTGTAGGAGCGAACCATTTCCGTGAACGGTGTGGTGTACCTAATAAAGTGTATATTCAGCCTGACATTCATGTGAGCATTACAATATGATTACAACCCAAAAGTAATATGAAATGCACTCATAACTTAGCTATGACAACAATATACTTAGACTACTTTGCGTTTGCGTTTGTCTGGGCTTGCCAGCCAGCAGACCTGCACAAAGCATTGCACCCTGGGAGTTGAAATGCACTCTGGGAATTGTAGTATGCTGTGTAAATTCCACTGTATTTCTATGCCGATGTGTAGACTATTGCAATATAGAACCTTCAGAAATTAGCTTAAGTGTTTTTTGTTTGTTTTGTGACTAAACTATTCATTTAATATATTAAATTATTTAGCTGTATTGAATAATGAATCATAGGTCTAATGAATGTTATTTGACCCAATATTATGGCCATAGGTTAGCAAATTAAACCTGATATGTATCAAATTACATTTTGAAACAGTTTAGATGTAATTGTAAAATTATTTTGACTGCTCTGAGTCTCAGATATGGTTTTGCATAGGGGAAATCGAAGATATTCTTTAGTGTATATATATATATTTTTTTTAAATAAATTGAATATTACATATTCTATTTGTTATTTTTGTTCTACCAGTTATCAACATGTTGTTCAATGTAATAAATAAAAAAATGAAGCCCAGTGGTTATTCTGTGACTTTAGGTAATCCGCTTTCTTTTTCTTTGCAGTGGTATCGTTTTGGTATTGAGTATCGTTTTGGCGAGTATCCTTTCGGTATCGAGTATCGTGATACTAAACCTGGTATCAGTATTGAAGTAAAAATTCTGGTATTGTGACAACACTACTCTCCGCCACATGGCAAAATGTGTAGAATTGTAGCAAACTTGCTTTAAACCTGCAACAATTTTTTGCCCGCACTACAAATGGCTATATCGGTCTGCTAAAACAGGACTAGTAAAGGCCCAGTGCACTAATGTAGTGGGAAAAAAATATTAGCACTTTTTAAACCCCTAAGGTCGATGTCCACACCCCAGCGGAAATCAAATTAGCATAATTTTAAAAATCCCCATAAAAATCTGTCAGTTTAAGCAATTTTTTTATTGGATCCGTCTCAATCCACCACATCCGCCTACGTAACACTTCTGCATCTGCGGTGAAAGGTGACAGAGCTAAAGTGGTGTTTGTCAGACCAAAAATCGGTCTTCTCACAAAATCGTCTGTAGTGTCCGAACGGTTTGGCCTACAAACTACTATGACCAATGTTCCCTCAAATTTTTTTCACCACTAAGCAAATTTCAGGTCTGCTGAGCGCAAACTTGAACGTTGTGAAAATTCTGTGCATCTTCCAGCGCGCGTTTACTGTGAACACTGAGACTGTACCCGTTTTAAGTTACAGTTTTAACAGTGGCCAAGTAGGCTATTTTATCATAATGTAGGCCTACCAGAGTGGCCTACCATCATAAACAGCCAATGTGTGGTGTTCAATGTAGACCTACATTCCATGGGACTTTTGAAAAAATAACATGCAGGGCTTGACATTAACCTGTCTATCCACTTGTCCTTAAGACAAGGAGGTGACTGAAAAGGTTGTTGTGTTGTTTGATGCAAGAAACCACTTAACAAAATAAAATGCATTATTATTCACATACCATTATTACAGAGAATCAGACAAATTATGCTACCCTCTGGCTATTGGCTACTTGGCTTATTCAAGCCTGTCTCAAAATACAACACTGCCCCTTTAAGAAAAGAAAAAAAGCACTTTAACTGACTTGATTTAACTGACTTGATGCCACACCGGTCTGTGTAAAGTACGGACTGAGTAGTGCATCTCAATGCAATAGAATCATACTCTGTGTTCTGCCTACAACAAAATCTCTTGCATAGTTCGTTTTGTTTCGGTATGTTGCATTTAAAGTGGCTAATATTGTGTTGATTCGATCACAATTGCCACAGTAAAGGGAGACGTTGATAGTGTTAACAGGGAAAACTCTATAACAGTTGTCATCAACCTTTTCTGAGTTAAGATCACTTCGAGTCAAAATGCAAGCCGAGATCCACTGCTCAGATTTTTTTTTTTTTACATTACTTAAAAAACGTAAGACTATGCAACATTAACCACTTAAAAACAGTACTGTAGCAATGAGGTTTGTGCAGTAAGCTATAGGCCCAATACATTATCACCACATTTTGACTTTGCTTGAATTGCCCTGCTAATGCATTGTTGTTCTGCCATTTTTTAAAATTATATTTCAAAACTTGAGGTAGGCTGTATGATCACACCAGTAATAGATCTGTTGTTGTATTACTTGTGAGGCACAGCTGAGTGAGCATACATTTCAATAATTTGCTTTTTATTTTTATGTTACTGGGCTGATGGTGCCTGCATCTGATGGTCAGTCTCAGTGGAGGGAGAGAGCAGCAGACTGAGGGTCCACCTCTCAACATCCCTCCGCTCTCCCTTTCCTCCACTGACCAAAAAGGAACACTGTCTTCCAGCTGATGGTGAAACTCGAGTCTCACCGCATTATTTCTGCCTCATGCACAAATTAATGTTGTTACTCCTATGAACAGAGAAAGTGAAATATTCCTCGATATTAAACAAGACCCAAGCCGCTAATAATAATAAGAACGCAAGCCTATAAATACACTTTCATTACTGCTGTAGCGCTGAGTGGAAATAGGAAGAACGCGCATTTTATGGCTTATAATAGTGTTGAATACAAAGTATTGACAGAACTGAGTCAGAACTTAAACATGAACTCACTCATAAAAACAGCAGCTCTTCGCTGTATTCATTGACAGTCTCTCTCTAGCTATGGTTTTAAACGTTTTGAAATCTCAAAGTATCAACTTTGCCGTAGCTTTCTTTTATGCCTGCTACGTTACTGCAGACAAGGTAATCTGAGCCATCCGATTGGCCAGCGGAAGGCCTACAGTGCACTTGATTTGCTCTCCGGGCCCGCTTGGAAGGCAGAGTTTGTACCTTCAGACACATGAAATGGTTGAAAATGGCAACAGTTGCCTACCCGGCTGCATCGCCAACAGCCCGAGACGAATAAAAAAAAATAGGAACACAAGGCTTTATAGTTGGGTTTTTTACAGAAATGTTTGGCAATCGACTAGGAAGGCCTTGGAGATCGACCAGTTGGTGACCACTGCTCTAGAAAGTTGAGTGAAGTTCAATCTCGTGCTTCTCTCTGTGGGCTAATATTTATTCTGCGCGGCAGTCTTGGGGCTACTGCACGCCCGCACAAGTGCGTAGCTTAGAGGGAACATTGATTATGACCCCTCTATGGAAAGATGAGACCCTCACGAACATAACAGTCTTCTCTTTTTGCGGTACAGCCGATCTGCCAACTTCTGTCTGTAGCGTCCGAACAGTTTGGGCTACACACTAATATGATCCATCTGTGTAAAGGTGATTCTCATGAACACGTATGTCAAAACATGGGTTTCTATGGGCTAACAGCAGTAAGGCCAAATAACATTTTTCATCAAATAAATTTTTTATATACACTACCGTTCAAAAGTTTGGGGTCACTTAGAAAATGTCCTTGTTTTCGAAAGAAAAGCAATTTCTTTGTCCATTAAAATAACATCAAATTGATCAGAAATACAGTGTAGACATTAATGTTGTAAATGGCTATTGTAGCTGGAAACGGCCGATTTTTTATGGAATATCTACATAGGTGTACAGAGGCCCATTATCAGCAACCATCAGTCCTATGTTCCAATGGCACGTTGTGTTTGCTAATCCAAGTTTATCATTTTAAAAGGCTAATTGATTATTAGAAAACCCTTTTGCAATTATGTTAGCACAGCTGAAAACTGTTGTGCTGATTAAAGAAGCAATAAAACTGGCCTTCTTTAGACTAGTTGAGTATCTGGAGCATCAGCAATTGTGGGTTTGATTACAGGATCAAAATCGCCAGGAACAAATAACTTTCTTATGAAACTCGTCAGTCTATTCTTGTTCTGAGAAATGAAGGCTTTTCCATGCAAGAAATGACCAAGAAACTGAAGATCTCGTACAACGCTGTGTACTACTCCCTTCACAGAACAGCGCAAACGGGCTCTAACCAGAATAGAAAGAGGAGTGGGAGGCCCCGTTGCACAACTGAGCAAGAGGACGAATACATTAGTGTCTAGTTTGAGAAACAGACGCCTCACAGGTCCTCAACTGGCAGCTTCATTAAATAGTACCCGCAAAACACCAGTCTCAACGTCAACAATGAAGAGGCGACTCTTATATCTCTCAGATATAGGACACACGCTTCAGAACAAACTTCGTTTTGATTTTTTTTGGGGGGGGACTATCTGTTGCTCCATGTAGTGAATCTGTTATTCAATGCATTTGTATGGGCTAATAGCAGTAAAGGCAAAAATATTTTTCATCAAATATTTTTGGGGGGATACTTCAAGGGGTCTTCAAATTCCAAATCAAATAGCTAAATGATCCTTGGTATGACCTTCTTAAAACAATTCCATATAGCTTAGTAGTAACCCCCTGGCTTAGACAGGGTTTAGACACTTATGGGTTCCAAGTTGAATGCACCAATTTGTAAGTCACTCTGGATAAGAGCGTCTGCTAAATGACTAAAATGTGCTGCAGCACCCTCAGCACCCCTACTTCCCGCGGCTGTGTATAACTGCAGGAAAGAAACATTTTTCAATTCAGCTGTCAAGAAGGGTGCCACTAAATAGTTTTGCTCATGGAGAAAGCAAGGTAGCGGTCGAAAGAGGCGATTGTGGCAGGAGAAATGCTATAGTCGCCTACTTGTTTGTATTGGTTGACTAGGCCCATTAGTTAAATCTATAGCCTCTTGTTAAAATGCATTGCAAAAAAAAAGGTTTAACAGATAAGATACAAAGCACTGTAAATTGGATGTATCACTGTATTCGTTTTTTTGTTAAATTAGGATCTCCATTAGCCAATGCCAATGGCGACAGTTTGTCTTACTGGGGTCCAGTCAGCGCTTTGAAAGCGTCAAAATACGAAGCCTGCGTTGAATGCAGCATAGAGAGCCAACAAAGTTGTCGGGCAGCCTTTTTTCATGTAGCCTACGCAGGGTAAAAACATTATGAAGACAGAGCAAATGCTACCCTGACATTTTCTAACAATTCCATCAGTCAAGTAGCATAATAGGCTACTGGCTTGAAATAGATATTTGGCTAGACGTGAACTTACCTGTTTAAGTGAGAATGAAGAACAACTTTTCAGCAAGGTAGGCTATAGCGGTGAAGTCGGACTTCAGACGCGTGGGACAACGTTGTGGATTCTGATTGAACATAAAACAAACGGATAAAGTGAAGTTCGTGTTTTAATTTTCACCTGTTTTGAATGAAACATGATCATCTACATTAGCCTACTGTCAGTGGACAGTGTCAATTTACATGCTTGTTCCAGGCGTTGCCACGTTCAACCAGGAAACAACAATGACAGCTGAGTGAGCCAATGGTATTGTGTTAACTCAGCACATTATAGCCAATGATGAACGCTGCCTCGAGAATGAACACGCTGAGAACACCGGCGTGGAGTTGCTCTGAGGTGCGTTCCAGATCGACAAACAATCACATGCTTTTGAGCTAACTTTAAATTAATGCTTGTTCATGAGTGAGTCGTATGCTAGTGATGCGCGGGTTGACTCATAAACTGCAGTCCCCGCGGCTATCTGGCGTTAGTCATGAACCTAAACTTTAGGGCCTAACTGTATGCGCGCCAAATAGCCTAAACGACATGCCAATGGCAAAATAACGGGCAGAAAAAGTTAATGTCAATCCAAGGAGGCAAAAAGGACAATCTCTGAGTTTAATTCAATAAGAAAAAAGCTGCGAAAGGAGATTTGAAAATAAAGAGAAGGTAGGGCCAGAAAAGTAATGTTTAGGAAAGATTTGGTGAATTTGTAAAGGAGGATGATAGCAGTGATTGCTATGTAATGTGTGATGATTGTGAGAAGCTATACACATTCGACAGTCATAAGATGGGGACTTCATATAGGCCTAAGGCATGTCAAGGGAACTGTAGCCTACTGTCCAGATGGGTTAAATGGAAACTGAAATCTGGACACTGACTGTCATGTCTAACACCTCTCACACTTAAATAACTCCTGCAGAATTAAACATTTCTTTCAGTAAAATTATACACCAAATGTAGGCACAATTTTGACTCGGGAACAGGAGTGGAGAAATATGATTTATTTATTTCAGCATCTTGAGAGAATGGGAATGCATAGTTAGATTCCATCTGTAGTGGTGCTATCTTTATCAGCATCATAAAAGCTGATAGCTTTTCAACCACATAAAATATGCATCCAAGCTGAACTGAAATCTTATCAGAAACATGTTGGGTAGTTTTCACAGCATTCTATTTCCTTACAACAGGTCAAACTGATGTCATTTGGAAATGTTGCACATAAAATCTTTCCCGTTTTTTTGTTGTTGGGTTTTTGCATTTTCTCCCCGGTCCCTAAACGTCTTTGCTTCACAAAAGATGACAGAGAACTTTACCTATGTGAACTAGATTGAAGCATTCATTCTATACATTTATGACATTATTCTGGTAAGCAAGGGTTTATTTAGTCTTCCAGGGCAACATATAATGACATAAGAGAAGCTGCATGTAGGTCTACCTAATTATAGACAAGTTGACTAACAAATAGCCTACCAAAATGTTGGAAATTATAAGCAGAAACATATCTAAATCAGGCAAAAAAGAATCCTACACCCCCTGTCAATAAACATTTCTGCTGTCTTTGACTGTAGCCTATAGCGCATTTTCAATATTTGCGGGTTAGGGTCGGGTGCAGGCCTCAGATTTTCACTTCATCACATAGCCTATTAGGGCGGTTACAGGTGGGTTATTAGCAATTGCGGGCAGGTGCAGGTGAACAAACCTATAAGCGTCAAAAACTGCTTGTATCAGTATCATGGGTGACCTGCCTGACAATTTTTTTTGAGGAAACAGCTAACTTCCTACAATTCTACACATTTTGCCATGGGGCAAATATAAAAATGTTCAATTTTATATCTAATTTCATGCTATTCTACACATTTTGCAATGAGGCTGAGAGAACTTTGCATTTTTAAAGCTAATTTCATGCAATTCTACACATATTGCCATGGGGCAGCCAGAAAAATGTGCAGTTCTATAGCTAATCTCATGCTATTCTACACATTTTGCAATGAGGCTTAGAGAATTTAGCATTTTTAAAGGTAATTTCATGCAATTATACATATTTTGCAATGGGGCAGAGTGAAAAATGTGCAGTTTTATAGCTAATCTCATGCTATTCTACACAGTTTGCAATGAGGCTGAGAGAATTTTGCAGTTTTAAAGCTAATTTCCTGCAATTCTACACATATTGCCATGGGGCAGAGAGAAAAATGTGCAGTTTTATAGCTAATCTTATGCTATTCTACACATTCTGCGGGCTGCGGGGGCCAAGCACCACAATAACAATAACACAATTTCAACAATGTGCTATAACTGTTTATTACATATCCTTATAAACTAATAATGAACAGTTTATAAACATATTATGAACCCTTTATCATTCATCCTACAGGAAATGGTCAATACCGTAACCCTACTTTATTGTATAATGACCATTAGGGTGCTGGTATGGAAAGGATTACCCTTTCACCCTAGTCCATTCTATTAGAAATTAACAATTAGTTATGTTAGCTTAATTGTGGTCCAGTGCTAAAGCAGATTTCACTGCTTGTGTTGATTTGGACATCATTGTTTTGCATTAATGGACAAAGTGATGATATCATGGTGCTCCTTTTCTATACATAAAAATGTTTTGTCTCTTAATTTTGGTGGTTACGTTGTGCCTCCAGCTAGTGACAGGTGGTCCCTTCACAGGGGAATTTGACCTGGTTTTCTCACCAGTAACTGCATATTATCCACAGATCACCTTCTCTTATAAAAGGGGAGTGTGTGTACATTGAGAAGTCTCAATAGAGATGAAACAACATGATAGAAATGGTAGAGCTGGTTCTTTATTCTGAAAGAGAATGGTATTATTACTCAATTATTAGTCGAAATAGACACTTTTGATATATTTATATCCATCAATGTGAAGCTTTCTAGAGAGCCCCCATAGAATGGATCTTGAATTGCAATCGGCATGTACTGTATATCATTTGTAAAAATGGCTGATAGTGATGCAATTCCGATAGTAAATGATTGTCTACTTGGTCTTCAGTAATGACTGATAGTGATATACTTATAGTAGGTCTTGCTCCCCAGAACTGTGCTGGTATGTCATATGAAGAGCTGAATGATGACCTTTATCACAATGGGCAGGAGGCCCAAACTAAGAGGTTGGATGAACTTTTCCCCCATCTGCAGCCGTCAGTGGTAAAGGTAAGCAGTTAGTTGAAAGGTTGCTTTTTGATGTCCCAGAGAGCTTCTGGATGAGAACAAGGTCAGAGTAAACACACAACACGATGTGTTATCTACTCCTGACAAATCAGCAAACAGGGATTACGTGACTGCGTTGACCAACAGCCATTGGGAAAACGTGCAACCAGCTTGGCAACACAGGAGAATGCCTGAACAGTTTTCATATGGATTTATAGTATTTTGGGGGGAAGTTAGTGTACATCACTGGAGTTGAATTACAGCATAATGAACAGGGGTCAGTGGTGTTCCCCCTCTTCTAGCCATGGCCTAACTCCTTCGGTCTTCATAGGACCCGAATAGGAACCCTTGGGGACACAAATTACTAGATGTCTACGTGAACTGGGGACTAAAGATGGGAAGATTCCGGAAAATGCTGAAGAATATTGAGATGCGAGGAGACCAAACTACACACACTGAAGGACAAAACGTCCAGGCCAGGGTGAAACCCATCATATATGTATTAACCCTAGATGACTGAAAAGGCGCGCTGTTTTGAAGCCACCGCACAGTTTTTTCTTATAGGCTAAAACAATAAAATTCTGAACACATTTCCGTTTGTTGGCAATCTCAATTCGTGCACATTTTTCTGAAAACTAAACTAAAATGTAAAAAGTTGATGAGGCAAACGATACGGAGTACTAAACCGCAAACCAATCAAAATTTGTTTAATCTTCATGTGACCTGGAGTTTGCCAATCATATTAGTCAAAACAGGATGTAAACAAACTAAGCGAAGAAGGAATGGACACTTTAAGTACTTTCAGGTAAGGCGTTTTAGGATCATATTGCATCATTTTAATATTGAAATATAATAGAAAAGTGATGTGTGTACAGTCTATGTAAGCAAGCCGTTAAATGCAATGTATTCAAGAGTGTGACCGAGGAGATACAGGAGGTCAGGGAAAGATGAGTGCCTCCCACACATGTCAAATGCCGACTTCCAGCTGCTGAGGAATTTGTCAGGGTTAGAGCACAATTTATTACATAATGTTACTGAATGTTATAAGTAGGTAACGTTATGTTTGTTTGCTATTAGTAATAGTTAGTTAATGGTAGGCAGTGGCACCCATATTGTGTAATGTAACCTTATATTCTATGTCAGAATGCTATTTTCTCTGTAGGCCTACATGTTAAATACATTGTCACATAACTTTTTATTCTTCAAGGTTCTCTGTATGTATGTGTGTCTGTGTCTGGATATTCCTGGAAGGTACGGCTTGTTGTTTCAAGGGCGAACCTGTAAGGTCCCAGGTCCCAGTTCCATGTGAAGGCTGGGGCTTTGGAGAACATGATCAGATAGTAGAGACAAAATCCACAATTTTGTAAGTAGTGTAAAATGTATAAACCTTCACTTGCCTTACCTATGGTTGACCAGACCAGACAGAAATGGAACAAGTAACATATCATTGAACAGAAGTTTGTGAACATAATTTTCCTATTTAAGAGCAGATCAACTTAGTCACTGTCATGTGATCAAGGCTACACTGAGATGTGAAGTTTGCACAGTTCACACAAAGACACATATCTGTACATGGTAGCTTGTTCGATTTGCAGGTACATCTCCCTTTTACACATTGAGTTTTCTTGCAGGAGCAGTGCACAAGCTCCAAGATGCCAACTGGGGCTGGAGGGAGTGTTATCCAGTCGATCACAAAGAAGTCTCCCTCAATCTTCCAGCCATGGGCCATTGGTGGGGGGATGTCTGGCTGGCTCTGCAGGCTTCTCCTGTGTATGGCTGCTTGGTAGTTTGTCCGTTGGATGTGTTTATGCAAGGAGTCTTTGTTTGGTTGTAGACTTCTGTCTGAGCGCTTTCTGTTCCTGAACATCTGACAACTTTCTTGATTTACATCCCTGCATTATTTTTGATCATACAGGTCACACGTGAAAGCTTCTATGGCTTCATACATCTCTGGTGGCTGTTCCAAACTCTATGAAGATAGAGCAATGTTCATGGCTAGAGAGTAGTGTCTTTGCTGCCTTCACTTTGCCAATGCCATGCAGAGCGCTCACTGTGTCACAGCCGGAGAAGCAGTGGAGGCCGATCAGAGCATTACAGACTTCTTCACCCAGGTGGTCGTGTATCCTTTGGACATGTGTAGTGTGTGAGTTTGCCCCTTTCCCTGTGTGGAGTACAGGTTTTCTCCATCCTTACAGAAAGTGACTGCCAGTACAAACACATCAGTGTCGAGACTCTTGATCACTACATGTGTGCTATACTGTGAGGCATGCGCACAATGCAGTAATAGCCAGGTCACAGCCTCCTCTTGTATTGTGAACAGCGCTGGCAGTGGTAAGACCTCAGGATCCGTGCCGCTGCTGTTCATTCTGAGCGCATGGCACTCAGATCCATGTCCAACTATTAGGGTAATGTCCTCAATCAGATCTTTCCTGGACTTGGACCATCTCTCAAAGAGAAACTGTTACAGACGTTCTCTGTCAACGCCACACGACAAGAACTTGGAACATTGTTTGGGGGTTTTCTGGTCGTCCTAATATATTTTAGTCACCTGACACACGTCCTTCAGCATTGTCGATGCTCATTGTTTTGTATGTGTCTGGGACAAAATGCCCCACTTTAGATTTGCTGGCTTTGTCTGCAGTTATCAGGAACTTTAGTGCACTGTTGGCAAACATCCCAAATATATCTTGCTGTTTCGTAACTTGAACAAGTGCCATTGCATCCCACACCCAGGTTGAGCCATCAGGGATGCTTTCAACTGTGGCTGGTGGGTTTACTGATCCCTCTAGAAAGTACATTAATTTTGCTTTATCGGTTTTCACAAGGGAGCCATCCATGTTGGCAATTGCTGCAGGCAAGGGCCCCAGACTATTAGATGAGCATTTCACTGTTGATCTTTCTCACTGTGCCTACCACAATGAGCCTTGCAAAAAGATCTCGAGGAGCAGTGCCCGGGAGGAACAGTGCCCAAGACCATTCAATAAACCTATCAGCTGAGCTGATCCTGTCATGTGTCGAACAGCCATGGCTAATGAGGAATGCTTGGGCATGAGCCATCTCCCTTTCATTGTGAGGTTCATAACATCCTGGCAAGTTGATACAACCTTCTGACTCTCCTCCTCTAACATTCACACGTACATTGTAGTAGAGGGGTCTGTTGTCATGCCTGTCGTCCAGGCAATGAAATTGAAAAGCTTGTTTGGGACCAGATTTGAGGCAGAGAGATAGAGAGATGAGGACTGTCCATTCTAGTAGTAATGCTGCCACAGTTGTATAATGCTAGTTTAGTCATCCAGCTCCTAATCTGCAATGGTTTTTAACTTAGAAACTAGTCAAAGTAAGGGATATAACAGCTATTCAATATCTTTATTCTTTCTTTATTCATAATAAAATAAGTTTAGCAATTTACACTGCAGGATGAAGACATTACCCAACATATTTTTAAAAAGTGCAACTGTAAAACAAAATCAGGCTCCGGTACAACGCAACAGTAACACATGCAAATGTTTTAAAAAATTGTTTTTCCTGGTTAGGGGATACGCTATTAGTTGCTTTTTCCATGATGTAATGTACTAGAGTTCTGATTGGAACATCGAATAGCGGTGGCATTTAGCAGTACCGGGATTTTGCCTGACCAGACAGATAATTATAAGATATGTTTTTAGATAAATGTGCACAAACTAGAGGTGCCAACGAATTTTACAGGTCTTGTAGAAATGATTTACTGTCATATACAAAAAATCTGCTTTTTTGGCCTCGGCCCAACACCTAACAGAAATGCATTTATTAATGCCTACATTCATTTTTTTGACAAGTATATTTTATTACAGACACCTTAATGCACACTTTTACATTATATTAAGTGAACTGAACATGAAAATAAACATGATCCTTAAAGTAATTTTTTTGAAAGTCTATAACAAATAAATACTTAAATACATTTATTTGAAATACTGTAGAATTCCATTCATTCCTATGGAGGACTGCTCCTTCTGTGGAGTACCAATATGGCCTCCGGTGGCTTCAAAGCCTCGCATTGACCAGTACATAGCATCAGCAATCCAGGGTTTATACACATCATTGGGTGAAATCCACATAGATTACATCAAAATCAATGACTCTCAAGGTAATGAATTTCAAGTGAATCTTCTTTTCTTTTGTATCTCCAAAGATAACATTGCATTGGATTTTTATAGAAGGGAAGATTTCAGATCTATTCTAGTCCCGGGGGAGGGAGGGAGGGATGGAGGGAGGAAGGGGTTGGGGAGGGGGACGATCACATCTATTATTACTATCTAGCAGTTTATTTGTCAATCTGTGCACTGACTAACAAAGTTTGTCCTTCTTTGTTTGTCCTGACAGCTTGTTTGGCAGGAGCAGACGTTCCTCTGTCGTCCTTCTTGCTGCATTCTGCACTGACCTTGGGAGCTGTGGCCCTTTGGAGAGAGTGCTGCAAAGATTCACTGCCAATTACCAGTGACAGGTAATACAATGGCCTCTATCTACACTAAGACTAGATCTGATAAAGATCTTCACTGGATAAAAGAGTATCGACCTCTTTAGATGGATGTAATGAGGATAATTGTTGCTCCTCTCGCTTTGTTTTTACATTCTCATGAGACACTAGATTACCCCGCTGGTGTTGGAGTGATACCTCTCCAGTGTGGTCGATTTTCTGTTACTCGCATAGGATGTGGTGCAAGGACACTGTAGAAATCCCTCTCTCAAACCCTCTCTTGTTATCTACACCATGGATAAAGATGTGTCGCTTCCTATAACACCAAGATAAGATGTCCCTTTTTCATTCGCAGGACACTGCTGCAAAGTGTTGTAATGGTTTTTGAATCCTTGCATGCAACCAGATAATAAGTTATGACTTATATTATCACTTTATATTTAGCTAACAGTCCTGACCGTAGACTGTATCTTGACATACTGTAGAATTGAATCATATACAGTGTCTATGATATTACCCCTAGTTTGAGTGATACGTTTTTTTAATGAAACTGCCAACTCATGGTCACCAGTCCATCTTTAAAAATGATATTTTGTTACTCAAAGACGGACCTCTTTTAGTGACAGACACTAGAGTCCTGATAAACATGTACAGATCGCTTCTGCAGTGAGATCTACAGTATGGTCATGCTGCAGGCTCTATGCTAAGCTAATTTGCAATCATCTGTAGCAGGGAGCCACGTTGTTTGTGTCTGGAGTGGGGAACAAAAGGGCAGGGAGAGGGGGATTTTGGGGTGGGTGAGGGGGGTTGATCGTTCATCGAGGGAGGGGGTAGTAGGGAGATTGGTCGCTTTACAAATGTGACAGGCACATTGCTGTTGTTGATGCACTCTGTGATCTTTACTTTTAGGAATGCCATCCATTTTTACACTTCTGTTCATAAGTATTTCAAAAAGTGGGCTGACTGTTTTATCATTCACGTATCTGTTTAAATGAAACCCAGATGTGCCATGTTTTGTCTGAAAAACAGGGGCACCTCTCTGGATGTAGGCAGCTGAAATATAGTGTTAACTCATGATACAACCCCTCTTAAGAGGAGCCAAATGAAAATTGTATTTCTATTTTGTCATCACTTTTGACTTTATTTGACAGGTTTTTTTTATCAGTTGGAAGCACTTCAAGCCTACTGATTGAAGATGTCATCTGAAATCATCTTATTATGTAGGGTGGTGGAATTAATCTTGACATTTAGTATCAGATAAATAATTGATGATTCGCAGTATTAAAGCAGATTGCCTGTCAGTTTTAATAATATGGTATGTTTTCGCTATGTATTCAAGCTACAATTCCGGACCTATTCCCATTGAACCAGGTTATTTCACAAATTGTGTTATTGATTTGAACCGTATTACCAGTAATTCTAGAGAATATTTTCTCCTCAGAAGCTGATTTCTGAAATTCTATGAGCATATAATTATTTTTCCATGTTTTTCTTACAGTATTTTAAGAATGGCTATTGGTGTGTGAAGCTGCAGGAACCCCTATGGCAGGGTTCCCCAGTAGGCTCGATCAAATTCAGCCCGCGGGAGATTTTATTTGGCCCCCCAAGTTTTCTGATCCCCAAATTGTTTAACTTTTTTAGTAAAACATTTTTTTGATGTTGGACATAAAAGACGGTAATATCACTAGGAAATCATCTAAAGTTATTTTAATTTAGGAAATCTATTCCCAAGTATTCCCACACGTAAATAGAGAGGCATAGTATGTAATTATGACATATTATGTGATTGTATCCCTGTGATGAGTGATAGAAGGAGTCAGGCGCAGGAGGGTATTCACCGAATGCAGAGTTTATTCCGTCGTACATACATAGCGCTGGATAGCGACAAACGAAACAGGCACAGGGGAAATATCTACCCTGGCAATACAAGGTAACGGTAGCTCCAACATTAACAGGCACAGGGGAAATATCTACCCTGGCAATACAAGGTAACGGTAGCTCCAACAATAACAGGCACAGGGGAAATATCTACCCCGGCAATAACAAGGTACGAGTAGCTCCACCGAGCTACACTACTCTCACAAATATACAATCACCCACAAGGACAAGGGGGGCAGAGGGAACACTTATACACGGACTAATGAGGGGATACGAACCAGGTGTGTGTGACTGACAAGACAAGACAAATGGAATGATGAATAATGGGCAGCAGTGGCTATTAAGCCGGTGACGACGAACGCCGAAGCCTGGCCGAACAAGGAGGGGAGGCAGCCTCGGCGGAAGTCGTGACAATCCCAATATAATCAAGGTTTGAAATGACGCTGTTTTTGTCAAATACTTTCTCAGTTTGGGCTTCTTGCGATCATTTTGTACAAATTATTTATAACTATGTTCCGGTCCCCGACCATCCGCTCAAGAAATAATCAGGTTGCGGATTAATGTAATTGCCCTATGGGATGCCCTTACATTTTTATTTCAACCATGTTTATATAGTGGCAATGTTTGCCATCCTCTCTGAAGTTTTTTTTCTTCCAGGTAGCTTCTACCCAATTGACATGTCCTTGTGGGTGTAGTATGAGTTTGCTTTAGAAAAAGACAATTAAACCAAGTAATTTCCTTCTCTTATCCATGTTGATACATGGATTATATTAGATGACTTGGCAGTCGTCCATTGTGTGAGCACATGACATGAAATGAAATGTATGCTTTGCCTGTGATTTAGCATATTGTTCCTTGTTTTTAGGATTTTAATTAAATATCTGTTAGAGCTAGGAATATGCCCATTTGAAAACGTTCATGGGACTTAATTTAATAATACAGTTGTCTACCATAACCTTCTTAAACATGTGTACGGATATGATACGTTTCATTTCCATTCCATAGCCCCTTTAGTCATACTTTGAGTTTTCAGATGGTGTGTAAAAGAGGTAGTCTTGCAAAAGCAGAGTCAAGCAGAGGAGTAGCAGCATGGATGAACAGTCAACATCTTTATTCACTGTTGAATAATACTGTACACTCATCTACTGTGGCATATCTCAGTCTGTTGATGGCTACTTGTATGTGAAGTATTGAGATACATGTACAATATATGAGCATGTCAGGGTTGTTGGCTTTCTTCAGTGCTCCAGGTGATGTTCACTAAAAGGATGTCAGAATATTCAACTGTAGGCCTACAGTAATTGATCTTTACACCACTGCTGTACAAGGTATAGCTTCCACAGACAGTGACATGTTCATTATAATGTTTGCCAAAAACAAGCAAAATACAGTATACAGTTTCACAAAGAATGAATATGTTGCTCCACTCCAAAATGAAGCTTTGCGATGTATTTCGCTAGTTGCCCATTCTAAACAGCTGTGGTAGATGTATAATATCTGTCCCTCTGTCTACAGTTTGTGTCTACACTGATGGTCCACTGATGAGTCCTTATGATGAGTATTGTCCTGCTCCTGGGTTCAGTTCAGGGCTCGAATCCAATCACAGCTTTAATATACACACACAGCCGAGGGGCTTGTTCCGCGCGTCAGGCCAAAATATACCCCCGCTCCCTCAACCCTCGACGGGCTCAATTTAAGCATGGGCCTGTGTTCTCCTCCTACCTGCCCCGGGGTATTTTACATATCTGATGTCCTATGTGTTCCTCGACTTAATATGTATGATCTGAGTGTGATCGTAACGATGAGGAATAACGTTTATGCTGTTATTTCACCAGCCAACACAGCACACAGGCATAAACTATCTATTTGAAACGTGTTTTGGGAAGAGATTGTGTGGGATAGAGTTTAAAAGTGAACAAAGAATATGAAACCCCTAAAAATGGACGGAAAGGGACAACATTGAAAAGATATTGGATTGTAATGTTGAGATATTTATTAAATATAATAAAAAAACAAAGTGCTTTCTCCCCAACACCTAGTTGGCACAGCTCTGTTACTAAACAGTGTTACATTCACAAACCTGTAATGTATAAAGACCATTTATACAATCAACATTTTAATCCCATGCCTCAGAGGACTGCAGGTCCTCGGCTTACCTCTGTCTCTCAGGTGAAATGGAAGATGTGTATGTAGGTCTATAGCTACTACAGCCCTTATGCTTTCCAGAGAGAGCGAGTGTTCTGTTCATTGTATCTATAAGGATCTCTTCCTCTCATTGGTGTGCCCTTGATGTCCTCACAAAGCAAACACAGGCCTGCTGTGGGTCCCCAGAGACACCCAGAGAGTAGCAGCTGCTCAATCTTTCTCCACACCAACATGGGCAGCATACACATGGGGTGGGGGGCGACGGATGAGGGGGTACTATTTAACGCTCCGCCATGGCTAAACACTGGTGGAGAATCGGTAAACATTGATAGGCATCCTTGCACAACTGGAAATGTTTGATATGAGCATCAGGGATTTTATTCTTTATTTCATTTAGAGGGCAAGGGGTTAGTTTTGCTGTGAAGGATGAAGGATGCACAGTCATGGGTTTAGCATTTCAAGGCGTACCCCAATGACGGAAACTAAAACGAGGTTCTAAAGAAAGTAGTTTTCCATGTATGTCTAAAAAGTGGTATGATCAAAGTTTGACAAATATTTAAATATATATTATTGAGCTATCCCTGGTTCAGTAAAGTTATTAATTACAACCTTATAAAGAGTCTAAACGGGCTGTGGGGCTCTAACGTCTAGCCCCCTCCAGCGTGCAGTAGGCTAGGCCGCATTTCTCTGGTATCAGGTGCCTCTGATTGACACATTGTTGGGCAAGCTTATTAATGCCAAAGGGGATGGAGAAAATTAGGTTCCAGTCTGTGTCACAGCCAGGATATGTATGCCAAGCCATGTCCAGGCATGTATATTTACACATATCAGGGATGAGGGGATACTTCCTCATTTTGAGTGTTTTATTCCCCCCATGAATGTGAGTGAAGCTGGTAATACATTGACTGTATGTTGATTCCAGAGTAGTGAAAGGAAGGCAAGACAGGCATTTATTGCTGTCTAATCAGATTGTGAAATTAATTATGCAGACAGCATCACGCTCAATTGCAGTTAATTTCTCTCTAAATCAATTAATTGTAATGCAAGCCAATTTCAAGATGTGAAAGATTTGAGAGCACTGCTCTAATAGAAACCGTGTTTCCACTCTGCCCATCCCACACCTCATCCCATAGAGTCCCATTGAACATTGTAAATGGATGAATAGCCATCAGGAGGGCATGCTTAGTTATCACATTTTCACAAGCAGCTCCTTCCTGCGTTGTTGTGGTTCTTTTAATGAAATCCTACTGTGGGTTGGAGCTGACCTTTTTAGAGGGGATGATTAAGACCATAATGGTGAGGTGCTCCTCCTGTCTGTCTGATGCATAGAGTGGATGATTAACTGAGTCTCTGTTAATGGGGACAAGGCTGGACACTGAAGGCTAGATTTGTCCAATCAGTGGAGGTGTATTATTTAATCACCATCGCAGATTACCTCCCTCACCTGTCTGCTGGAGGTACATTAAGATGAATAAGGGCCGTTCTGTTTGGTATTTTTTTGCATGTCAGATGATCAACTTTGCCTTTGTTCAAACAAACTGGTGGTCAATCAGAAATAATATATTTTATCAGTCAATTAATGCTCCTTTCTGATAAAGAAACACTGTAGTGATACATCTGAATCAGACTGTGTGTGAGCATTTGAGGGCAGTCTGCAAATATTACAGTATAGAAATAGCATGAGAATAATTGCAGTGGAGTCAACTGGTCACTGGATCACTGTATTCTAGTGTTGTCTCCCTTTGTGGAGCCATACATACATTGATATCCTGCTGAGTGTGGTCCTGCACCCAAGGTGGAACAGAAGTAGAGATGTCACATCAGATCAGCAGAAGTGTTGCAATACGGCGCCTCATGTTCACTTCCCCTCTTTTTATATTTTCTGGCATTCAGAGTGCGAAGGTTCCCAGGACAGCATATGTTTGATCAGCAGATCCCAGCTCCACTCATGAATAGTAATGTCCCCCTCCCTGGCCAGGGTCCCATAGATTTTAGCCAGCCTGGGACTGGGGTTTTACCCACAGGGCCAGCCCCCATGCTCCGTGGGGACACTGGGGGGCCCCAGTTTCCTGCCGTGGAGACCCGTCAACGTCAAGCCCTGATGCATGGAGCCCCAGTCTGAGTGGGACTGGGTTGGCCAACCCCAGGCATTGTCTCCCCCTAGACACAGTAGCATGCACCCCCAGCCAGGCCTTGCCTTCTGTCCCACAGCACAGGATCATGGCAGAGGTACTGAATGACCAATAACTCTGTGTTATTCTCCTGTACTTTATGTTGTCAATACTTTATGTTGCTTACGTATTGATGTAGTAGTCATTGACACAAAGAAATGACACAACTGTGACAGATATGTAGGGCTCAGGGATCACCATATTGAGGTTATCAGTGGAGGTTCAAACTATTTAAAATGGCTACCTTCTGGATATTGTGCGTTAAGATAAATGTTTTCCGTCTTTACACTTGTTTTCGGTTTATTTCTCTGTTCAGACAAACCATTATTGAATCAAATGTAACAGTCTGTTTAAAATGTCATGGTGTCTTTGTATCACAGCTATAATAAATGCCTCATAGCTGGGTAAGAGCTATACTGCCCTCTAGTGCTGCCTTGAAACAAATGTGTTGTCTATGCTATTGTACTGAGAGAAAGGTATTACAGTAGTAACATTTTAAAAGATCTGTAGATAAAGTACAACTTTTCATCTTGCCCACCACTGAAAGTTTAGCTATCTCCTTTACTAAATCTTGCTATCTCTGAATAAATGTTAGTATTGTACCCTGAAGGGTTGAGCTCACCACAACAACAGCAGCAGCATTTGTTTGCCTTGGCTTGAGGTGAAGGTGAGAGCCAGTTATGCTTAGGCTCCACCATGCAGACTCCCTCCTACCCTCCTGCCTGACAGGCTAGGCCCATTGCCAGGCCAGACCATGGTCCTTGCCAGGGGAATGTCCATTACTGGGCAGCAGCCCTCCACCCACGCCATAGCCCTCTGCCAAGGCGCTAGCTGTCAGTGCCCAAAGTGCCAGAGTGGAATTGGGTTCAAAAAGTCAAGGAGGAGGAGTGCCTTTCCTCTTACCAACCTCAAGCGAGACTACCCATCTGTGCCAACCTCTGTGTCCCTTGAGAATAACATCTTTATATTTGTTTCTGTTCAGCGTGAAACTATGAATTGTAATGCAGTGATAGGTCACTCATAATAACCTTTATTTTTCATTATCTTACCAAATAACTGGATAAAGTAACAGATATTTAGGCCATAAGAAACCACATTTGTTTTTCTCAAGATATCTTTGTCAGCTAATAGCAAGGTAGACCCTGTACCTCTCATTCAAAGGTGTGAAGAAGAGGGCTTCTTCCTACAACGCAAACCGATGAGATATACAAGTATTCTCAGCACATAGACCCTACAGCTCAAGGTCAAGAGGATTCAATGAGAGCTTATCATTAGAGCCAATTATTAGGTTTGACAATGTGTTTGAAACAAATCAATAGCCCTGGTCAAAGCTCTTTCGGAGGGCTGGTCTTCCAATCAATCTCACTCAGTGCCAGACACATCTTTTCTTCTATTTTTGATGATGGATATTGATGCAACCCTTCTAGCCCATAGTAATCTGTTTAAATACATGTCTGTTTTCAGTCTGTGAAGGAAATGCATTCAGCACTATAACAGAATTATTCGCATTTTAGCTGGCATACTAGACTGTGTTTTTAGAGAGAAGGTTTTAGAAGAAGAGTTATTGAAGAGGATCACCTATATCAGCATCAAAGCCAGCACCACAGAGGGTGGAGGAGTTGGCACCTGAGAAGGGCTCTGGCACGGCAGTATGTCCCAGGCCAGCATGGCAGTGCCCTCTGGCATCATCATGGATATTATACAGGGCTCAATCCAACCCTGAGGCTTGCTGAGGGGGCCCCTCTCCCCAACCGTAGAGCACCTTAATTAATGCATTTAAAATGGTCCAAGCTAGATTAGATTAAATGAGGTATAGATGCTTCTACGGTAGTGTATCAGAGTAGGAGAAAGAGGAAAGGGATGGGCATTATGTTTAATGCAAACATTTTAGGTATGTAATCTGGGGATTTGCTCTTCCCAATCCTAACGATTGGAACAATTATCTCTCATAGGTGGGATAATTTTTTTCAGTTATCATATGCATGTTGAATTCATTCTTCGGTTCAATGCAATCATTCTCAAATGAGCCGCCACTCTTGTCAAATAGCCTGGAGAATAAAGGCTGCATGCTTTTTACTGGCAATGAAGAAAACACAGTGCCAGTCTTCAGATTGGTAGAGGTGGATGTCTGTGCACAGGGAAATATCTGTAGACAGCCAAATCAATGGGGTTTCATTTGACATGAAGGTGTAGGCTTGCTGAAAGGCAGATCTGTGAGATGCTGCTACCTTGGGACATTGTTCTCCTGTCAGTCTTGGCAGCCTAACAATGTAATCTCTCTCTCCTCTCCTCTCTTCTTCTCCTCTCTCCTGAGGAGCAAATATCCTTCAGGTAAACAGCAATACATGTCACCCCCTGAAGATGTGCAATTAATATTTTGTGTGAGTGTGTATGTGTGTGCCATTATGGAGGCTTTGGATTGAGAGGCTTAGCTGCAGATAAGGGAAATACATTTTTCATCAGGAATAATATGATGCTTACAGAAAGCACAAAGCGTAGGTGAAAGAGGACGGGGAATTTGTCAAGTGTTGTCACTTCAGGATAATACTGCTTAGCGTTTGATCTGAGTAATCAAGGGGTGTGATGTCTAAGGATGGGGGATTAAACCAGTATTCACTGGGCTGATGGGAGCCGGTTGAATGCTGCCGTTTTACTGGGCTCAATGGAATTCGCAGGAATTTTGATCAGTCTGATTTTTGTTATGTCTCTGGATCTGTATGAGTGTTTCCAACAGATGGAATTATCAGTTTATCTTGAAGGTATGGACTGTAATGTTGAACACAACACATTAATCTAATCCTTTTTCATTGTATGATTCAAGATGATAACCCGTATAGAGGTTGAAAAGGATGTCCTCTGGGGTAGTCTACTATGAAAGGAAATGATCAATCTATTCCAATTACTTTCTATTCCAGCTTTTTTTGTTAAGATGCCTGTTGCTGTAGTTTGCTGTAAGCCTACTGCCCCTGCAGTGCCAACGATGAGTCTCACCTTTGCTCTTTCTCAAATTCATTATCTTAATATCTCTCTTGATGTTTTCAAATGGAGTCACTAACTTGTTGTATGGGTTCAGTGGTACAGTGTGACACGACGTGGTGTGGTGGGTGGATGCTTACATGGAGTCCTTTCTAATTTGTTTCTGCTCCAAGGGTTCTCATTAAGGATATGTGGTGGGAGGGCTCACAGTGAGAGGAAGAGAGGCCATGCAGCTTGAGAAGGTCACAAAGACAACAGCATGTTGGTATTACTGGTTGTACGGATGAGTCCCAAATGGCACCCGATTCCCTATTTACTGTAGTCCACTACTTTTAACCAGAGCACCTATAGGCCCTGGTTAGAAGTAGTGCACTATAAAGGGACTAAGCAAATGATAATGATGATAAAAAATTTAATGATAATGTGTTGCATTGCTCTTGTTAATACAATGTATGGTTGTCCTATTATGTGCATGTTTTGAATCTCCGTGCTTTCTGTACCTGCCTACTGTGACCACCTGATGGCAGAAAACACCACAACCACAGAGGGCCCTCTCCATGAGGTGAGGTGATAGTGGATTATTCACTGGTGTGAAAACATGGGATATTAATGTCCAGGGGATTTTGTACTAGCCTACTATAGCCTATCAGAATTTACAGGAGTAGTGAATTGTTCATTTCACCTCTCTCAATGAGTGTCTCAACAAGTAATTAGAAAATGACCTACAAGAATGTGGATATTTTTTGGCCCTTCTGTTATCTCCCATGTATTGAAACATCACGAGACGCCAGAAGGGCAAACAAAATTGGTTGGCTCAGCACACTCGTAGCAGGTCATTGTTCAGGGGCGCGGCAGTGCCGGAGCTGGCCAGATGGGCCGCGGCCGCCCGGTGCCAAACAAACAGACGAGACTGAGGGAGGGAGTAAAGTAGTGATGAGCATTCCGAGTCTTTTCGGTGAGCGGGCTCATTTGGCTCCGTTTACTTAAAAGAGCCGGCTCATTTGGCTCCCAAACTTTTCATTCAAAATGCTTGAAAATTGACCTAGAACCATTAAAAAATTGCTAAGCTCAAATGGTAGGCTACCATTATGTCAGATAGTGAAATGCGGCTTCAAATACATTTTTACCTGGCCAAATTATTAGATGGCTTGCAAGAACAACAAAGAACATGCACTGAAAAAAATCTGCGTGGTCCAGATTGACGCGCTCTCCCCACTATTTATTGTTTCTGCAGTGAGGATTCACCCTCTTTAGATAATTATGTTGTAACTTATCTGCAGAACAACTTTGGTTTGAGCTCAAAAAGCAGTAGTAGCAGTATGCAAATCAGGGAGCCAAATGAACGTCTCTTTCACAGATGTGATTCGTTTTCCGACGTTCGCCAAAAAGAGCCGTTCGTTTGCCAACAAGCCATCACTAGAGCAAAGGGAGGGAGCAGCGGACATTCGCCCATCCGCTGTGTCAATTGAAGGGCTTTCTTTGTCAGCTGCTGATGTCCGACTGAAAAACGTGCTGATGTCAGTTGGACTCATTGAGGTAGGTCAAACCTGCTCTGCGCATCATGCTGTCAGCCTGTCTTTTCAATCGAGAAGGTTGATACGATCAGTGCAATTTACTGTGAAACAGGTTAACCCCTCTGATGAAGGATCTCTTTTTTGGGAAATAGATTCCCCTGACACCTTAAACACAGTCTATCTACAGACTCCATGAAAGCTGTGTGTGTGTGTTTGGTTTTACTATCCTTGTCGCTGGTCACCACAAGGAAAAAGGCTATTTTAGGTTTAAGGGTTATGTTTAAGGTTAGGGTTAGTGTTAGGTTAGGGTACGGTTTAGGGTCAGGGAAAATACAATTTTGAATGGGAATCAATTGTTTGGTCCCCACAAGTGTGTGTGTAAGAGCAATTTTGTAATGTGTTGTGGAAATGTTATCTGTCTAGGGATGTTTTAACTTGTTTTGTACACTAGGGGCACTCTCGCATGGGGTTATAGGTCACTGGTCACATGTATATAGGTACACAGCCCACTCGGCACACCACAGTCATTTCAATGTGGACAATTGGGTAATATTTGGTTGAGATGTTGATCAATGAGATTACAGCCTATATTCACACACTCAAAAAGACAGCCAAAAGTTTGTTGAATTCCCGATGTGTGATCATTATGCTTTCAACCATCTAAAAGCACATCCAATTTTCAATGGAAAACAATGTCTGGTTTTTGGTTTAGTTGTCACCTAAATGTGTTATCACTGCACTTTCAAGAATTTAAAAGCACTTCAAAATTCAAATCTGAATACAATGTCAGATATTTTGTTTATTTATGCAACAACTTAATGTGTTGTCACTGTGCGTCATCTAATAGCAGAACTAAATGACCTGGATTGCAGTTGAGATTACATTAATAGCACATGGTGCAAGTGATCAATGCTTGAGATTCTGTGCAGATTATTACAGAAATTGTGAAGATTTCCACAGACCTGCGACTTTGATATCTTGAACATGCACTCTTTCTATGATTACAAGAAGTCAATTATAGTTACGTGACCTCAATGTGTCTATGCGATGTTTTACTAATTTTAAGATTGAATAAATAATGTTACATTAGTTTGTAAGAGCCTTAACTTTAGGCTATTTACTGTATAAAAAAAGTAATATTGAATTGTGTTTGGTTGACAACACAACCAAATAGCCTACATCTCCTTTAAATGTTATCCAGAGCGACTTACAAATTGGTGCATTCTACTGCTTGGATAGTTCCATTTTAGCTAATGGTTTAATCCTATTCTTTAACTTTTATTTTTGTTTGAGTTGGAGACTTACCGTATCCAACATACCGTATCATTTGTTAACTTAAGCTATATGGAATTGTTTTAAGAAGGTCATACCAAGGATAATTTTGCTATTTGATTTAGAATTTCAAGACTCCTTGAAATAGAAAAAAAAAATGAAACAATTATTTGATGAACATTTATTTTTGGCCTTACTGCTATTAGCCAAACAAACACATTGATTAACAGATGCACTAGATGGAACAACAGACAGTCCCAAAAAATAAATCAAAAGGAAGTTTGTTCTGAAGTGTCTTTCCTATATCTGAGAGATATAAGAAAGATCAGGATTCTTTTTTTTTTTTTTTACTTTTTTTTACATTACTTTTGGCACTAAACAGTCTCCATCACTGGAGGCTGCTGAGGGGAGGACGGCTCATAATAAGGGCTGGAATGGAGTCAATGGAATGGTATCAAACATATCAAACACGTGGTTTCTATGTGGTTGATACCATTCCATTGACTCCATTCCAGCCATTATTATGAGCCGTCCTCCCCACAGCAGCCTCCACTGGTCTCCATATATACTTCTGTAAATTTTTTCAACTGGTACCAGGGACCTTCAGACTAGTTTTATGAGGCATGTGGGCGTCCTAGAGCAAAACACCAACATGTATGTGTTTGTTGGGAGTCTCACCTTTCAACAGAGGGGTCATATTAGTGTAGCCCAAACTGTTTGGATCGATTTTTAGCGGGATGTCTCATGGTCTGACAAACATTGCTCTAGCTCTGTCACCTTTCACCGCAGATGCGGAAGTGCGACCATAGACAGATGCAGTGCATTGAGATGCATCCAATGCAAAAAGACATATCTCTAGTTTAAATTGACAGATATTTATAGGGATTATTTTATATCATGCTAATTAGATTTCAGCAGGGGCACGGACATCGACCTTAGGGGGTTAAATTAACTTAGATTTTTGTTTGAGATGGAGACGTACTGTACATCTAACATATAGATAACTTGTAGATATAATTTGGAATCAACCAAAGCTTTAAACCGTAGACCTACAGAGCATTCGGAAAGTATTCAGACCCCTTGACTTTTTCCACATTTTGTAACGTTACAGCCTTATTCTAAAATTGATAAAATAAAACATTTTCCTCATCAATCTACACACAATACCCCATAATGATAAAGCGAAACAGGTTTTTAGAAATGTTTGCAAATTTAAAATAAAAAACAAAAAGACCCTTTGCTATGAGACTCGAAAATTGAGCTCAGGTGCATTCTGTTTCCATTGATCATCCTTGAGATATTTCTACAACTTGATTGGAGTCCACCTGTGGTAAATTCAATTGATTGGACATGATTTGGAAAGGCACACACCTGTCTATATAAGGTCCCACAGTTGACAGTGCATGTCTGAGCAAAAACCAAGCCAGGAGGTCGAAGGAATTGTCCATAGAGCTCCGAGACAGGATTGTGTCGAGGCACAGATCTGGCGAAGGGTACCAAAACATTTCTGCAGCATTGAAGGTCCCCTAGAACACAGTGGCTTCCATCTTTCTTAAATGGAAGAAGTTTTGGAACCACCAAGACTCTTCCTAGAGCTGTCCGCCCGGCCAAACTGAGCAATCGGGGGAGAAGGGCCTTGGTCAGGGACCAAGAACCCGATGGTCACTCTGACAGAGCTCCAGAGTTTCTCTGTGGAGATGGGAGAACCTTCCAGAAGGACAACCATTTCTGCAGCACTCCACCAATCAGGCCTTTATGGTAGAGTGGCCAGACGGAAGCTACTCCTCAGTAAAAGGCACATGACAGCTACTTGGAGTTTGCCAAAAGTCACCTAAAGGACTCTCAGACCATGAGAAACAAGATTCTCTGGTCTGATGAAACCAAGATTTAACTCTTTGGCCTAAATGCCAAGCGTCACGTCTGGAGGAAACCTGGCACCATCCCTACGGTGAAGCATGGTGGTGGCAGCATCATGATGTGGGGATGTTATTCAGCGGCAGGGACTGGGAGACTAGTCAGGATTGAGGGAAAGATGAACGGATCAAAGTACAGAGAGATCCTTGATGAAAACCTGCTCCAGAGCGCTCAGGACCTCACACTGGGGCGACGGTTCACCTTCCAACAGGACAACGACCCTAAGCACTCAGCCAAAACAACGCAGGAGTGGCTTCGGGACTAGTCTCTGAATGTCCTTGAGCGGCCCAGCCAGAGCCTGGACTTGAACCCGATCTAACATCTCTGGAGAGACATGAAAATAGCTGATGATATATGATTGATACAGTGTGGTGTTTACATTTAATTTGCTCGGTCCCGTGTGGCTCAGTTAGTAGAGCATGACACTTGCAACGCCAGGGTTGAGGGTTTGAGTTCCACAGGGTACCAGTACGAATGAAAATGTATGCACTCACTACTGTAAGTCTCTCTGGATAAGAGTGTCTGCTAAATGTAACAAATGTTAAACCTAACCTTTTGGAATTACTTTGACAGCAACAGTGAATCTTTTTAGTTTTTAAGTGGAGGATTCTCAACAATTAGTCTCATGATAGCACATTGGTAATAGTCATTAACAAATATTGTAGCTAAGCAGGGCTAGGCTTGGTTAAAACCCTGGACGGGAGACCAAAGGGACAGCTCCAAATACATACATTCTCCAGTAGGGGGTGCTGCCCAGCCAATTGTTTTTTTTTCTTATAGTAGATATAACATTGGAGATCTGATGCTATTTCAAAGGTATAAATTCAACCTATTTTATACAAGGTTTGTCTATGTTGAAAATTGGTTACCACGATGACATAATCCTGTTTTTGACATTTCACCCTCATAAAAACTGCCTAGACAGTTTTTGTACATTGATTACTTTTTGCAAATCCAATGTACAGTTGAAGTCGGAAGTTTACATACACTTAGGTTGGAGTCATTAAAACTTGTTTTTCAACCACTCCACAAATTTCTTGTTAACAAACTATAGTTTTGGCAAGTCGGTTAGGACATCTACTTTGTGCATGACACAAGTACTTTTTCAAACAACTGTTTACAGACAGATTATTTCATTTATAATTCACTGTATCACAATTCCAGTGGTTTACATACACTAAATTGACTGTGCCTTTAAACAGCTTGGAAAATTCCAGAAAATTATGTCATGGCTTTAGAAGCTTCTGATAGGCTAATTGACGTAATTTGAGTCAATTGGAGGTGTACATGTGGATGTATTTCAAGGCCTACCTTCAAACTCAGTGCCTCTTTGCTTGACATCAAGGGAAAATCAAAAGAAATCAGCCAAGACCTCAGACATTTTTTTGTAGACCTCCACAAGTCTGGTTCATCCTTGTGAGCAATTTCCAAACGGCTGAAGGTACCACGTTCAACTATACAAAAAATAGTACGCAAGTATAAACACCATGGGACCACGCAGCCGTCATACCGCTCACGAAGGAGACGTGTTCTGTCTCCTAGAGATGAACGTACTTTGGTGTGAAAAGTGCAAATCAATCCCAGAACAACAACAAAGGACCTTGTGAAGACGCTGGAGGAAACAGGTACAAAAGTATCTATATCCACAGTAAAACGAGTCCTATATCGACATAACCTGAAAGGCTGCACAGGAAGGAAGAAAACACTACTCCAAAACCTCCATAAAAAAGCCAGACTACGGTTTGCAACTGCACATGGGGACAAAGATCGTACTACTTGGAGGAATGTCCTCTGGTCTGATGAAACAAAAATAGAACTGTTCGGCCATAATGACCATTGTTATGTTTGGAGGAAAAAGAGGGTTGCTTGCAAGCCGAAGAACACCATCCCAACCGTGAAGTACGGGGTGGCAGCATCATGCTGTGGGGGTGCTTTGCTGCAGCAGGGACTGGTGCACTTCACAAAATAGATGGCATCATGAGGAAGGAAAATTATGTGGATATATTGAAGCAACATCTCAAGACATCAGTCAGGAAGTTAAAGCTTGGTCACAATGACCCCAAGCATACTTCCAAAGTTGTGGCAAAATGGCTTAAGGACAACAAAGTCAATGTATTGGAGTGGCCATCACAAAGCCTTGACCTCAAAACTATAGAAAATGTGTGGGCAGAACTGAAAAAGCGTGTGCGAGCAAGGAGGCCTACAAACCTGACTCAGTTACACCAGCTCTGTCAGGAGGAATGGTCCAAAATACCCAAAACGTTTGACCCAAGTTAAACAATTTAAAGGCAATGCTACCAAATACTAATTGAGTGTATGTAAACTTCTGACCCACTGGGAATGTGATGAAAGAAATAAAAGCTGAAATATATCATTCTCTCTACTATTACTCTGACATTTCACATTCTTAAAATAAAGTGGTGATCCTAACTGACCTAAGACAGGGAATTTTTGCTAGGATTAAATGTCAGGAATTGTGAAAAACTGAGTTTAAATGTATTTGGCTAAGGTGTATGTAAACTTCCGACTTCAACTTTATATACACTGCTCAAAAAAATTAAGGGAACACTTAAACAACACAATGTAACTCCAAGTCAATCAAACTTCTGTGAAATCAAACTGTCCACTTAGGAAGCAACACTGATTGACAATACATTTCACATGCTGTTGTGCAAATGGAATAGACAACAGGTGGAAATTATAGGCAATTAGCAAGACACCCCCAATAAAGGACTGGTTTTGCAGGTGGTGACCACAGACCACTTCTCAGTTCCTATGCTTCCTGGCTGATGTTTTGGTCACTTTTGAATGCTGGCGGTGCTTTCACTCTAGTGGTAGCATGAGACGGAGTCTACAACCCACAGGTTTGCTGTGTCTGTCAGCGTAGTGTCCAGAGCATGGAGGCGCTACCAGGAGACAGGCCAGTACATCAGGAGACGTGGAGGAAGCTGTAGGAGGGCAACAACCCAGCAGCAGGACTGCTACCTCCGCCTTTGTGCAAGGAGGAGCAGGAGGAGCACTGCCAGAGCCCTGCAAAATAACTTCCAGCAGGCCACAAATGTGCATGTGTCTGCTCAAACGGTCAGAAACAGACTCCATGAGGGTGGTATGAGGGCCCGACGTCCACAGGTGGGGGTTGTGCTTACAGCCCAACACCGTGCAGAACGTTTGACATTTGCCAGAGAACACCAAGATTGGCAAATTCGCCACTGGCACCCTGTGCTCTTCACAGATGAAAGCAGGTTCACACTGAGCACATGTGACAGACGTGACAGAGTCTGGAGACGCCGTGGAGAACGTTCTGCTGCCTGCAACATCCTCCAGCATGACCGGTTTGGCGGTGGGTCAGTCATGGTGTGGGGTGGCATTTCTTTGGGGGGCCGCACAGCCCTCCATGTGCTCGCCAGAGGTAGCCTGACTGCCATTAGGTACCGAGATGAGATTCTCAGACCCCTTGTGAGACCATATGCTGGTGCGGTTGGCCCTGGGTTCCTCCTAATGCAAGACAATGCTAGACCTCATGTGGCTGGAGTGTGACAGCAGTTCCTGCAAGAGGAAGGCATTGATGCTATGGACTGGCCCGCCCGTTCCCCAGACCTGAATCCAATTGAGCACATCTGGGACATCATGTCTCGCTCCATCCACCAATGCCACGTTGCACCACAGACTGTCCAGGAGTTGGCGGATGCTTTAGTCCAGGTCTGGGAGGAGATCCCTCAGGAGAACATCTGCCACCTCATCAGGAGCATGCACAGGCGTTGTAGGGGGTCATACAGGCACGTGGAGGCCACACACACTACTGAGCCTCATTTTGACTTGTTTTAGGGACATTACATCAAAGTTGGAACAGCCTGTAGTGTGGTTTTCCACTTTAATTTTGAGGGTGACTCCAAATCCAGACCTCCATGGGTTGATTAAATTTGATTTCCATTGATAATTTTTGTGATTTTGTTGTCAGCACATTCAACTATGTAAAGAAAAAAGTATTTAATAAGATTATTTCATTCATTCAGATCTAGGATGTGTTATTTTAGTGTTCACTTAATTTTTTTGAGCAGTGTGTGTATGTATATACAGTGGGGAGAACAAGTATTTGATACACTGCCGATTTTGCAGGTTTTCCTACTTGCAAAGCATCTAGAGGTCTGTAATTTTTATCATAGGTACACTTCAACTGTGAGAGACGGAATCTAAAACAAAAATCCAGAAAATCACATTGTATGATTTTTAAGTAATTAATTTGCATTTTATTGCATGACATAAGTATTTGATCACCTACCAACCAGTAAGAATTCCGGCTCTCACAGACCTGTTTGTTTTTCTTTAAGAAGCCCTCCTGTTCTCCACTCATTACTTGTATTAACTACACCTGTTTGAACTCGTTACCTGTATAAAAGACACATTGTCCACACACTCAATCAAACAGACTCCAACCTCTCCACAATGGCCAAGACCAGAGAGCTGTGTAAGGACATCAGGGATAAAATTGTAGACCTGTACAAGGCTGGGATGGGCTACAGGACAATAGGCAAGTAGCTTGGTGAGAAGGCAACAACTGTTGGCACAATTATTAGAAAATGGAAGAAGTTCAAGATGACGGTCAATCACCCTCAGTCTGGGGCTCCATGCAAGATCTCACCTCGTGGGGCATCAATGATCATGAGGAACGTGAGGGATCAGCCCAGAACTACACGGCAGGACCTGGTCAATGACCTGAAGAGAGCTGGGACCACAGTCTCAAAGAAAACCATTAGTTACACACTACGCCATCATGGATTAAAATCCTGCAACGCACGCAAGGTCCCCCTGCTCATGCCAGCGCATGTCCAGGCCTGTCTGAAGTTTGCCAATGACCATCTGGATGATCCAGAGGAGGAATGGGAGAAGGTCATGTGGTCTGATGAGACAAAAATAGAGCTTTTTGGTCTAAACTCCACTCGCCGTGTTTGGAGGAAGAAGAAGGATGAGTACAACCCCAAGAACACCATCCCAACCGTGAAGCATGGAGGTGGAAACATCATTCTTTAGGGATGCTTTTCTGCAAAGGGGACAGGACGACTGCACCGTATTGAGGGGAGGATGGATGGGGCCATGTATCGCGAGATCTTGGCCATCAACCTCCTTCCCTCAGTAAGAGCATTGAAGATGGGTCGTGGCTGGGTCTTCCAGCATGACAACGACCCGAAACACACTGCCAGGGCAACTAAGGAGTGGCTCCGTAAGAAGCATCTCAAGGTCCTGGAGTGACCTAGCCAGTCTCCAGACCTGAACCCAAGAGAAAATCTTTGGAGGGAGCTGAAAGTCCGTAATACCCAGCGACAGCCCCGAAACCTGAAGGATCTGGAGAAGGTCTGTATGGAGGAGTGGGCCAAAATCCCTGCTGCAGTGTGTGCAAACCTGGTCAAGACCTACAGGAAACGTATGATCTCTGTAATTGCAAACAAAGGTTTCTGTACCAAATATTAAGTTCTGCTTTTCTGATGTATCAAATACTTATGTCATGCAATAAAATCCAAATGAATTACTTAAAAATCATACAATGTGATTTTCTGGATTTTTGTCTCTCACAGTTGATGTGTACCTATGATAAAAATGACAGACCTCTACATGCTTTGTAAGTAGGAAAACTGCAAAATCGGCAGTGTATCAAATACTTGTTCTCCCCACTGTGTATATATATATATATATATATATATATATATATATATATATATATGTGTGTGTATATGTATGTATATATATATATATATATATATATATATATATATATATATTATATTTGTGAGAAAAAATAAACATGTGGGGGATTGGAAGTGATGCAGACAATTACATTGATGGAAGTTACAATCTATCTGCAATATTAAAGCTGATCTACCCCAAAAAATGTTTTACCTTTAAACAGGTCAACATTTACAAGACCGCAGGGCCAGACGGATTACCAGGACGTGTACTCCGAGCATGCACTGACCAACTGGCAAGTGTCTTCACTGACATTTTCAACCTGTCCCTGACCGAGTTTGTAATACCTACATGTTTCAAGCAGGCCACCATAGTCCCTGTGCCCAAGAACACCAAGGTAACCTGCCTAAATAACTACCGACCCGTAGCACTCACGTCTGTAGCCATGAAGTGTTTTGAAAGGCTGGTCATGGCTCACATCAACACCATCATCCCAGAAACCCTAGACCCACTCCAATTTGCATACCGCCCCAACAGATCCACAGATGACGCAATCTCTATTGCGCTCCACACTGCCCTTTCCCACCTGGACAAAAGGAACACCTACGTGAGAATGCTGTTCATTGACTACAGCTCAGCGTTCAACACCAAAGTGCCCTCAAAGCTCATCACTAAGCGAAGGACCCTGGGACTAAACACCTCCCTCTGTAACTGGATCCTGGACTTCCTGATGGGCCGCCCCCAGGTAGTAAGGGTAGGTAACAACACATCTGCCACGCTGATCCTCAACACGGGGGCCCCTCAGGGGTGCGTGCTCAGTCCCCTCCTGCACTCCCTGTTCACCCATGACTGCATGGCCAGGCACGACTCTAACACCATCATTAAGTTTGCCGACGACACAACAGTGGTAGGCCTGATCACCGACAACGATGAGACAGCCTATAGGGAGGAGGTCAGAGACCTGGCCGTGTGGTACCAGGATAACAACCTCTCCCTCAATGTGATCAAGACAAAAGAGATGATTGTGGACTACAGGAAAAAAGAGGACTGAGCACGCCCCGATTCTCATTGACAGGGCTGTAGTGGAACAGGTTGAGAGCTTCAAGTTCCTTGGTGTCCACATCACCAACAAACTATCATGGTCCAAACACACCAAGACAGTCGTGAAGAGGGCATGACAAAGCCTACTCCCCCTCAGGAGACTGAAAATATTTGGCATGGGTCCTCAGATCCTCAAAAGGTTCTACAGCTGCACCATCGAGAGCATCCTGACTGATTGCATCACCGCCTGGTATGGCAACTGCTCGGCCTCTGACCGCAAGGCACTACAGAGGGTAGTGCATACGGCCCAGTACATCACTGGGGCCAACCTTCCTGCCATCCAGGACCTCTATTCCAGGTGGTGTCAGAAGAAGGCCCTAAAAATTGTCAAAGACTCCATCCACCCTAGTCATAGACTGTTCTCTCTGCTACCGCATGTCAAGCTGTACCGGAGTGCCAAGTCTAGGTCCAAAAGGCTTCTTAACAGCTTATACCCCCAAGCCAGAAGACTCCTGAACAGCTAATCATGGCTACCCGGACTATTTGCATTGCAATTTGCATAACATATCCATCCAAGTGTGTGCAAAGCTGTCATCAATGCAAAGGGTGGCTACTTTGAAGAATCAAAAATCTGCCATGCTGATCCTCAACACGGGGGCCCCTCAGGGATGCGTGCTTAGTCCCCTCCTGTACTCCCTGTTCAGCATGACTCCAACACCATCACTAAGTTTGCCAACAACACAACGGTGGTAGGCCTGATCACCGAGAACGATGTGACATTCTATAGGGAGGAGGTCAGAGACCTGGAAGTGTGGTGCCCAGACAACTACCTCTCCCTCAATGTGATCAAGACAAAGGAGATTATCGTGGACTACAGAAAAAGGAGGGCAGAGCACTCCCCCATTCTCATCGACGGGACTGTAGTGGAGCAGGTTGGGAGCTTCAAGTTCCTTGGTGTCCACATCACCAACAAACTATCATGGTCCAAACACACCAAGACAGTCGTGAAGAGGGCACGACAACGACTATATCCCCTCTGGAGACTGAAAGGATTTGGCATCGGTCCTCAGATCCTCAAACCGTTATACAGCTGCACCATCGAGAGGATCCTGACTGGTTGCATCACCGCCTGGTATGGCAACTGCTCGGCCTCTGACCGCAAGGCGCTACAGAGGGTAGTGCGTACGGCCCAGTACATCACTGGGGCCAAGCTTCCTGCCATCCAGGGCCTCTATACCAAGCGGTGTGAGAGAAGGCCCTAAAAATTGCCAAAGACTCCAGCCACCCTAGTCATAGACTGTTCTCTCTGCTACCGCACGACAAGCGGTACTGGAGCGCCAAGTCTAGGTCCAAAATGCTTCTTAACAGCTTCTACCCCCAAGCCATAAGACTGCAACAGCTAATCAAATGGCTACCTGGACTATTTGCATTGACCCAACCCCCTTTTTTTACGCTGCTGCTACTCGCTGTTTATTATCTATTATCTATGCATAGTCACTTTACCCCTACCTACATGTACATATTACCTCAATTACCTCGACTAACCTGTACCCCCGCACATTGACTCGGTACCGGTACCCTCTGTATATAGCCTTGCTATTTTTATTTTATTGTTGCTCTTTTCTTTTTTACTTTAGTTTATTTCGTAAATATTTTTCTTAACTCTTATTTTTCTTAAAACTGCATTGTTGGTTAAGGGCTTGTAAGTAAGCATTTCACGGTAAGTTGTATTCGGCGCATGTGACAAATACAATTTAATTTAATTAGTTATATGCAAAGTTGCTTTATGTTACTTGTCTTCTATATCTTCAATTCAGATCTACGTCTGGAAAGACAATTCTATGTGGACGCGTCATGAATTGTTCTCATCCTGTGCTAGTGGAGTTTCATAGGGAATTACCTCTACAGGAGCCAACGGGGCCTTCTTTCATGCCACAATGGACTTTACATTACTACTGGTAGGCCATAAACTTCTCAAGATAAAATGGCTCCTGAATAGAGCAGGTGGACAGGTGGTGAAAATATGTAGCTACTGGGGGTATTTTTATATAGTGTTTGCTTTTTATGAGATAATAGGCCTATTTATTTTTCAGTGACAATGCGCTCATGTAAGTTGGCCCAACACCTCCATAACACTCACAACAGAAATGCTCCCTGGATGATTTTATGTTTAGTGCATAGCACCACCTTGTGGGCAATGCTGCATGGTACTGAATGAAACAGAAAATACTGCTGGTTCACATTCTGAACAGAAAAAAAGTTTTATATAAAAAATTACACAGTTCTGCAAAAGTTTTATAATTCAGTTGACACTTGTTTTCTCAGTTCTGGGAATATCAACGTTTTACTCTGTCTAAAGCCATACTCTGCTCAAACATCTAATATAATGCTGTACTCTATAAATGGAGAAATATAGTGACTTTAAAAGTTGTTTCTGTCGGTTAAAGAGGCAGACAGTGCAGTTAAAAACGTGATTTCCACACTATGAGGTCAAAATAACACTGAATTTGTGAAAATTATGATAATGCTTTTTTGTGTAAGAGCTGTTTGAAAAAAAAATCTGGAATTTCAACCTGTTCAGGTTGGATGGGGTTTTTGGCCCAGATCATGGCATCACCATCTGATCTGATTATTCTGACCAATGACCATTCATCTTTTATTTGCATATGTATCCTCTTACTTTGAAGAAAAATATATTTGGAGTTATTTTCATGAAATAAACACACACAGTGATTTATTAGACATGTAGTGATGATTTACACATACAATTAAAAAGATGGCATGGGAGCTTTAAGGAAATGTCTGCCCCTATTTTTGCAAAGCATGTTGGAGGTCGGGGTTGATGAGAATAGACTGAGCAATTATTGATTAAGTTGTGTGATTCAGTTCTTAACATGACATCTGTTTGACCAACTGCCAAGTGTTTCAAAAGGGAGCAGTATTATTGTGAGTATCCTAATTACCATGACTGGTTAGGGAATGTAGCCAAGGCTAGCACTCTATGCCAGCGTTTTTCTTCACTTCGTGACCTGACCAATTTAAGAAAATAGAGTCAACCTGTTAGGTTGGGCTATGGGCTCCCTGATGCATTCTCTCATTCATTCATGAATTGCCTTTATTCATTCAGAATATCTGAGCCATTTTGAAGCACCAATGAAATAACTGAGAATATGATAATATCAGTAGATCAGATGATAGGTGGTTCATGTCCACCAGAGGCTCCAGTTGCTCCATGGTTTGATTTAGAACCAGCAGGCACAGAAATCTTTCTGATAGTGCCAAATAATTCTGAGGGGACAGAAGTTGAGCTATGCATTTAGAAATACAGATTTTTAAACAATGCTTCATCTGAAAGGTATTTGGCCAAACTAGCCTACTGTACATTTACATTTTAGTCATTTAGCAGACGCTCTTATCCAGAGCGACTTACATTATCTTTTTTTTATTTTTCATACTGGCCCCCCATGGGAATTGAACCCACAACCCTGGCGTTGCAAACGCCATGCTCTACATCCCTGCCGGCCATTCCCTCCCCTACCCTGGACGACGCTGGGCCAATTGTGCGCCGCCCCATGGGTCTCCCGGTCGTGGCCGGCTACGACAGAGCCTGGAGTCAAACCAGGATCTCTAGTGGCACAGCTAGCACTGCGATGCAGTGCCTTAGACCACTGCGCCACTCGGGAGACCATTATACCAAAGATTTACAAAGTTGTATTGCACTTTTTGAATTAGACTAATCGTTTTCAGTAGGCTTTGCATTTATGCATTTACAGAGATAAAGGCACTTATTTCATAGGATAACTAATTTCACTGTTGCTGAACCATGTATCGTCGATTTTGGAAAACGAAATGTGAGAATGTATTTGTTCAGGTTGACATACAGGCTACATGTACACAAATATAATTTATTGAGGCAATACTATATGTTCATCCAATAAAATATAAGTCAGTTCACATTTGCACATAACATTAAACAATCATCAACAGTTTTTTTCTGTTTATAAATAAATTCTTCACAGATTGTTCACACTATTCTAGACGAATAAATTCGAATGGTTCATCATAGGAGGAATACATAAGAGAATAAATACGAATATAAATATATGGCTCCAGTGCCCAAAAGTATTTCCATCTTTAAGCGCATTCATATGAGTCTTTGAAATGGTCTCAACTTTGTGACATTCCAAGAGGATGAAAGGAGTTTCTGTCCAGCAGCAATGTCCCTATGTGGTATAGAATGTCTGAGTACCAGTGTATTCCATCTCTCTGAGGGATTTCCTCGCGCTCTTTGACTAGACCTGTCAAAGACATCAACGCGTGACCCAACCGGACTGGGGCAAAGGCCCAGTGCGCCCATTTGTGGTCCTCGATTACCGCGTAACAGCTCGCCAAAACATGGTCAACTATGATGGTTCCTTGTGAAGTCACTGGGGCATAAGATCCCTCGTATTCTTCCACGTAAATCCTTTCCACAGTGACTGCCTTTAGGTGGTCTAGTGCCTCGTCCACGACAAACACCTGTTGCCCAGGTTTTACATTACTGGCAAACACTGCAGTCATATCGCCATCCGTAACGTTATTGTTGACGAAGACAAGGTGCGCGGGCGTCAGTCTTAACTTTCTGTTGGGCTTCTCCGTTTCAAAAACATAAAATTCTCGACTTGTTACTGGATCTCGGTCGATGAACATGAGGAAATCGCTAGACACAATATGTCCTTCTTTGTCTGCTGCTAACACTTTGTCGCCCACCTCCAGTTCTTTTACCAGCTTGCTCCGACCATCCTCGAGAAGAACTGAAGCGGATCCTGGGAAGCAGCCACCCGATTTTGCAGCAACTGAATTTTCTAGAGAAGAGCAGAAAATAAATAGAATTATATAATACAGAATTTGGACCAAGTCACTATTGTCATATACAATTCTAAATGTAAACTGAATGACCTGGGCAAATATAGGACCTACTGCTCTAACAAATGGTGTATAGCATTTGATAGGCTATATTGCAACATGAGTCACAGGCATTGTCTTATAACTTTGTAATAACAAGGCAAATACATAGGCCTAACGAACACAAACCCCAATGAATAAATGGTTTGCTTGACATAGCTACGTACGTAATAAACAGTTCATGAACGGTTTTGGAAATAATGTTGACATTTTTTGGACAACATTTGAAATGTACATAAAACGTATTATTATTGTTTGTTCCTTCGTTGTTTACCTGCTTTCACAGAACAATGAATATGGCCTTTGGATTCATAATTGACCCAGTCGAATCCCGCCTCCACCGCGAGCCTGGATAACATTCCATATTTGTTTTTATCTCTGTCAGAGGTGGTGATATCCACAGCCCTTCCTTCATAGTGTAAAGATTCTTCGAAATGGTGTCCATCCTCGTCCCAGCCTTCTGTCACGCGTAGCTTCACTCCCGGCCACTGATTCATGACTGAAATAGCCAAAGAGTTCAGTTTTTCCTTACATCTCTGAAAAAGAGACAAAGATAATTGAGATATCAGGAAACACGAGGGGTTAATAGAAATGTCTCACACACACACACACACACACACACACACTCAATATCGGTCTATAGCATGTACAAGACAGGGGGCAAGACAGAGCCTTATTTGTCGTATGTAGAACCGTCTGTTGATTAATGTACATTTTTCGATTTGAAAGCCTCGGCCTTTGAGGTCAGAAAAACATGTCACAACTTTTTGTGCTTCTTATCATATGTGTGTAGCTCAGTTGGTAGAGTATGGCGCTTGCAACGCCAGGGTTGTGGGTTCGTTTCCCACGGGGGGCCAGTATGAAAATATATGCACTCACTAACTGTAAGTTGCTCTGGATAAAAGCGTCTGCTAAATGACTAAAAATGTAAAAAAAATATATATATATGTAGAGGTTGCAAAACTTTCATTGCACGCTTGAACGTGCATCAAATGCAACTGACCTCCCCAGAGACCCTGCGGCTGTCACTGGTCAAATTAAAACACACAAATCCCAAGCCACTTTCAATCGATATCTGAGTGGTAGTAAAAAGTAGGCTATTGTTCAGTCAGACTTTACCAAGTCATAATTAGAGGAAAAAGTTGTGTCTATATAGGGCTTGGGCTCCTGCCTCCGAACTATGCAAATTAAGCATAGATCCATAGGCAATACATTTCGTAACGGTTTAGGATAATTACAAACGACATCTAAAATCAGTTGACCCATCTATACATCAGAGTGAAGTTTAAATATCAGAGTCGAATTCTTCTCTCTCTCTCTTTCTTTCTCTCTCTCTCTCTCTCTTTCTGCGTCTCTCTCTCTCTGTGTGTGTGTGTGTGTGTGTGTGTGTGTGTGTGTGTGTGTGTGTGTGTGTGTGTGTGTGTGTGTGTGAGTGAGAGAGAGAGCGAGAGAGAAAGAAAGAGACAGAGATGGACAGACCGATAGACAGAGGCAGAGATGTAGGCTATTGTTAATGCCTATTGTTATGGGTCCAACGGAAAGGATCACTTGTTAGTGATAGCTCAGAGACTTACTGAACGACTGAGAGGGGGGGTAGTCTATAGTACAAGTGTATCATAGCCTAACAACCCATTTAATTCGTTGTAGCAGTCCTGCGCAGGGCATCCATAACGACGTCTTCATTTTCATGCTCGGATAAGCCCAACTGGAGACATAAAGTGCAGAACTGTCCATAGACAAAAAATAGTCCGATATGGTGCATAGATAGTGTTTGAAATTGCTTAAAATATATTAGAGCCTACATAGGTTTGCATAGTAACCATAAATGTCATTCATAGATGTTTAACAACTGTCACTTCAAATTGAGCTGTCATTCATTATTCTCGTGCCAAATGATCACTCAGGACTCACAAGATGCATCTTCATGCGCTTCCTCACTATTTCACTATATGTCTTACTATCCCTACCTGTGTCATAAGTCTGTCAGCATTAGTGTTTTCCTCATCTTTGAAAACAATGTCAGGATTGTAGTTTGGTGTCAGGTCTTTAAATCTTTCAGAGTTCCTTGTGATCTTCCCTTCGTATTTGCCACTGGCCCCAAGGGTCTTCTCTGCCACGTTGGGAATGAACTGCTTGTAAGCCAAAGGTTTCAGTTTTTTCGGTTGTCTTCGTTTTCCATATCCCCTGCCAGGACCACAGGCGAAGCCAGCGGATACTAGAAACAGGCAGATGAAGCCCACAAGCGCAATTCTTATAGACATCAGCATCACGTCCATTGGATTAATTGTCTTTAGGTTCCTGTAGTGTAGTCTGGCAATATCCCCTCGCTTATCTCGGAGTATCTCACTCTACCCTGTATCCGTGTCTTCGTTTCTCTCTCTCTACTCTAGAAAGAGGATATCAAACGACCCTCTACTAAAGCAGGTGTCGTAATGACAGTTATATTGTATGTCGCTGCCCTCAGAGCACATTGGAGCTGTGCTGCTGCTTCAGAAATCGGTGTTCGACGGTGGATAGCGGTAGCCTAGACTCCGGTCCAGACGCGTGAATGAATTGGCTTTATTCTGTCCTAGTGCTCTAAATTAAGATAGCTCATCAATGTATGTGAAGTAAAGAACCTGATTGGCTCCACCTGATAAACCGTTTTTGATCCATGCTATTCAAATAGCAGGTTTGACCGTGTCAATAGGCCACTTAACATTCATTCCTGATTTAATGACACTTTTTTGTATTATTATGAGATACACTTGGATTATATGAATATTGAAATAAATGATTGGGGGGTGGGAGGCTCGAACAGAGCATGGGGGGGGGGGGGCTCAAGCCCATAAATTATTTAAAACAAAATATTACTAGTATTATTTTTTTAAATTATGCCCAGCTCACGAATCCCCTTGATGATGTGATGCCTGAGGAAATTATCTCTTCTGCCTAATGGTAAGTCTGCCACTGTGGTCTGGATAGTCATTTCGATGCAGGTTAGTTGCACAGAGAACTAAGGAGGATGTGAAGTGAGGGAGACAGTCGTCAAATGTAGTGCATTATATAGGGACTAGGGTGCCATTTGGGACACAAACGGGATGTCCCTCAATGGGGATTAACATATAGGAGAGTTTATTGCAATCTCAGAGTTTCTCTCTCTGCTGCTGGATTTCTGTGCCTATCACCACCAGTCTTCCAATGGAAGCATCTGTAGGGCCAGCTGAACTTTAATGGTCAGCAACTGCCCTTCCACCAACAATAGCTACTAATTCCAGTGTGACAGTAGAACAAGTGAATGGGATTTCTGTGATCAGATGTATGTGGTTGACATTTCAGAAGGTTTCTTGCTACCAAGTTGAATTGTGTAAATGTTTTTGCCCCTTGTCCCATTGCTGACGTTTGCTTGGTCCTGGTTTGCACTGGTCCAATGAAATTACATTGAACCAACGTAAAATAGACGTTGAATTGACGTCTGTGCCCAGTGGGATGTGTTCATGACTTTAGTACAAAATGTGGTTTAGCAAGGTGAATACATATTAATACCAGAGTAGTAGTGGGGGGAGCGGTGTGTGGGGGGGAGGGCCTTCCAAATGAGACCCCCCTTTTGAAGGCCCTCGGATCAATACCCCCCCACCCCACCCCACCCAAAAAAGTATGTTGTTTTTAAATTAGTATTATATTTAGGAACTCAGTCGTGGTCTCAACTTACTGTTGTGAGTTAGAATAGTAGACTACACAAGGTGCAATTTCGAAATTTGGTTGTGCATCAGCAGTTTTACTCTTGTTATGTCAGTCACTGATAGTCAGTCAATTAGCCCATGCATGTCTGCTAACATTTTTTACATTGCTAAATTAGTTTAGCGGCCAGCTATCTAAACTTGTTATCATGGTCGAATTACAGGCCCCATTGATTTTGTAAGTCAGTCTCACTCAGATATCATATTAAAAACTGAAAACATTTCTCTCCGCCCCATGGCAAAATGAGTAGAATTGCATGAAATGTGTTATAAAATTGCTCAATCTTCTCTCCACTAGTGTTGCATGGTATACCGAAACTTCGGTACTTTTTCGATACTAGAACATGAAAAACGGTTTGGTACTAGAATTTGTTACTTTCTGTACTTCTGTCAAATGTGTCTCACGTCATATATGGATTGAGAGGATCAAGTCTATTAAATTGCCCATCCCTGGTATAGCTATTAGCGGTGCACGCTAGTAGCGTTTCAATCGGTGACGTCACTAGCTCTGAGACCTTGAATTAGTTGTTTCCCTGGCTTTGCAAGAGCCGCGGCTTTTCTGGAGCGATAGTGATGCTTCGAGGGTGACTGTTGTCGATGTGTTCAGAGGGTCCCTAGGTCGAGCTCAGGATGGGGCGAGGAGAGGGATGGAAACAACACTGTTACAATAGGAAAATGTTTACAATTACAGTTATAAACTGTTTTAACAGTAGAAAACTGCTTTAAAACTGCAAAACTTTATCTCAGCCTCATTGCAAAATGTGTAGAATAGCATGAGATTAGCATAAAAATAAAATTATTTAAGCTAGGGTTAAGGAAGAGGGGTGAGACTTGACTAGGTGAGGGTTGAGGTCTGAGGAGGAATGACAAAGTTACTAAAAGCTAAATAACCTTTAGAACGGTGTTGTACCTGGACAGATTATCCAAAGTATGTTTGTAGAAATACATTATATTGCCAAAAGTATGTGGACATCTGCTCATCGAACATCTCATTGCAAAATCATGGGCATTAATATGAAGTTGGCCCCGCCTTTGCTGCTATAACAGCCTCCACTCTTCTGGGAAGGCTTTCCAACAGATGTTGGAACATTGCTGCGGGACTTGCTTCCATTCAGCCACAAGAGCATTAGTGAGGTTGGGCATTGATGTTGGGTGATTAGGCCTGGCTCGCAGTCGGCGTTCCAATTAATTCCAAAGGTGTTCGATTGGGTTTGAGGTCAGGGCTCTGTGCAGGCCAGTCAAATTCTTCCACACTGATCTCGGCAAACCATTTCTGTATGGACCTCTCTTTGTGCACGGGGGCATTGTCATGCTGAAACAGGAAAGGGCCTTCCCCAAACTGTTGCCACAAAGTTGGAAGTACAGAATCGTCTAGAATGTAATTGTATGCTGTAGCGTTAAGATTTCCCTTCACTGGATCTAAGGGGCCTAGCCCGAACCATGAAAATCAGCTCCAGACCATTATTCCTTCTCCACCAATCCTCCACCAAACTTTACAGTTGGCACTATGCATTCAGGCAGGTAGCGTTCTACTGGCTTCCACCAAACCCAGATTTGTCAGTCGGATTCATCACTCCAGACAATGCGTTTCCACTGCTCCAGAGTCCAATGGTGGCGAACTTTACACCACTCCAGCCGACGCTTGGCATTGCGCATGGTGATCTTCGGCTTGTGTGCAGCAGCTCGGCCATGGAAACCCATTTCATGAAGCTCCCGACGAACAGTTATTGTGCTGGCGTTGCTTCCAAAGGCAGTTTGGAACTTGGTAGTGAGTGTTGTAACCGAGGACAGACGATTGTTACGCGCTACACACTTCAGCACACCGGGGCATCTCTAGCAAGGCAGAAATTTGACGAACTGACTTGTTGCAAAGGTGGCATCCTATGACTGTGTGACGTTGAAAGTCACTGAGCTCTTCAGTATGAGCCATTCTACTGTCAATGTTTGTCTATGGAGATTGCATGGCTGTGTGCACCTGCCAGCAACGGGTGTGACTGAAATAGCCATATCCACTAATTGGAAGGGGAGTCCACCGTATGTGGACGCAATTATTTTTTTGTGGCGCAGCACCACAGCTAAATGAATGTAGTAGAAACACTGACAGGTAGGCCTACATATGTTAATTAATAGGAAAAAATTATCCAATAGCAGAAAAGCTTTGCATTACCGAAACACGCTGTATATAACAAGCTGTAATATCCCAGTAGGCCACCTCTCAATTATATGGTGTTTATGTTTTATTAATTTGGGAAGGACATCATTTGAGGCATTAAGAGGCAGAACTCAGGAATGAATTGTTAAAATGTTCAGATTAAAATCAACATTAATCCTAATCCTGATCCTCAAACTATGTTAAGAGTCTTAGAAGGACTCGAATTCTCAATCCGTAATATTTTCAAATGAGGACACTCTCTTTAGTATACTGGTGGTGGTACATAAAAACACATGGGACAAAGGTCAAAGAAAATAAAATAAATGTAAGAATTTAAATGTAAGATCTCAAGTATTCTAGGTTGGATTCTGCCTATGAAATCAATAGAATGGTTTGTAACCTTTCCCTTATACCATGACATCAGACTTACACAGACAGCTTTCTTGGTCATTCGAGCTCAAAAACCTACCATGTCTACCTTGAATTAGTCTTTTAGCATGAGGTAAGCCATACTGCATTCTCTTTGCCACTGTTGGCACTCTTAAAAAACAGATGACATCACCCCCCAATGCTCAGACAGAATACTACTCTCGATTAAAGATGGATAAATAAATAAAAGAGAGGCCAATTTGCAGATTGAACATTTCTTGAGTAAGTGTGTGATTTAAAGACTGTTTGCTGCAGAGCCAGACTTCAACTCAAGTCCCAGGGTACCTCAGGACACAGTATTCTGTCAACCCACCAATTAAGTTTAGCTTCATATAACAAAACAGAATATTACAAACACAAGAAAATATATAATCCCCATTTGCATATTGCTCTAAAGACTGGATTACATTTTCAATGTGACCACGGGCCAGTAGAAAAATGTTTAATATGAATAACTGTGATAGTAGTCCCCTGTAGCTCAGTTGGTAGAGCATGGCGCTTGCAACGCCAGGGTTGTGGGTTCGTTTCCCACGGGGGGCCAGTATGAAAATGTATGCACTCACTAACTGTAAGTCGCTCTGGATAAGAGCGTCTGCTAAATGACTAAAATGTAATTGTCATACTGTAGGTCTACTACAGTAGGTTTGTCTGTACTGTAGTTGGTTTGTTGGCAGAAGAGACATACAAATACCCACTTAGATGTGGGCTCTCCATAGCTGGCCTTGTACAAAGCTGCTCCAACTGGGTGAAAATACCATTCAGGAACAGACTACAACCCAAATGGAACTACTATATAATCGTCCAGTCCTGTAAACAGTGCACTGCTTATCCAACAAACCCTGTTGTGGATTTACAAAAGTGACATACCTGTGTATGCAGTGCTCCTTTCCATTGCTGCTGGTCACATGTATCCATCATGGACCAGGATGAAAATGAACACCTCCAGTTTAACAGAATGAATGCCCACCATGTAGCAACACACAGAACAATGATGTTCAACAGCCACAACAAACCGTGAAATTAAAAAAGTAGGCCTATCCTTGAAATTACATGGTAATTTATCAGCGATCAACCAACCACATTTTGAAACTACTCCATGCTTTCTTTTAGTTAAGGGTAGAATTCCACAGTGTCCGTAACCCTTATTAGCAGGTCAAAAATGTTAAGCTGTTTCCATGTTGTTTTTTTCCTTCCTTCACTTACCATAATCCTGTATCCAAATGAAAGTGCAAGTGCACAATAACCTAAATACATTCTTCTTCATTAGTAGATTGACACCAGCATCTCCAGCCTCAAACATCTAATCAACCATTTCTCCATATCTAGTTGACTATTGTCTCTAATTTGCACATAAGTGCTAAATTACCCACAGGGAGACAGAAAGGTTAAGCTGTTGCAAACATGTCAAGTCTATTTCCTAGGCAATAAAGAGGATTAGAGTCATTTGTGTCAACTGGAAATCCCAGACGTTCTTTTCAATTAGCGGAACAACATGTGAGCGAATGGTCTTCCGGAGGTCAGTCTACATCTGTTCTAAATGGCACCTTATTCCATAGTAGAGCACTATAAAATGGGTGCCATTTGGGATTCAACCTGTGTCTGATGTGATGTCTGGGGTGGCCCATGGTGTCCATTATTTCACAATCTCATTACTTAGCAGGATAACAAATTTAATCCAAATTAATGGTAACCTCTGAGTGACACACCATTGTGCTTGTTTTTTAGGCGTTATTCACTTACAGGTAGGGTAATTTTGGACATTGCTTTGTACGGTGTTATTTGTAAAGAGATCCTTACCACTCTTGTCTCAATAGTCCTTAGTTGTTCCGGATGCAGATCAACTGCTTCTATACCCTCTATTCCATTCTCATTTCATCCTCATGTTGTCCTTTTACGAGCAAGTGAATCTTCAGAACCATTCGTCCAAGCCAACTGCAGTTAAGGAGACACTGGGGTACTATTTTCATAAATCAAAACTTGGGTCTGTGGTTAGATCGAACAGTCTATTGCTATAGCAACCACTCTTTGCCGGGGATAAAAGTGGCTGGCAATTCCACAAGGTGAAGGAAAATACCATTGTGAGGTGGGAAGGATAGACAGAATCAATAAAGCCAAGAATAATGAAGATTAACTGTGAAGATGAACCTTCCTCTGAAAGATGTCTCCCACCTGAACCACAGACACGGCAAAGAGAAAAGTGTATGTTCAGTTGGCCTATACGAATGTATGAAACGTGTTCAGTGTTCAAGATTTTTTTGTTGCAGTGTATTGCTTATCACTGTCAATATCAAAATATTAATCGTTCAGATTTAGCACCACTTAGACCTACTTCCGCCCCCATCCAAAAGTATACAAAATCATTGAAAAGGCCCTACTAAGATTGACAAGAACCATAATGATGAGCAACCTATTAAAATGGGCCCATGTTGACACAAGTTCCTCACACTCACACACCCAAAACACACAACCACAGGATTTTTGCTCAGCTATAGTATAGCAAGTATTCCACACCTCATTCCTCTGTTGAGTCTTGTCTCATGTTCTAGAGCAGGAGCCAGCACAGTGTGAAGAAATATAACACTTCCACCAAAGTAAAACAATTTAGACCAGAAAAACCCTTCAGCAAACCATTTCTCCTTTCTGACTGACACCTGTGGTCATGGCCCTTCCATGACGTAATGGTAGATGTATTGTATGAGAAACGTATTGTGCTAGCCGCATGTTGCGGTTCTCTTTAACAAGTGATGTATTATGCTCGGATCCTTTTCTTTTAGGAAGAATAGAAATAGGAGGAAAGTGAAGATTGTTCTAATAAATCCTCCACACAAAGCTCATTCACGGGGACATTTTCCTTTCGCTTTACAGTAGATAACTAGTTAAGTCGGTCACATTCTCTAGTGCTGAAGGGGAGAAAAGGTCACCATAGGTTCCAGATTGTTCTTGATAAGCCTTTTGCAACAGTTACAAGCTAATTAAGGCAATCATTTTGCAAATCCACAACACGGTTTGTTGGATAAGCAATGTACTTGCATTTGGAAAAATATTTAACAACTTACTGGTAAATGTGATAACCACATAGGTTGATTACTTATTTAATGTAGATGCTAACGTTAAGGAAACATCTGAGTTAACTGTTGAAAATTGAATATCACTAGAAATGTGGTTGAAATTGTGTTTGTGTAGAGTTTTCTAACATGGAGCTAGAGTATAAAATGACTCTAATCCTCTTTTACAATGCAAGCAACTACTAGGCAATGTCATTACGAGAAAAAAAACAACGCCATTTTACAAACATTCAGATTACAAATGTTATCCTGTTTCGGTCAAAACCCTTTTCTCATCAGCGGGAATTTAGGGTCCTTGACTTTAGGGTCCTTTAAATGGCCCATTTAGAGAGAACAACATGCAATGAACGACTAACAAAATAGGATTTTATGGGCAATGTGTACAGGAATTAGTGGTAATTCTTGCCACAAATGAGATTAATTTCTATTTCATAATATTTTTCCCAGCCACCATTCAATGGATCAGCATATGAACCTCACAACCTTTCACGTTGACATCACCACAAACATTCAGCAACCGGTGTTAAAATCGATAAGTTCTACGAACAAAGCGTCAATTGAATCATATTTGTATAGAAAAAAAATGATGTGGTGTGAGGTGCCTTTGCTACACTTCAGCAGCAAACATGCCTCACTAGATATGTGCATAATGATTGTTTGGTTTGAAGGTAGTATTGGGCATCTTTCAGGCCTGAGTGCCATAAGGCTCTGTGAAATATAAAACAAAATGGCAAATCTATAACTCCTCAGGCTGTAATAGGTGCTGCCACATCTTGTGATATGTGGAGCTTTCTTTCATCTTAACCACATACAGATTTATTGAAAATCCATCTTTAAGACGAGTTTGACAATTTTTGCCTGTCTTTTTTTGGTATTTTTTGGTGCGGTCCGGACTGGCCTTGATTTCATCGTCCGGACCGGACCAAATCTGAACCAATCATAGACGTCTATGTTTCGTTCAGATCTGGTCCGGTCCGGACCGGCCTTGATTTCAACGTCCACAGACGTCCGGTCCGGACCGGCCTATATTTGACCCAATCATAGACTACTATGATTGGTTCAGATTTGTTCCGGTCCAGACTGGATCAAATCTGAACCAATCATAGACAAACCCTACCAGTCAAAAGTTTGGACACCTACTCATTCAAGGGTTTTTCTTTATTTTTTACATTGTAGAATAATAGTGAAGACATCAACACTATGAAATAACACACATGGAATCATGTAGTAACCAAAAAAGTGTTAAACAAATCAAAATATATTTGAGATTCTTCAAATAGCCAATCTTTGCCTTGATGACAGCTTTGCACACTCTTGGCATTCTCTCAACCAGCTTCATGAGGTAGTCACCTGGAATGCATTTCAATTAACAGGTGTGCCTTTTTAAAAGTTAATTTGTGGAATTTCTTTCCTTCTATGATAAACAATGTATTTTCTAGATAAAGACGGTGATACAACATTGAAAAAGACCCACCACTGACCAAATGTCTCTTTGTTTTCCAGTCTAACAGGAGTGCATCCCTCAGACCATTATGTGCATCGACATCCTGTGCCAGTGTGATCCGGTTGTGGAGACTACAGCAGATCGAGTCTTTGGATGAACAGGTCAGTAACCCAAATATGATACAATAGTGTAAAGCACTGAATTTGTAGATGCATCGACATTTTGACTTTATGTCCCGTTTTCCCCATGTTTTAGACATGAGGCATGACATGCAGAACATCAGGCTCACCCCACGAGAAGCAGTGTATGATCAATGCCACCCTCAGCAAGGAGATCTGCTGAAAGTGATGTCTCTCCCATCCGTAGATGCTCTCTCTCTCTCTCTCTCTCTCTCTCTCTCTCTCTCTCTCTCTCTCTCTCTCTCTCTCTCTCTCTCTCTCTCTCTCTCTCTCTCTCTCTCTCTCGGCTGGTTAGTTGGCTAACAAACATACTGTGCAGATATATCTACAAATTCATCTGGCTAATTGATAGTTTGAGGAGGAGCAACATAATGCTGTGCTGTTACATGTGTAAATGACCTGGTATAACAGCAAAATGAGCTAAAAGCTACTTTAATCATTGCATTATTGCAAATGCTCAGGCAGCTGCCATTTTCCGTTGGGAAAAAAAAAAATCCCAACACAACGAACAGGGTAAGAAATAATTTAAACATCACATACTGTATATCAATTCCCACTGTGCCCATGATAAAATGCAATGTGAATTGTGTTGTACTACTGAATGAAACTGTGAGGAAATGCACTCAGGCCAGCCTTTGTGATTGAACTTACGTTAACTATATTACTTTAGTTGGCTTCTTTGAGCAAAACTTGTATGTAAAATAACCTATTCTGGGAGCCGTGTGTGTGTGTGTGAACTATGTGGAATATTTTTGGACCATTGGCTTCCCTGAAAATAGGTACTGACAGGATGAGAACGCTGATTCAGTGCCCTCCAAAATAAACTGAATGGAATAAAACCTCAAGGTAAGAAAAGAAACTGATTTGTGTGCATAAACTATTTACAAGATATTTACAGATGTTCACTCTTGCAGTGCCAACTTTGGGAGCATGCGGTCCTTGAAAAACTCCTCTAGTCCAGCAATATGAGTCTGCCAGAGGTCATCACGCTGGATGGGGATGGTGATGGAGGCTTTGGTAGTCAACACAACCAAGAAGCAAGTGTCCCTTCCAGTGATGTGGAGCTGCCTTGGACCTGGTTCCAGTAAAGATGGTCTTCACGGAGGCGGTAAGACCCTCCCTCCTCCTGGATATAGAAATCCTTCGACTTCACTGCCTCCTCAATGGTAAGGTCCCTTGCACCATAGGGACACTTAACCTCAACCAGTAGTGCTCACCAGACAATCCGGTGAGGCAACCAGGATCCCAGATCCCGTGACCCAAAGCCCTGACTCCTGCACATCCATCCCTGTAGCCATTTTGAATGCCTTGATACCCTCCTCTTCGTTATCTGTGCCCCACTTACAGACAACACCCCATTCAACAACTGTGATCTGAGGACCCTTTTTAGCAGTGACGGAGTAATGCACTTGGCCCTAACCACTGCTCCAAAATTGCTGGCCGTCAACATCCCTCTCCTCATGGTGTGCCAGTTGGGGTTGGTACGCTGTCCAACTGTTGCCTGCCGTATAGCTTCCTGCTGCTACACCGACAGCACCATGCCAGCCAGGATGCCTGCATGCCCCAGGTGCCCTTGTTTTTTTTAACAATGTCTGGTTCAGACAGGGATGAAAGTGAGGGTAGCGGTTGTTCTGGCTCAGGTTCAAGGAGCCATGCCATTCTACTGAACCTGCCCCGGATATGGTTTCTTAGCCACTGAAGATCCTCCTTTGTGGGCTCTCGGGACAGGGTTGTAGTCTTCGGCTGGGTACATGTCCTCCACTGACTGCACCTGGTTGGGCACGGCTGTCTTCCTTCACTCGCATTCCACATCCGTACAGCCGATATAGTGAACCGCAAAAATAGCCAATGCAGCGACATGGCTACACTTATGAACTCCACGGGGGTATTTGCATGTGGTAGCAAGAATCCCCTGGTCACCTATAGAGACCTGCCAAGAGGAATGATGTGAAGTGCCACATGCCTTTCAACGCATGACTTTGAAATGCATTTGTTGTAAGAAATGTGCTATATACTGTAAATAAAGTTAGATTTGATTGATGACATTATAGCTATAGAATATTTAATCAACTGTAATTTTGATTAAAGTGAAGTTTTTCCATTATCACTTGACATATCAATCATATCGTGGGAAGGATCATATAAATCAAGACTGTGTGAATGAATGTACCACCCCGAATGAATAACTACTGTGCCTTTGAAGATGTGTCTCTGGTCATGAAACTACAATACAGGCTGGATGTCTAAACAAAGTCAGTTCTGAAGATTTTTTGATTCATTCTCCTCATTGACAACATTCTAGAACTGAGTTATTACTCATCTAAGTCTGGTATCCGGGGTAATCTGGTTAATGATTATATAATTGATTAACTGTCTCTTTCCTTGTAGAATGTTGACAGCAGTATAGAACACATTATATTGCTAAGATGCTCAAACTTAACTTAATAGCTACACTCACCCACACAGGATAAACGTTATCCCTCATGCTGGCCCTGACCAAACCGGTAAATTGCCCCGCACTATAGCTGCACTTCTCCACATGGCTAGACTTCTAGTGGTCTTCTCCCCTTTTAATGCTCTTATGCTCATCCTTGAAAAAGGCCTTAATGTCTGAAATAGATACCAAAGTTGACATACTGTACAAACAATTATCCAGGCGAAGTAAAATAAAATGATTTTTTAATCTACTGCTCTGCTAACTAGATAACTAAAGTGGAGTCAGTGGCTAGCTAAAACAGGGAATAGCGACGGAGGAATTTCATGGATTGGACAAGGGTCTCTGATCGCGCTGGTGAACGGTAGCTGATGCCGCTTTCAAAACAACTAGGAACTGGGAACTCGGAAATCTCAGTCTTCCGACTTCAGTGCATTCAAAACAACTGGGAATTCCCCAAAAAACGAGCTCTGACTGGGAAAAATTGATTTGAACGGTCATCCAACTCGGAATTCCACCTTGGGATCTCGGGCCTCTTTCTAGAGCTCCGACTTTCTGACCTACAGATCACTGACGTCATGATTTGACCTCGTATTTTTCCGAGTTCCCAGTTGTTTTGAACACGGCATGACAGTGTTGGCTAGAGATGAAATGCAGGAGCTTCCTGCAGGAATTTGTAGTCTTGCTGAGGACTTCCTGTTGCTAATTAGCATTTTTGAGAGAAAATTGAGGCAAATATATTGATCAAAACGTCACACCAGGGTAAGCCTACACGAAACACAGACCTTATATGAAGTATTTCTAAAATCCCAGACGCAAAAATTAATGGGGAAAAAACGATTGGAACGATTACCGGGTTTTACCGCTAGGTTTTATGGGTCAATTTTCACGACAAAGAGTGTTGAAGCATGAGGCTCAATTTCTCCGCAGTTTTGGTCCCGTGGCTACAGCGTAAACGAACCCGTGCACATGCACAGATACTGTGTGTGACCGTGTGAGAGCAGTCTTCCATCTCGCTCATCTCTAAATCTACGGTGCTGCTCGTGGCAACGTCATTTCGCTGAGTCTAGCTACCTTCAAGATCGAGATCTAATCAACAGTATTGCTGGTACTGATTCACTCAATACCTTTGGCTTGTTTGTTTACTTTGAAGGTAGACTGCATGTGGCACTATGGGAATCAGAGCACAATAATCTTGAAAAAGTATGAACAAATGTTTTCTTATTACTGGTAAAACAAAAAGCAAAGGATAATGCCATCATTTTCTATCCATTATAGAAACCAAGACTCCATCAGATGGAGTGAGAAACCTACATGTACAAACCATATATTGTGTTCCCTACAGGTTATAGAAAAGAGCAGAACTCTCTCTCTACAGGTTATGGAAGATTTGCTCTTTTAGTATTTCTCTAATAGGTTTCACACAAAATAGTCCAAATTGGTGAAGTGAAATGAAAAAAATAACTTGTTTCAAAAAATTCAAAAAAATTAATAACGGAAAAGTGGTGCGTGCATATGTATTCACCACCCTTTGCTATGAAGCCCCTAAAAAAGATCTGGTGCAACCAATTACCTTCAGAAGTCACATAATTAGTTAAATAAAGTCCACCTGTGTGCAATCTAAGTGTCACATGATCTGTCACTTGATCTCAGTGTATATATACACCTGTTCTGAAGGCCCCAGAGTCTGCAACACCACTAAACAAGGGGCACCACCAAGCAAGCGGCACCATGAAGACCAAGGAGCTCTCCAAACAGGTCAGTGACAAAGTTGTGGAGAAGTACAGATCAGGGTTGGGTTATAAAAAAAGATCAGAAACTTTGAACATCCCACGGAGCACCATTAAATCCATTATTAAAAAATGGAAAGAATATGGCACCACAACAAACCTGCCAAGAGAGGGCAGCCCACCAAAACTCACAGACCAGGCAAGGAGGGCATTAATCAGAGATGCAACAAAGAGACCAAAGATAACCCTAAAGAAGCTGCAAAGCTCCACAGCGGAGATTGGAGTATCTGTCCATAGGACCACTTTAAGCCGTACACTCCACAGAGCTGGGCTTTACGGAAGAGTGGCAAGAAAAAAGCCATTGCTTAAAGAAAAAAATAAGCAAACACGTTTGGTCTTCACCAAAAGCCATGTGGGAGACTCCCCAAACATATGGAAGAAGGTACTCTGGTCAGATGAGACTAAAATTGAGGTTTTTGGCAATCAAGGAAAACACTATGTCTGGTGCAAACCCAACACCTCTCATCACCGCGAGAACACCATCCGTGAAGCATGGTGTTGGCAGCATCATGCTGTGGGGATGTTTTTCATCGGCAGGGACTGGGAAACTGGTCAGAATTGAAGGAATGATGGATGGCACTAAATACCGGGACATTCTTGAGGGAAACCTGTTTCAGTCTTCCAGAGATTTGAGACTGGGACGAAGGTTCACCTTCCAGCAGTACAATGACCCTAAGCATACTGCTAAAGCAACACTTGAGTGGTTTAAGGGGAAACATTTAAAGGTCTTGGAATGGCCTAGTCAAAGCCCAGACCTCAATCCAATTGAGAATCTATGGTAAGACTTAAAGATTGCTGTACACCAGCGGAACCCATCCATCTTGAAGGAGTTGGAGTGTTGAAAGTGAAAGTGTTGTGGTCAGATGAGACCAAAATCGAGCTCTTTGGCATCAACTCAACTCGCCGTGTTTGGAGGAGAAGGAATGCTGCCTATGACCCCAAGAACACCATCCCCACCGTCAAACATGGAGGTGGAAACATTATGCTAAGGGGGCAGGACAACTTCACCGCATCAAAGGGACGATGGACGGGGCCATGTACCGTCAAATCTTGGGTGATAACCTCCTTCCCTCAGCCAGGGCATTGAAAATGGGTCGTGGATGGGTATTCCAGCATGACAATGACCCAAAACACACGGCCAAGGCAACAAAGGAGTGGCTCAAGAAGAAGCACATTAAGGTCCTGGAGTGGCCTAGCCAGTCTCCAGACCTTAATCCCATAGAAGATCTGTGGAGGGAGCTGAAGGTTCGAGTTGCCAAACGTCAGCCTCGAAACCTTAATGACTTGGAGAAAATCTGCAAAGAGGAGTGGAACAAAATCCCTCCTGAGATGTGTGCAAACCTGGTGGCCAACTACAAGAAACGTCTGACCTCTGTGATTGCCAACAAGGGTTTTGCCACCAAGTACTAAGTCATGTTTTGCAGAGGGGTCAAATATTTATTTCCCTCATTAAAATGCAAATCAATTTATAACATTTTTGTCATGCGTTTTTCTGGATTTTTTTGTTGTTATTCTGTCTCTCACTGTTCAAATAAACCTACCATTAGAATTATAGACTGATTATGTCTTTGTCAGTGGGCAAACGTACAAAATCAGCAGGGGATCAAATACTTTTTTCCCCTCACTGTATGTTTGTATGTATGTATGTATGTATGTATGTATGTATATTTGTGAGAAAAAAAACATATGGGGGATTGGAAGTGCTGCAGACAATTACATTGATGGAAGTTACAATCTAACTGAAATGTTAAAGCTGATCTTTAAAAAAAGACACGGCCGTTGGAACCCAAAATCTCACATTTGGACTCCAGAAAAAAGGACACGTTTCCACTGGTCTAATGTCCATTGCTTGTGTTTCTTGGCCCAAGCAGGTCTCTTCTTATTGGTGTCCTTTAGTAGTGGTTTCTTTGCAGCAATTCGACCATGAAGGCCTGATTCACACAGTCTCCTCTGAACAGTTGATGTTGAGATGTGTCTGTTACTTGAACTCTGTGAAGCATTTATTTGGGTTGCAATTTCTGAGGCTGGTAACTCTAATGAACTCTGCGTCTTCCATTCCTGTGTCGGTCCTCATGAGAGCCAGTTTAATCATAGCGCTTGATTGTTTTTGCGACTGCACTGGAAGAAACTTTCAAAGTTCTTGAAATGTTCTGTATTGACTGACCTTCATGTCTTAAAGTAATGATGGTCTGTCATTTCTCTTTGCCTATTTGAGCTGTTCTTGCCATAATATGGACTTGGTCTTTTACCAAATAGGGCTATATTCTGTATACCCCCCCTACCTTGTCACAACACAACTGATTGGCTCAAATGCATAAAGAAGGAAATCAATTCCACAAATTAACTTTTATGAAGGCACACCTGTTAATTGAAATGCATTCCAGGTGACTACCTCATGAAGCTGGTTGAGAGAATGCCAAGAGTGTGCAAAGCTGTCATCAAGGCAAAGGGTGGCTTTTTGAAGAATCTGAAATATAAAATATATGTTGATTTGTTTTACACTTTTTTTTGGATACTACATGATTCCATATCTGTTATTTCATAGTTTTGATGTCTTCACAGAAAATAGTAAAGTAGGTGTTATAAAACGTTTGACCGGTAGTGTATGTAAATGAAATACTGTAGTATTTACTATAGTTTAAAAAAATGTAGTGTTTTTGCGGACTGTGGTGTTTTTGCTGAAATTTCTGTAGTATTTACTGCAGTGTTTTTTGTGTGGATAATACGGTAGTATTTACTATAGTATTCTACAGTATACTAGAACATTCGATACTAAGTAATACACATGATCGAAGGATACTACAGTGCATAGTATAGTAGTCTACAGTTTACTACAGAATTATATAGTAAAACTATATCGTTTTTTTATGGGGTTTTTTATGGGTTGCTATAACTTTTTGTGAGTCACTCTTCCTCAATTGTAAAACTATTTATCTTAGGAGCCCTTTGTGTACTTGGCAGACCATAAAGAAGCTACGGCCAGCAATTATTAAAATATACAGACGTAGGATCTTAATTTGACCTATATTGTCACAGCAAAATAATCCTGCAGCAACAGGATTTGAATGTTTAGTTCAGCATGTTGCTTGATTGATGGTTAGGCTATTAGCTGGCCAAAAGTAGGCTACATGAAAAGTGCAATACTGTTAATATAACTTGTGTGTTATGTGGGGTTTCACTAAATTTATGTAAATCACGATGCTGTACCATTACATTTTTTTATGAAAAAGTCAAGACCACTTGGAATAGAGAGCAGCAAGGTCCACCTTAAAGTATGAGTGGGCCTATGGTTGTTCTTGATATTTTTTTATTTTAATTGCAAGAGAGAACCATACATAGAATGTCCATTTAATCAGACATAGTACTGTATTACAGACATCGTATTTCCTTTTTAATGGATTGTAATGATTACCCACTATAAGCAGCTCAAGGACATCACAGACAACTGACGTGGTATATCATTAATTTGAAGTGCCTCATAACGTTGCACATAGTAGACCATCAAACTCACACGCCCATGTATGTCTCTCTGCAATTAGCTGGTCTGAGACAGGGGGTCGCTCAACAGTCACCTTGCTATAGGACAGGTAACTCAAATGAACTCGTAGAAAAAATACCATAGTAGTTTTAAGAGTGACTATAAATCTGACATGAGCTAGTATGTTCTCAGTACTGCACACAAGATACTTGTACTAAGTCCACATAAAACATTAGTATTTTGTGTTGATAGGCTATTTAATTGAGACATGTTGAAAAGGAGATACTATAATCCTTATCTTGGAGCTTTTTCAGACTGTCAGGTTTTTACAGGTTTCTTGCTTGATTTACTATTGACAATAAGCTGAAGCGGACTGGCAAACAACAGTGTGTGATGTGTGAAAGCATGACAGAGTGGTAGGCACAAAGTGAGAAGAGAATTAAGGAAGTGTGAAAGTGTGCCTATGAAGCCATTGGAGTAAACCGAGTAATTGATTCCTGTGTGCAGAATGAAAAACTGCTTGAGTTTAAATACAGTGATTTTATTCCTTATACTGTACATCAGGAATAAAGTACCTCACATTCTTAAAAGTAACAAAATTGGTTGCTAATGCAATATTTCATAACATGGAGGAAAATAGATGGAAAATCCATTATAAAATGATACAGCGGCAAAAAAACGTATTTAATTGTAAAATATTGATCTAGGTTTTATGACATATTAACCTCCCAGGAATGGGTGTTAATAGATTTTGAAACAACCACTAATAGCACATAAAACATTTATGGTTGTGAGCATTTCATGTGTTAAAATAAATTATTTATTTTTTCATAGGCTTGGACAAATACGGTAGCTGTTGGCTGCTGTAATGGCAGAATCTATGATTGAATGTCTCAGATACAATGTTCCTAGGAGCTATATTGATTGTTCATTGTCTTGGGGAAGGAACAGGTTCCAGTTTCTATTACTTTGAGGGAAAGGATCATATATTGAGAGAAAATTAGATTTATATTACCACACTCAGTAAAAACATTGGTAAAACTTCTGGTCGGTATGCCACACGATACTCTTTTTCATGGTCCTTCAAGGCGGATATGGATCATTATCATGTTAACATGATGCCCCCAGGCAACATCCATGCCTACATTTGATGTAAGATATGTTAGTGTGACTCCGGAGTTGCTTTTGCTATGGAGCTCAAAGGCGGGAAAAGTCTTCGGAAGAGGAAGTGATGTATAGCTTTCTCAGCCTATTCATGAGCTGGTAAAGTTTATGGCCAAATGTGAAAAATGGGTTAGTGTAGTTCAGCAGAATGGTTACTCACTTGGACCTCATGCTATTAAAAAAAACAGTCAAGTTCTACAGTAATGGAGTCTTTTGAGAAAGACTCTCATGAAAAGTTTGCACCTATGGGAATTTAGCGCCATTGCATCATTCATTGGCATTGGTTGTTTTCTGAGAGTGAGCCTGCCAGCTACACCGCATACCCCCGCTGTCTGCCTCCGCTGCCAGCCAGTGCCCATGTACACAATGCCAGTTTAATTAATGACACCACTAAAAGGTTTGGCCCACTAAAGTTTGCATCTTGTTTAATATCCTAAGTGCCTATGCACCTCTCGCAATCTCCCAAAGGTACAATATGAAGAGGGATCAATCAATACTAGCTTGGCCTAAACCTCCATGCCACCACCTACAGCATTAGCAGCAGCTCCTCCCCTCTCCCAAATAAGTTAAGAGATATCACCTAGTTCTTACCCAAAGTCTGAGACATATAGACAATTACAATGACAGCACCAGTGTGAGAGAATGACAATTTGCAACAATTTGGTTGAGGTTACTCATGAAGCCGCTGATACAATGTTCACACTTAAGGGATCACATGCTTTACAATCCTATATCTGGTATATAACAATGTACATTGTATGTGAAATGTAATGCAATGCACAGTGTCACAATGTGAAATGATATTCCTTTAAGATGGAGAGGTTATTGCTTCGACCCCATTTGCTTTCCCCAGTGCAGTCTGTCAGGCTTAATTGGAAGTCCTGTTACAAGACTCTAATCTGACTCTGCTGCTCATTGGAAGTAATTCATTCAAGGCAGTGTCTATAAAAAGCCTATAACTCTCACTCCAGTCTCATCTTCTCCTTCATGCGCTCTCTCTCTTTCCTAAACACTGAATGAAGAGGGTATTATGAATTGGTTAACACAAACCTTTATTCACAAATTGTTGAATGGGAAAAAAAACACTGAAAAATCATTTGTATTATAATAAACCCACCATTTTCACTTGGTTTATTTAATGATGCAGGCCTAGACAATATTTTAGATGAGTGTGTTGCTGAGGTATTTACTTATATCTCTTTAGATTCATAGATGGGTTCTTTCCAGTGAAATCTATTTCTAAGGTATAATCATTGGAAAGGCAATGTAATCAATATACAGTAGGTCTGAGTTGCTTGCAGCCCACTGTTTTAGCCAACCAAGGTAATCAGGAGTAGTTATTTTTTACAAGAGGTCTAAGATCTTTTTTTCACACAGTAAATGCAGTCCAATCAGTCCCTCTCCCACTAATGCAGCACCAGGCCTGACTTATTTATAAGACTGTGGGTGACTGAGGATGGCAGAATCGATTATTCAGACTGACTCTGACTCTACATTCTTATGAGCTGTTATTTAATAACTAGAGATAAAAATAGACATAGAACCTTACTCGAGGAGCTGAGGGAGGAAACGAAGGAGTGGACTTTTTAAGGTTCGGTGGGGGGGGGGTCAACATTTTCTTTGTTCATCTATTATTGATTTTCAAGAAGAAAATTATGCTGAGTGTGGATAACAAGGAAAGTTACAGTGAGCTCCAAAAGTGACACATTGATTGTAAATAATAATGGAATGCTTCTAAACAATTCTACATTAATGTATATGCTACTATGATTACGGATAGTTCTGAATGAATCGTGAATAATGATGAGAGAGAAAGTTATAAAAGGCATAAATATCATCCCTCCTCCCAAAAAGATAACTTTCCCTGTTATTGTAATGGTGAGAGGTTAGCATGTCTTGGGGGTATGATATTTGTGCGTCTGTAACTTTCACACTCATCCTTATTCACGATTCATTCAGGACTATCCGTAATCATGGTAGCATCCACATTCATGTAGAAGTGTTTTGAAACATATTCTATGCTTATTTACAATAAAAGTGACTCTAAAATAACACAATACGTTATTAACTTAACTTTTGATTACTTTAATACACATATAAGTGAATTTGTCCCAATACTTTTGGTCCTCTAAAATAGGGGGACTGTGTACAAAAAGTGCTGTAATTTCTAAACTGTTCACCCGATATCAATGAAAATATCCTCAAATTAAAGCTGACAGTCTGCACTTTAACCTCATAGTCATTGTATAATAATCAAATACAAAATGCTGGAGTACAGAGCCAAAATAAAATAAATATTGTCACTGTCCCAATACGTTTGGTGCTCATTGTATAGAGACAGTACATATTGGTGGGAAGTAATGATAATTTTACAGAGAGGGCAAGGATGTATTTGGGCTAAACAATTTTTCTAGTGGCAAAATACACCCCCTTCCTGTTTGCTCCTGTTAATCAGACAAGGTAGACAAATAAATGCATGTAAAAAAAAAAATAAGGCAAATGAAGGTTATGCAAATGATTAACATTGAAGTGAAGAGTAAACAAATAAGGTTTCATCTTCTATTATTTCACTGTTATTTCACAGAATGTGCCCTGTTTTTATAAATGAGGTATAGATGGGTTAGCTGACAACGTCACGAAAACGATGCCAATGCTTCAATGGGGCAGAATTCCATGAGTTATTGTGATTCTGGATGGCCAGATAGCTACCAACAATGACAAGAAACTGTCATGTCGGGAATCTTAAGTGACTCGTTTCAGCTAGTTTAATCTTGTTCTTGGTACCATGTCTTGTTTTGAGCTGTTTTGACTGATTTCATGTCAATGCTAATTTGGTTAAAATTCGCTAGCTAACTAACCAACAACTGTAATTATGTATTTGAGGGACAACAAGTGCCCATTGTTACATTTACATTTACATTTACGTCATTTAGCAGACGCTCTTATCCAGAGCGACTTACAAGTTGTTCAAATGTATTTATGTTTTCAATAAACATTGGAGACGAAATATAGTTTACATGTTGTCAACAATCTAAGCCAAACCCATTTGTTCTGCCCCAATAGTTTGTGCACGCGTCGGTTTTGTTGCTAAACAATCAACCTTTCTACAGCATATCATTGGTTATTCCCCCAGCATTAAAAAAAAATATATGGGGGCGAGGTTGCGCCAACTGATAGACTGGCCGTCGTAACTAAACACCAAAGAAGAAGAGCAGTAGCTAACCGGATGTTACGTCAAATCCACAAAAACCCAAGGCTGCTAAAAAAATTCTGGAGCAAAGCAGCATTTTCTAGAATAACCCTAACTGGAAAACGATTATAAATCAGCACTGGAAACTTATTAGGCTATAAAAGAAAACTGGGACGGCTGAAGAGGAAGGTAATTTGACCTCGTCTTTTGTTTTACAAGTGACACTACTTTGAGTTTGATTGCTGGGCATCACCATCATCACAAAAACAGTAACGTTAGCTACAGTAGCTTGCTGGCCTGTTAGTTAGCATTACCTAGCTAGCCAGAATGATCAATTCGACAGCAACGCAAGTTACAGCAACATTTAGATGTTGGCTAGAACACTCAGTATGGTCTTTCGCGTTGGTATTATTAGTGTTGAGTTGCTAGCTAATGTTTCATGCTAGGAGGCACAGTCAGGACGGCGAACAAAACTGGGGGTGTATTCATTACGTCTTGCAGCGGAAACCGTTTACCGTAAGAACCAAACGGAAACAGAGATAGCGGAACGAAACATAATTTGTCCAATAGAAACTCGTCTTCGTTGCCAAACGGAAACAGTTTGGAATAAACGTTTTCTGTTGTAAAATGTTTTGTAACAGACGAAACGTTTTACAACTATTGGCGTAATGAATACACCCCTGGCTATGCTATCGAGCTAACTTTAGCATAGTGAGCAGCACAAACGCATTAGCTAGATATGGTGGAAAGATAAAAAAATGAGACTGTACCAAGTTATATAACGTTACATTTATTTTGAAGTGAAACAATAGCTACATAACTAAACACTGTAAACAGTAGCTAGCTAGCTGACATATACATGGCTAGCAGGCGCAGCACAACGCGTCATTTCCCACTGCTAGTAAATGTTAGGTAGTTCAGTCCTGGAGCTTCAGTATACGGACTATTGTAGCTTTCCCCCAGTGGTTGACTCGGGGGGTTGTCAATCAGGCCTGTTTATTGTGAAGTTGTACCAGGGGTTAAACTTAACACTGCGCCGCCAGAATGTCAACTCTTTGGATGATAAAGCGTTGACCTTATGGCACCGTAACCATCCAGCTGTCACTCAGACATACGAATTAGTTACCAGACAACTGCCAGTCCAGTCTCTGGAGGATAAAGTAATTGGAGTCCTAGATTAGCCCATATTCATGGTGCTTCTGTACTTCCATTGTGTCATCTTGGATATTTTGTTCCCTGAATCCTGGGGAAATAATTGACCATTTGCATAGTTTGTATAAGATTAGCTGAGCTTTTCTCAACTCCATGATGTACTTCACATCCAGTAGGGGTGCGTGGGTAAAATCACTGAGCAAGCCAAGCCAGTAAAAAAGCCATACTAGAACCTATGTTGTGATAATTGCATTGTTTGCTTAATAACCCATTCCTTCATACACCACCATGATATACAATAAGGCAGTGACAACAAAAAGACAACAGTCACACAGTGGCAGAATAAATTCAACTACACATACGTTTGTTTCATCACAAAACCGGAGAGCAACATCTGTCCGGTGAAGTCCACAAAGCAAACATTGCATACAAACAGTTATATCACTTGCAGCATGGTCAAGCAAGTTAATGTTTTCGACAGTTTACTAAACAACTACTGATTTAGAACCACAGTTACCGCAAGTCAGCACAAAGACAACAGGAGCACTGCCTCTGCTATTCCAGCACCATTTCAACTTAAACATTTAAACATCATCAAATCAACAAGGCTATATATGCTTAGTTTAATAACCGAAAACAAACTTAAAGATACCCAAATTTAGTCCAATCAATGATGCTAAATGTCATGTGGCTGTCCATGGTACTGGTGTGTGTGTCTGTGCGTGCTTGCATGCATGCAAGTAAAACAACAAATGTTGACTCACCCTACTTGTAGACTAGTTGAATGCCAATGCCATCCTCCTCTCTTTCATGTTGGCAAAACGGTCTATGGCTCTGTCATACAGTACACTTTTAGTTTTTGTTGTCATAGGCTACCTAGCTAAAATGCTTGCTAGCCTGACTTCCTTGCATGGGCTAGCTAGTTAGTTAATGTGAGCCTGCTAGGCTACATATTGAACTTAAATCGTCTCAGGCCAGTGGCACAACATACTAATTTATGGTTAGATTAGAATCTCCGTCATAATCATTGGCCTGTATAGAGAATTAAGTCAAAACCAGAAGTCCAAATTCCCATCTCCAGGCCAAATGCTTGCTGGCATTAATCAAACGCTACGGTGGCAACATGTTATACTAATTTGGTCCAGACAGCATCAGGTACATGGGCTACACATACTGAGACAGAGGGGCGCTGTTTCCCTAGCTCGGATGATTTCTCCGGTGAGATTCAGCCACTTCCGAATTGTGAAAACACAGAGAGATGAAAGATAATGATCTTATAATTGTAATGTATTTATTGGTCAAGTATTTGGGGAAGTCTGGCTTCCATTGGCAACCATGAATACACACCCCTGATCACATCAATGGAGTTGAGCGGAGACAACTAGATCGAGTCGCTGTCAGTTGTAACTAAAAAAAAAAAACATCTGACACCCTTACCGTGTACCTCTGTTTTTCCACTATAGCTGCGTGCTTTTCTTTGATTTCTGAAATTATTACTTTTTACTAAAACATTTTCAAACCGCTGATGCAAATGTCAAATGCAACCACTGACTGTTTCCTCTTATGAACTGACAGTGACTCAATGTAGTCGGAGGTACACTCCGCCCACAGTCGTCTCAACCCAACTCCACCGAGATGTACATATTGTGGAGTTGAGAAACCCAACTAGTTTAAGATGTGCAGTCCTGCATATTCTACTTTACTGTTTTCTCTTTACACAGGTTGAAAAGTTCGAAAAAGTTCTACAAAACCATGGTGGAATATTATCACATTTTAGGAGTCCAAAGAAATGCATCTCAGGAAGACATTAAAAAAGCGTAAGTATCCTTGTCAAGTGCTGCATACAGTGCCTTCAGGAATTATTCACACCCCTTGACTTTTTACACATTTTGTTGTGTTACAGCCTGAATTTAAAATGGATTAAATTGAGATTTTGTATCACTGGTATACACACAATACCCCATAATGTCAAAGTGGAATTATATTTTTAGACATTTGTGCAAATTAATTAAAAATGAAAAGCTAAAATGTCTTGAGTCAATAAGTATTCAACCCCTTTGTTATGGCAAGCCTAAAAAAAGCCAAAAAATGTGCTTAACAAGTCACATAATAAGTTGCATGGACTCACACTGTGTGCAAAACTAGTCTTTAACATGATTTTTAAATGACTACCTCATCTCTATACCCCACACATACATAAATGACAGAGTGAAAAGAAGGAAGCCTGTACAGAATAAAAATATTCAAAAACATGCGTCCTGTTTGCAATAAGGCACTAAAGTAAAACTGCAAAAAATGTGGCAAAGAAATCAACTTTATGTCCTGAATCAAAGCGTTATGTTTGGGGCAAATCCAACACAACACATTATGAGTACCACTCTTCATATTTTCAAGCATGGTGGTGGCTGCATCATGTTATGGGTATGCTTGTCATCGGCAATGACTAGGGATTCTTTTTTTAAATAAACGGAATAGAGCTAAGCACAGGCAAAATTCTAGAGGAAAACCTGGTTCAGTATGCTTTCCAACAGACACTGGGAAACATTCACCTTTCACCAGGACAGTAACCTAAAACACAAGGCCAAATATACACTGGAGTTGCTTACCAAGCAGACGTTGAATGTTCCTGAGTGGCCTAGATAAAATTTGGACTTAAATCAGCTTGAAAATCAATGGCAAGAATTGAAAATGGCTGTCTAGCAATGATCAACAACCAACTTGACAGAGCTTGAAGAATTGTAAAAATAATAATGTGCAAATATTGTACAATACAGGTTTGCAAAGCTCTTAAAGACTTACCCAGAAAGACTCACAGCTGTAATTGCTGCCAAATGTGATTAGAACATGTGTGAATACTTATGTAAATGAGATACTGCTGTATTTCATTTTCAATACATTTTGCTAAAATGTCTAAACATGTTTTCCCTTTGTCATTATTGGGTATTGTGTGTAGATGGGTGAGAGAATCAATTTAATATTTTTTTTATTCAGGCTGTAACACAGCAAAATGTGGAATAAGCCAAGGGGTATGAATACTTTCTGAAGGCACTGTATGTATTCCAATAGATCAGGGAGGGTCAACTTTGATCTGAACTCATCATGAGGGGCTGCAGTGGTTTGTGGGTCTGTGTACCCACGTCCATACCCACACATGCAGTCAGAGGGGTCCCTAAGGGATATTTTGTTGGGGGCCCCATTTTAGCGTCCCCCCTCTTGACAGCGGAGAGAGCAAATGTACGTTTGAATTAATGCCTTGGGGCGTAGAGAAAATGTTGCAAGTTTGATGCAATTCGAGACATTTTCCATGGGGCAGAGAAAATATTGTGCTTTTTTTATAACTAATTTCCTGCGATTCTACACATTTTTCCCTGACTCATGCCATGTTAATATGATATCTGAGTGCGAGCAACAAAATCAATGGGGGCCCACCGGTCCATCATTTGATCATGATTACTACAGGTTTAGATAGCTGGCTAGATTAATTTACCAATCTAAATCATTTTAGCTGACATGGGCTAATTGAGTTGCCTGGCTACCCAAACTCCTTGCTCCGGCCAAACGCTACACCACTGTTAGTTTCTTCTCCACAATGAGTCTGGATCTGAGTGCCTCCCCGACGATTTCTAGAACTCAAACACATTCTAACCATTCTGGTTTGTCCCAGAAACCGATGGGTTGGGCCAGAGCCAGAACACACTTGGGTAAAGCGGCATTTTGAAAATTCATCATTGGCTTTGATACTCTGATTGGATAGAGATGATCCAATTGCTGATTACTTTTTTTTTGTATCACACCCCTCATTTTGACCTCACCATAAACGACTTCAACAATGGCAGTCTCAGACTGAAGTACAGTTTGTAGTGAACATGTAGTGGAAGAATTCAGTTTGAGTCGTCAGGCAACTAATTGAGTGACTGACATAACAAGAGAAACCGCTGATGCACAACCACATTTGGAAATTGCATACTACTATTCTATTCTATTTTTATTTTTCATAAATGTTTTGGGAAATTGATCCGTGGGCATAGAAGAGGAGGGCGGCTCACAAGGCCGCCAGTTGCCCATCCCTGCAATAGATAGACTGGCACTAGATGTAGATGTAGGCCTTTCTGATATTTTAAATGTGTGATCTATACTGAGATAATGAAACGTTTGTATGAAACAGGCCCCTTGAGTTGCTGTTTAATGTATTTATCGTCTTTTAGGTACAGAAAATTGGCACTAAAATGGCATCCAGATAAAAACCCAGAAAATAAGGAAGAGGCAGAGAAAAAGTTCAAAGAACTTTCTGAGGCCTATGAAGTTCTGTCAGATGGTAAGTCATACATTTTGAAAGGTGTTTGAAGTCGTGAGAACACAGTATTTATGATACACTGAACAAAAATATGAACATAACATGTAAAGTGTTGGTCCCATGTTTCATGAGCTGAAATAAAAGATCCAAGAAATTTTCCATACGCACAAAAAGCTTATTTCTCTCATATTTTGTGCACAAATTTGTTTACCTCCCTGTTAGTGAGCATTTCTCCTTTGCCAAGATAATCCATCCACCTGACAGGTGTGGCATATCAAGAAGATGATTAAACAGCATGATCATTACACAGGTGCACCTTGTGCTGGGGACAATAAAAAGCCACTCTAAAATGTGCAGTTTTGTCATAGAACACAATACCACAGATGTCTCAAGTTGAGGGAGCGTGCAATTGACATGCTGACTGCAAGAATGTCCACCAGAGCTGTTGCCAGTGAATTTCATGTTAATTTCTCTGCCATAAGCCGTCTCCAACGCGGTTTTAGAGCATTTGGCAGTACATCCAAACAGCCTCACAACCGCAGACCACGTATAACCACGCCAGCGTCATGTGGGCTAGCGGTTTGCTGATGTCAACGTTGTAAACAGAGTGCCACATGGTGGCGGTGGGGTTAGGGTATGGGCAGGCATAAGCTACGGACAACGAACGGAATTGCATTTTATCGATGGCAATTTGAATGCACAGCGAAACCGTGACGAGATCCTGAGGCCCATTGTCGTGCCATTCTGCTGTCATCACCTCATGTTTCAGCATGATAATGCACGGCCCCATGTTGCAAGGATCTGTACACAATTCCTGGAAGCTGAAAATGTCCCAGTTCTTCCATGGCCTGCATACTCACCAGACATGTCACCCATTGAGCATGTTTGGTATGCTCTCGATCGATGTGTTCCAGATCACGGCAATATCCAGCAACTTCGCACAGCCATTGAAGAGGAGTTTGACAACATTCCACAGGCCACAACCAACAGCCTGATCAACTCTATGCAAAGGAGATGTTTCACTGCATGAGGCAAATGGTGGTCACACCAGATACTGACTGGTTTTCTGATCCACGCTCCTATTTTTATTTTTTTAAAGGTACACTATATATACAAAAGTATGTGGACACCCCTTCAAATGAGTGGATTTGGCTATTTCAGCCACACCCGTTGCTGACAGGTGTATAAAATTGAGCACACAGCCATGCAATCTCCATAGACATACATTGGCAGTAGAATGGCCTTGCTGAAGAACTATGTGACTTTCAATGTGGCCCTGCTAGAGCTGCCCCTGTCAACTGTAAGTGCTGTTATTGTGAAGTGGAAATGGCTTGGAGCAACAACGGCTCAGCCGCGAAGTGGTATGCCACACAAGCCCACAGAACAGGACCGCCAAGTGCTGAAGCACGTAGCATCTAAAAATCGTCTGTCCTCGGTTGCAACACTCACTACCCAGTTCCAAACTGACTCTGGAAGCAACGTCAGCACAAGAACTGTTCGTTGGAAGCTTCATGAAATGGGTTTCCATGGCCAAGCAGCCACACACAAGCCTAAGATCACCATGCGCAATGCCAAGCGTCGGCTGAAGTGGTGGAAACACGTTCTTTGGAGTGATGAATCACGCTTCCCCCTGGCAGTCCGACGGACAATTCTGGGTTTGGCGGATGCCAGGAGAATGCTACCTGCCCCAATGCATAATGCCAACTGTAAAGTTTGGTAGAGGAGGAATAATGGTTGGGGGCTGTTTTTCATGGTTTGGGCTAGGCCTCTTAGTTTCAGTGAAGGGAAAACTTAACGCTACTGCATACAATGACATTTGTGGCAACACTTTGGGGAAGGCCGTTTCCTGTTTTAGCGAGGTCCATACAGAAATGGTTTGTCGAGATCGGTGTGGAAGAACTTAACTGGCCTGCACAGAGCCCTTACCTCAACCCCATCAAACATCTTTGGGATGAATTGGAATGCAGACTGCGAGCCAGGTCTAATCGCCCAACATCAGTGCCCAACCTCACTAATGCTCTTGTGGCTGAATGGAAGCAAGTCCCTGCAGCAATGTTCCAACATCTAGTGGAAAGCCTTCCCAGAAGAGTGGAGGCTGTTTATAGCAGCAAAGGGTGGACCAACTCCATATTAATGCTCATGATTTTGGAATGAGATGTTGTCCACATACTGTTGGTCATGTAGTGTATCTGTGACCAACAGATGCATACAGTGGGGGAAAAAAGTATTTAGTCAGCCACCAATTGTGCAAGTTCTCCCACTTAAAAAGATGAGAGAGGCCTGTAATTTTCATCATAGGTACACGTCAACTATGACAGACAAATTGCTAAATGACTAAAATGTAATATGTTTAGGAGGGAGCAACATTCTGACTGTGGCAGATGTGATATGAACTGACTTATCTCTCTGACAGAGAAGCATTTTTTTTTTACACATAATTTACAACTTATTTTAGTTGGCACAAAACTACCTCAATACTTCCATTCATTTGTATGGGATACCTTTAGACAAGTCCCGTGACACTTGTGGTCATATTAGTTTGTAAGCCAAACCGTTTGGATAATACAGACGTTTTCGTGAGAAGACCGACTTTCGGGATGTCTACTGGTCCAGAAAATCACATTGTAGGATTTTTAATGAATTTATTTGCAAATTATGGTGGAAAATAAGTATTTGGTCACCTACAAACAAGCAAGATTTCTGGCTCTCACAGACCTGTAACTTCTTCTTTAAGAGGCTCCTCTGTCCTCCACTCGCTACCTGTATTAATGGCACCTGTTTGAACTTGTTATCAGTATAAAAGACACCTGTCCACAACCTCAAACAGTCACACTCCAAACTCCACTATGGCCAAGACCAAAGAGCTGTCAAAGGACACCAGAAACAAAATTGTAGACCTGCACCAGGCTGGGAAGACTGCATCTGCAATAGGTAAGCAGCTTGGTTTGAAGAAATCAACTGTGGGAGCAATTATTAGGAAATGGAAGACATACAAGACCACTGATAATCTCCCTCGATCTGGGGCTCCACGCAAGATCTCACCCCGTGGGGTCAAAATGATCACAAGAACGGTGAGCAAAAATCCCAGAACCACACGTGGGGACCTAGTGAATGACCTGCAGAGAGCTGGGACCAAAGTAACAAAGCCTACCATCAGTAACACACAACAAAGCCTACCATCAGTAACAGGGACTCAAATTCTGCAGTGCCAGACGTGTCCCCCTGCTTAAGCCAGTACATGTCCAGGCCCGTCTGAAGTTTGCTAGAGTGCATTTGGATGATCCAGAAGAGGATTGGGAGAATGTCATATGGTCAGATGAAACCAAAATAGAACTTTTTGGTAAAAACTCAACTCGTCGTGTTTGGAGAACAAAGAATGCTGAGTTGCATCCAAAGAACACCATACCTACTGTGAAGCATGGGGGTAAAAACATCATGCTTTGGGGCTGTTTTTCTGCAAAGGGACCAGGATGACTGATCCGTGTAAAGGAAAGAATGAATGGGGCCATGTATCGTGAGATTTTGAGTGAAAACCTCCTTCCATCAGCAAGGGCATTGAAGATGAAACGTGGCTGGGTCTTTCAGCATGACGATGATCCCAAACACACCGCCCGGGCAACGAAGGAGTGGCTTCATAAGAAGCATTTCAAGGTCCTGGAGTTGCCTAGCCAGTCTCCAGATCTCAACCCCATAGAAAATCTTTGGAGGGAGTTGAAAGTCTGTGTTGGCCAGCGACAGCCCCAAAACATCACTGCTCTAGAGGAGATCTGCATGGAGGAATGGGCCAAAATACCAGCAACAGTGTGTGAAAACCTTGTGAAGACTTACAGAAAACGTTTGACCTGTGTCATTGCCAACAAAGGGTATATAACAAAGTATTGAGAAACTTTTATTATTGACCAAATACTTATTTTCCACCATAATTTGCAAATAAATTCATAAAAAATCCTACAATGTGATTTTCTGGATTTTCTTTCTTCTCATTTTGTCTGTCATAGTTGACGTGTACCTGTGATGAAAATTACAGGCCTCTCATCTTTTTAAGTGGGAGAACTTGCACAATTGGTGGCTGACTAAATCCTTTTTTCCCCACTGTATCTGTATTCCCCTTAATGTGAAATCCATAGATTAGGGCCTAATTAATGTATTTCAATTGACAGATTTCCTTATATGAACTGTAACTCAGTAAAATCTTTGAAATGTTGCCTTTTTTATTTTTGTTCAGTATATATGAATACTGCACTGATATCTGCATCCATGACATGTAAGGTCCATCTAACTGAAATATATATATATATATATATATATATATATATATATATATATATTTTTTTTTGTCAAGTAAGCTGTTTGTTCACATACCATAGCAGCACCCACAACAGTTATGCAATAGTTGAACTATGTGTTAATGCAATGTGAGTAGTTTGCTCCTGTAAGTCGCTCTGGATAAGAGCGTCTGCTAAATGACTAAAATGTAAATGTAAATGTAGTTGAGGTTGAAAAAGACTGCATTTGATTCCCTTTGAAATTCCCCCATAAGGGATGTACGCTGATCTGCAGGTACTTACCCAGAGTGATTTCCACCTGAACCCTTGGCAAGCATCGAGTGTTCTTCCACTTGTTATCATGCTGTTTGAGTCATTTCACTGTATGTTTTGATGGGAGTTGATGTTTTCATATTCTGTTGTAGCCAACAAGAGGAACATGTATGATCGCTATGGTAAAGAAGGCCTAACAACAAACAACGGAGTAGGTGGTAAGTCGTTTCTTTATTAGGCTCTTGGCGGATTTCACAAATGTATACAATTATTTTGTGGAAGTGTTAGTTTATAAATCTGTAATAAACAATCATAACACTAACCATATTCATCCTTCGTGTTTTCATTTAGGTGGACATTACCACAATGGTGATCACTTCAACGAAGGGTTCACGTTCCGCAATCCAGAAGACGTCTTCAGGGAATTCTTTGGGGGTCGAGATCCTTTTGCTGATTTCTTTGGTGAGCATTTCTGAAGATTGTTTTTTGAGGATTGGTAATACATTGACAACAACATATATATTTGTACAGCTTTTAAAGAGAGAGCTGCAGACGGAAGAGAGGGACAATCAGTAGGAAATAGGCGAGCAAAGAGAAGGAAGGACGGAGAGGAAAGTGGGAGCCAGTCATCCTTTATGAGGACCATGTTGGGTTGGTTACTATAGACTCAGAAGGCTTATCCCAGCAACTGATAATATGAATAATTTAGTTCAGTGCATCTACTAGATTGGAGTTTTACAGTTAGTAAATTGCATTACATTCACTTTAAATTATTAGGAGGTGAAGGTTGGGTGCTTATTTTTGTCCTGCTTACAGTTCCTTCAGAAATTATTCACACCCCTTGACTGTTTCCACCACATTTTGTTGTGTTACAGCCTGAATTTAAAATGGATTAAATTGAGATTTTGTGTCACTGGCCTACACACAATACCCGATATTGTCAAAGTGGAATGATGTTTTTAGAATCTTTTACAAATTAATTAAAAATAAAAAGCTGAAATGTCTGGAGTCAATAAGTATTCAACCCCTTTGTTATGGCAAGCCTAAATAAGTTCAGGAGTAAAAATGTGCTTAACAAGTCACATAAGTTGCATGGACTCACACTGTGCAATACTAGTGTTTAACATGATTTTTGAATGACTACCTTCCAATGCCTCGCAAAGAAGGGCACCTATTGGTAGCAGACATTGAATATCCCTTTGAGCATGGTGAAGTTATTAATTACACTTTGGATGGTGTATCAATACACCCAGTCACTACAAAGATACAGGCATCCTTCCTAACTCAGTTGCCGGAGAGGAAGAAAACCGCTCAGGGATTTCACCATGAGGCCAATGGTGACTTTATAACAGTTAGAGTTTAATGGCTGTGATAGGAGAAATCTGAGGATGGATCAACAACATTATAGTTACTCCACAATACTAACCTAAATGACAGAGTGAAAAGATGGAAGCCTGTACATAATACAAATATTCCAAAACAGGCATCCTGTTTTCAATAAGGCACAAAGTAAAACTGCAAAAAATGTGGCAAAGAAATGAAGTCTTATGTTTGGGGTAAATACAACGCATCAGTGAGTACCATTCTTCATATTTTGAAGCATGGTGGTGGCTGCATCATGTTATGGGTGTGCTTGTCATCGGCAATGACTAAGGAGTTTTTTGGGATAAAAAGAAACAGAATAGAGCTAAGCACATGCAAAGTCCTAGAGTGGTCCTCTGTAGCTCAGCTGGTAGAGCACAGCGCTTGTAACGCCAAGGTAGTGGGTTCGATCCCCGGGACCACCCATACACAAAAAATGTATGCACGCATTGACTGTAAGTCGCTTTGGATAAAAGCGTCTGCTAAATGGCATATTATATTATTATATTATAGGAAAACCTGGTTCAGTCTGCTTTCCAACAGATACTGGGAGACAAATTCACGTTTCAGCAGGAAAATAACCTTAAAGACAAGGCCAAATATACACTGGAGTTGCTTACGAAGAAGACAGTGAATGTGGCCGACTTAAAAATATTGTGCAATTCAGGCTCTTAGAGATTTACCCAGAAAGACTCGGCTGTAATCGCTGCAAAAGGTGATTCTAACATGTATTGACTCAGGGGTGTGAATACTTGTATAAATCAGATATTTCTGTATTTCATTTTCAATACATTTGCAGAAAATCCTAAAAACATGTTTTCACTGTCATTATGGGGTATTGTGTGTAGATGGGTGAGAAAAAATATCAATTGAATCCATTTAGAATTCCGGCTTTAACACAACAAAATGTAGAATAAGTCAAGGGGTATGAATACATTCTGAAGGCAATGTGTATTTGTCCTTTGTCCTGAAATGGAAATGTGTTTTTTGCATATCCCAACCCCCCCCTGAGACCCTCAGAAATTAGGTTCAGGGTCAGCAATTAGCAACGTCAACCCTGGCGCAATTGGGGTTAAGTGCCTTGGGCTTTTTCACCTTGTTGGCTCAAGGATTCGAACTAGCGACCTACCTGCCGACCTATAGCTGAAGGCTTGCAGGCTATTTCTCATTGTTTATAGCTTGAGTTGTCCCCCAGAAACTGAAGTCTCTTCTCTTTTCACTTTTTATTTTCTTCTCCTGCAGGAGGGGATCCGTTTGGGGATGAGTTTTTTGGTGGAGGGCGGAGTCACCACAGGGGGGTGAGCAGGAGTCGGACGGGGGGTCCCTTCTTCGGGGGATTCGGTGGCTTCCCACCCTTCGGTGCAGGCTTTACAGCATTTGAACCAGGTCAGGAAACACTGGTCCCACTTTAAAAAATGAATCCCAAAGAAACAAACCTTTAATTGATATGTTATTACCAGTTCACATTGTAATTTCTTGGGAAATACCTGGACCTGTCTGTACTGTAAAAAACTGTGTAGGGGCGAGTCGGGTATGTTAAGCCATTTTTTTACATTCAGTATCACTACATCAATAAATATTGTATTATTTCTAACAAAGATATCTACATAGATATATACATATATTTCCCTGGAAATATCAGAATTCATGTAAACATAACAGTTTTGAAAACCATAAGAAAAGTGGTCTCTTGGCACAACTTATGGGGTAAATTGAGCATAGGGCCACATTTCTAACACAATCCCAGTGATAAGGCCTTGCATTACGCCCATGGGAAGAAAACACTTCAATTGTGGCCTAGAGGGCGGCGAACCCAACTGAAGAAGGCATTTTTCATCACTTGAACTTGACTAATCACACGAATACGAGGTGTCTTCAAAATACTATGCATATTATGCATAAAACGGACCAAATGTAATTATCATTTGTATGGGGGATATTGATTAGCCATTGGCTCAACTTGGCCCTGGCCAACGTATTAGCCCACACAGCTACAAGGATGCACTTTCATACTAGATTTTACTTATAGAGACCCCAACTGATGTGTAAAACAGTCTTAAAATGATCTACTTTGGTTTAGATACAAGCATAATGAAACCTATAACACAATACATTCATTTGACTTCTGTTTTTTGGACCTAACTTGCTTACCACCCTTTCCATGTGTTTTCTTCCTTCACAGACTCTTCCTAAATACCTTCTTGAAGACATCTTACTAAATATTTGGTCACATGATTAATTTTGTGTATGGTTTCCTAGAAACAAGGGGTAGCTCAAATAATTATTTGGCACAACTTACCCCACTCTCCCCTACAGCTATCTATCCAGAGCATTTAGAGGATGTATTTTTTGATGCATTTAGATGTGTTTGTTATGGATTCATGAGTGAATGCCATCTCTCTGTTCTCTGACAGGCTTTACCTCTTTCGGACACATGGGTCAGATGGGTCAGATGGGTCAGATGGGTCAGATGGGTCACATGGGTCACATGGGTCAGATGGGTCACATGGGTCAGATGGGTCAACTGGGAGGAGGAGGCGGCCACGGCGGCTTCACCGCTTTCTCCACCTCCTTTGGCGGCGGGGGTGGGGGTGGCGGGATGGGCAACTTCCGCTCTGTATCAACCTCCACCAAATTCATCAACGGCAGGAAAATCACGACAAAAAGGTACTTTTAGATTAGTAGCTCGCTAATAACCACACAGTGAAGTTGATCTTTTTTTGCAACTAGTTATCTACTGTTCTATTAGGCTAAATAGCATCTGATGATAAAGTGTATCCTTTACCATTGGTTCTTTTAGAAGTACATTTTAGTGTTCCTTTTCTAAATCAATGCATCTTAAATTCCCCATACTTTAGAATTGTGGAGAATGGACAGGAACGAGTAGAGGTGGAAGAAGACGGACAGTTAAGATCACTAACCGTCAATGGTAAGGAACAACTACTGCGACTGGATAACAAGTAATCTCCTGGAGCATTACCAGCACAAACTTGAGCTTAAAAAACAATGTTATACCATTGTTTGAATGTATGTAATTTTGTTTAGTTTTTCCCTTGTTAGCGTTTGTAGTTCAAGGTGTCCATTAGGAAAATAAAATGTTCTATGCATTTTGTTAATGTATTTATGAATTGGAGCTGTCAACAGTTTGGCTCAGGATGGTGTGTTTTACTTGCGTTTGGGACCATGGTGTAAGTAAGATAGGACCAGAACTTTTGTTTGTACTGTCTTTCTGTATGCACTTCTTTGCTCTATTGCAGTCTCTCCATGGGCTCATTGCGTTTGATAGTGTTTTGGACAAGGAACGCATTGTGCATTTAGATAAAGCATGACTTGGCTTTTTCGTCTGGACATTAATATGAGTGTTGAACTGGAAAACTTAACCCTTGCTTTAAAACCCTGTTTACGACCTGATTGCTTGTCTAACATTTGTTAGTAACATTTATTTTGTAAATGCTGGTAGAAAGTGTTAATATGCTATTTTATTTGTTCTAATACGAGTGTTTTTTTTTTGTTCATTTCAGCATGTATGCCAATAAATGTTATTCAGTCTTAATGTTATTATTGCATAACCATGCACAAATTAATGATTCATTATATAAATTATATATGAATATAAGGAATTTTGTGTACTTTGTAAAACAATTTAAAATCAATAAATATGAATTTCATCCTTTTTTGAGGATGGGACGAACAGTCTTGGGTGGCGTGGTGTGCGGTTTCTTTTAACAGAACAAGCAATTCATCATCATGAGTTGCTAAATGCTGCTTTAATTACAGAGGATAGGTCCCTCTGTGTGAGTGCATGCGATTGTACTAACTGCATGGATGTGTTTTCTAACTTCTAGATATCTTTCTACATGTGTTCTATTTTTCCTATCTTTAGTATTTTGCTTGAAATGGCTTAGTCTTGTCATTTGCTTATCTTTATGGTGTGAAGGCATAATCAGTGGAGGATATTATTGCCATGTGCATGATATCAATGGGTCAGCTGAGTCCATAATAAAGTAGCATGAGAGCTACTAGGACCATAATCAATGTATTGTAGTTTGGGTAAAGGCAACTTGAAAAAGTTGCATGCATCTATTGATTTGCCTCATTCACATTTATCTCTGTGAGATTATCAAGTCCCCATTTTCTATTTTTCACTCCAGGCCAGCCCTAGCTTTTTGGGGGCCCAAACGAGATTTGGTTTAGGGGCCCCCCACCTTGTGGGGGAAAATGTTTTAGTGGTCCCCCTGTTGACGGCGGAGAGAATTATACTTTTTTGATTTAAGTACATTTCCTGTAATCCTATGCATTTTGTCATGGGGCGTAGAGAAAATGTGTTTTTAAAGCAAATTCTCTGCAATTCTACACATTTTGCTGTGTGGCGCAGAGACAATGTTGCAGTTTTAAAGATCATTTTCTACAATTCTACACATTTTGCCATGGGGTGGAGATATTTTTAAATAATTTTTTGGGTGTGCAAATTTCCTGCAATTCTACACATTTTGCTGTGACTTATGCCATGTTCATATGATATCTGATTGAGAGTGACTAACACAGTCAATGGGGTCCCCCTGGAGGTCAGGGCCCCTGGGCACATGTCCTGGGTGTGCCTGGTCAGTAATTCGGCCATGAATACTACAAGTGGTAGATAGCTGGCTAGACTAGTTTACCAATAAAATGTGTTTTAGCTGACATGGGCAAATTGAGTGACTGTGAGTAACTGACATTACAAGAGAAAAACTGCTGATGCACTACCAAATTTCAAAATTGCACCTTGTGTATTCTAACTCACAACAGTCAGTTCCTAAATGCTTATGCCCAGTGCCAGCCCTGGGGATTATTCTTTACTGGGAAATGTTTAGCATTGTTGCAGGTAGAAAGATGCAATATAGAACAACAGACTGATCTCTTTCTAACACACACGATACGGCATGTATCGCTCTCCTGTGTTTCCATGCCCCAAAATGTCCCAAAATAATGCAGCCTATTGAATAAGCCACAACTTTCATTCACGATACGGCCTGTTCAAGATTTTGCAAGATCTCCGCCTCTGTTCCCTTTTTTTTTATGCATCTTTCAATTAACTGTTCAGTTCAACATTATCCATCGGATGGTTGCACCTGTTTAGGTTAATTCATTTACATGTCTGTCCCGATCCATGCATGGAAATCCAATGGAAGGTTTCCTATTGAAGACAGTATGTACTGTAGGAGGTAACTGGTACTTACAACACCCCCATTCCTCTCTCCAGGGGCAAAGCCTAATGCCGCAGTCCAACAGGAGGAGTGCAGACAAACTGCACACTCCTCTAGTGCACACGCCTCCCGGTCCCCTGTTCCCCGTCCTCCTCATCATCATGTAAAGACTTCCTCCCAGACTTCCTCCCACAGTCCCACTCCAGACAGAGAGGAGGGGTGGAAAAACAGAGAGGAGGGAAGGAGCCCCGCTTCAGGTTAGAACCCATTTTAATACATGATCCCCAAACATTCCCATAATAGTACAGTGGGCTATTGTTTTACACGTTTCATTGATTGTCATGGAGAATGTGTAGGCATTCAATTATCAAACAAAGTGGAATAATGTGTTATTGTTTTCATACTGTAGTTCTGGGCCTGTGTTCACAAATATGTATATATTGTTAATTCCATTCCTTACTTAGATTTGTGTGTATTGGGTATATGTTGTGAAATTGTTAGATATTACTGCACTGTCGGAGCTAGAAGCACAAGCATTTCGCTACACCCGCAATAACATCTGCTAAACACGTGTATGTGACAAATACAATTTGATTTCATTTGAATAAGACAAGGAGAGACCTGATCCTAGATCAGCACTACTCTGAGACGCTTTGTGAATACGGGCCCTGGACTCATTGGATTGACACTCAAATAATCGGTTATTTTTTATGTATTTCTCTCCAGGACACAGTGAAAACAAGAGGAAGAAACCCATGCCCGAGCCCACAGAGGATGCCAAAAAGAGAAAAACATAATGGTTTCACTACACACATCATTTTCTTGCCCTCCTAGTCAGCTACAGAAACATGTCATTGATACACCCTTAACAATTAATATTGTTTTAAAGGACACTTAAATATGGGGTGCTCAAAGCTCTTTATTAAGCATGCACACATACTGTAAATGCATAAATGTATAATCCTGACTTACTTTTCTAGTATATATCCTATCTTATGACCTACGAAAATACCAAGAGCAAAGATCCCTATGTGGGGTGCATCTGACCAAATGATTCAGAAAACCATGCCAATTACAATTGAAATGAATTTAAATCATGACACTTGTCTTTCCTTACATACTGTAATGTGCATTACTAAAGGAACACTATGTCAATTAGTTTAAGTGCAATATTGAATGGGTGATATGCAGGGGTCAAATTGTCAAAAGTTTACAGGGGGATGGTAGTTGCGGGCGGAATGTGTATTAATAATAGTCCAAGTCAAGGAGGATGCACTAAGTCTTCGTTTGTTAACAATGGTGATACCATACCCCGACATTCCTCCTTAATCCGACCCCTGGTTTTGTGTACATTGCATTTAGTAGGAAACAGCCCATGATAGTATATCTGATGTATGTTACTTCCTGGCTGCCAGTGCCCTCAGCAGAGGGTTCCATTTGCTCTGGCAGGGGAGGTGCTTGTCCCTGTAGTCCTGGAACAGCTGAGGACCGTCGTCCTCTTCCGCCTCCAAACTGATGTCCATCTTCTGAACGATCAGCTTCAGAAGGTTGTGCTGCTTCTCAATAATATTAGACATTTCCTTCAACCTAGAGAATGAATAGATTATCTATTTGAATAGTCTCAAAAAGAGTGTAGAATTGAAGTGCTTAATAAAACATTTAAATAATACTCATACATTTTTTAAATACTTAAATACAGATAAACAAATTAATGTTAATACTTGTAGTGTATTGCTCTGCTATTGTATTTAAATAAGGTCAAACAAACAACTGGTGTGAACTAAGTCCTTACCTGTACTTCTGTTTACTGATTTCCTGTTCCATAGGTGTAGATGGATGGGAGGTGAGGTTGAGAGTGGTTCTCTCATGCGCCATATCCAGCATTGAAAATAACATTTCTCTCTGTTAAAGGAGATTCAAACTATTCATGACTATGTCGTTTACCAAGCACCTCCCATAACAAATACTAACAGTGTCTTATGATGGGCTTGGACAACCTCCATGTCTCCATGTGGAATATTAGTTAATTAAACAATCCTTTAAACTAAGTGATTCAAAAATGATATATATATAGATCATCAATATATAAACTAAAGAAAGTCCTGTATTAAATAATTTAAAGTCCTTTGAGAAGATCTCAAAATATTTATGTTCTTTAGTTTGAAAGCCCTTCAATTTTATACAAACATTCAAATGACAGTTAGCAACATATTCTTGAAAAAAATGACCACTTGTAGAAGGGACACACCTTTCTGCCACAGGCTCTGTTAGGGTACTCTGTGAGCGAGGTCTGGTCAACCCTCTTCATTAACCAGTACGGCATCTTCTCTTCCAGACTAGTGTGAAGCTCAATCTGTTGAATAATGGTTTATAATATACAGTCCCGTGAAAAAGTATTTGCCCCTTTCTGATTTTCTCTATTTTTGTGGCAGGACTTGAAACGAGCAGTCCACAAATGTCGCTGAGTTAAAGCAGTTCTGCATGCAAGAGTGGGTCAAAATTCCTCCACAGCGATGTGAGAGACTGATCAACAACTACAGGAAGCATTTGGTTGCAGTCATTGCAGCTAAAGGTGGCACAACCAGTTATTGAGTGTAACAGGGCAATTACTTTTTCACACAGGGGAATTGGGTGTTGCATAACTTTGTTAATTAAATAAATAAAATAAGTATCAATTTTTGTTATTTGTAAATTCAGGTTCCCTTTTTCTAATATTAGGTTTTGGTTGAAGATCTGATAACATTCACTATAAAATATGCAAAAATAGAGAAAATCAGAAAGGGGGCAAATACTCTTTCACGGCTCTGTATGCCTTATTTTAAAATCCTGGCAGTCAATCACTAGTAAAGATTTTGAAAATGCTTTATGAGTTTGAAAAAGGACGACAAAGAAGTATAACACACCTGCATTCCAATTTGCTTCAGCTCAGCATTCGCCTGTACCTCTGCTATGTCACCAACAGCCAAGCCAATCTGTCACACAAAATGTAGTCATGTAGTTGCAATGAAGCATCAGTAGTTTATAAAGGGAGTATAGGTATATGGCTTAATGTAGGGTTTTAGGACTTACCATTAGGTTCATGAGGAGAATGGGCACAGCAAACGTGAACATAACAAAAATGCTGTAGGTCAAATAAGGGAATGGCAGGATCCCTCCCAGAAATGGCTTCAGGACATTTTCTTGGTAGTTGAGTTCTCCAACCATCATGACAAATGTTTGCATGATTACTAGCAGTATGCTAGCTCTATTTTCTAAAAGTTTCTGGGAATAACAATGCATAAAGTCATGTAATTGTAAGAATGCATTATACAAATACAAGTTATCTGCCATTTTAAACAGATTTTCACAGAAGAAACAATTCACAGACACAATACAATGTTCTTCACATAGAGATAAAACATTGTTATATCTATATGGTCCTGTAAACATACATGGTCTAGCATCAGGGCATAGAAGGCCAAGGCAAATGCCAGCAGCAGGAAGAAAAAGAGTACAATGATGCTTATAAGAGTTTTTGCAATCTCTAAAAACATCACCACGTAGATCCCAACACGTTCAAACCTGTGGACCAAGAGCAATTGTATTTGTTAAAATTGCTTTTGTTGATCAAAAAATGTATTTAATCAATTTATATAAATAAATGTTTCTTCAAAGATGGGTCTCAGTAAACCTACACTATTTTATGGCAAAAATAACTTTCAGTCTCCATACCGTTGGAAATAGAGGAGAACATTGATCCAGGATAGAAGAACTGCCACTACACCAGCCTCCCAATGCCATGTGTCCTTCGAGTCCATCAGGAAAGGGATCACAAACAACAGAGAACTGACGGCAGCACCCCAGTCCAATGCATTGGTCACATCACAGAAGTACTTTGAACCCTTGAATAGAAACAAATCACATGAACTTATTTTTCAATATTGTAGCAAATTCCAAGTGGTAGCACTGACTGGGACTCAAACCCCGGTCCAGCAACTGTCAACCCAACACCTTAGCCGTTACGCCAAAAGATCCAAACCCCTTGATGAGGTCGCCAGGTGTTGGGTTAACGTTGCTACAATATATTTGAAATCATGTTGAATCACACTACCAGATAAATCACATATCATGGATTAGGGCTACTGTATTTAGAACAGCTTTAGATTTCCATGATTACCTGCTGAACTATCTGCACAAGCTCCTTGCCAACTGCGCACAGACTCATGGCAAGAAGCAAGAACATGCATGTGGTGATTATGTAGCATTGCTGTGAAGATGGAGAAGTTATTATTGAACTGGGTGTGTGAGTCAAAGACATACACTTGAAAATAAGTCTAATATCTTGTTGTGGATGTAATCAGATCTCAAACTGCACCTTGTCAAATGATGTGGTCACAATGCTAACGGATGATGATGATGATGATGATGATGATGTCGTGGTATTGGTGACATTGGTGTTGAGGATAGGCTTCAGAGTATGAATGATGTGTGTCAGTGGACAGAGACCAAGTGAGTAGAAGGCCAGATGGAGCAGGTGCACTTTTATACCATAGGCATTCCTAAACAGATAAAATAAACTATTTGGTGAGTATTCGTAGGTGACTATGCATTAATATATTTTGTATATGACCTACTATATTCGGTAGCTTGGCATACATGACCTTTAATTTGATGTTGCCAATATTTACAGTGTTGGAGACAGTAGTATGATGATAACGTTAATGCATAATATACAGGTATATGCAGTCTAGCAGTCACTCACCATTTCATTTCCAGATACTTCTTGCAGACAGGATGGGTCAAAAGCTCTATGCGATTAAATTTCACCATGTACTAGTAAAAAAGCAATATAAACACTTTGACAACATATCAGATAATTATGTTTTTGTTTCCTTTATCCAGCAATGTTGTGTTGTGAGAATGACAAGTACACCAATGACCTGTTCTTAATATTGCACTGTTTTGTTTTAAAATGTTAGTTGGGGTAACTTCATTGCCCTTAACTCTGGAGAAAAATACCATGTTTGAAAACTGTGAAGTTCAGTCTACAGTATTACAGTGGGCACTCACGTTCAGAGCAGTGAGAGGCTGGAAGTCGTAGCTTTTGTCTGCTTTTGCAAGCTTAATGACATGCATGGGAGCTTGTAGCCATCTGAAAGTGTACTCGATCTGTTGTATAAAACATTTTTTATTACATTATATTACATTACAACACATCCTCTAACTGGAAAGTTTTTTAGAATTTGATTAAGCAATAATGAATCTGAGTTTTAAATAAGTAATATCAGATACAGAATAGAGAGAACAGACTTACAGAGTAGTTGTTACTATTTATGTCATCATCTGACTCCTTCATACAAGTGTCCAAAAGATGCTGTGGAGAAACATTGCACCATTGACTGGGAAATGGGAGAGTTTTGTATCCATTTCCTTTATGATAGTTTCCTTAATGCATAGTTTGTTGGATACAACTAACCTTGAATGACTCTGGCAGGAACTCTATCATGTCCATGACAACGCATCGCTTAGTTGACTTCAGTTCGAACAATAGCATAGCCTCTGCACATCTGAAACAAATAGGTTATATTGTACATGTCAACATGACATTGTCATGCAATCCAACTGAATAGCAATCATCAAACACATCACTGTACTGTCAAAGCATCATAACAGCACATACTGTAAGTAGTTAAGAGATAAAGTATCCACTGTATCTTACAACACTGGACCAACCTCTCATTGTGGATGACAGCGATGGCAGCGTCTTTCCTGCCGTTGAGAACAGCTTCGTGGAGGAAGGAGGCATCACTCTTGTTGAGCATTATCTGGGCCCCCCTGTCCAGGAGCAGTGTCACTGCAGCCGCATGGCCCTCCCTGGCAGCCAGATGTAACGCTGTGTTCTGCACCAAAAGTAAAACATAGCACTTTGAAATTAGAACAGAGGATTGTATATAACTGCAACAATAACCTTTAGATTGACTTTTTTAGAAAGAAGAATGATATCTATATGTGGAAGACTTCCTCTGTATTTCAACATAGACATCATACTCCCTCAAGCAAAGGAAACAGGAGAAAGAGCAGGATGACAGGGTAAGGGAATGTGGAAAATGAGAGAAACCAAACCCTGTCTTCATCTGTTTTGTCCAGCAGTTTGATATTTGATCCCAGGAGTATGATCATGGTCTGGGTATATCCCTCTGCTGCAGCGTGATGTAGACATGTCCAACCTTTATAATCACTGCAATGGCATACAGTAAACATTCATTACTACTGCAGCTAATTCAAAATGGAAAACGTAGTAAAAAGATAGAGACCCTGGTTTTCACTCAACAGACCGTAGTGTAATTGAGGGTAATAATGGTGTGTGTGTGTGTGTGTGTGTGTGTGTGTGTGTGTGTGTGTGTGTGTGTGTGTGTGTAGCAGGTCTGAAGTACTGTACCTGTGGAACAGAGCTCCTTTCCGCAGCAGCAGGTCCACCACTTTAACATGGCCGCCACGGGAGGCCAGGTGGAGGGGAGTCATCCCCCTCTCATCTCCCTCATTCAGCAGCCTGGTGCTGGTCATGCTCTCCAGGAGTCTGTGGCAGGTGTTTATCCTCCCATACCTGGAATAGAAAAGAATGCTCATGAAAAAGTTATCAAAGACAAATATTCTATAATATATATAACATAATATATATAATTGCCTTTTATTGCCTTAAAGGGGCAATCAGCAGTTGCTACATACATTTTTGGACTTATAAATTAATGATATGTAGCCATTGATTCTTGAAGAATATAACTTATAAATGCCTCATGAGCTTAGTTCAACTGTCGTACCCCATCAGAACCCAAAATGTAAGCTTGTTTTACTCCAATGTTTGTAAACAAAGAAAATGTAAACAAACACTATACATGGTTACAACTATAATTTTGATATCATAGATGGTCAATCCTTGCATCCATACCTCTGTCTATGAATTTGAGAGCGATTACATTCCTCCAGCCCCATCCCTCAGGGGATGGGGAGAACGCTTTGTTATTGTTTCTACTGCTGATTGATGCTTTAAAGATAAGTCAACTGGTCAGTCATGTATTAAAGGTTTAGAGGGTTGAATTTATTCAGAAGTAACTCACTCGGCTGCAAAATGCAGTGCAGATTTCTTGTGCTTAGACTTCTGGTCCAGTGAGACTTTCAGTCTGAGCATGTTCTTCACTGACTCTGGGATGCCCAGTCTGCAGGCATAGTGCATTGGAGTACAACCCTCATTGTCCTCCGCATCCAGGAGCTCTCTCACACTGCTGCACTGTGTAGGAACAGACGATATGAGAACTTTGTCATCTCAGGAGTTTAACAAACAAAGTGTAAACTGCCCTCTAGATCGAACAATGATTTGTAAATAGTGATTGTTTGATTCTACATGTTACAAGAAAATACATGGTCTCATTATTTTATCTTCAATACAAAGCCTAACAGTGTTGGATTTGTTTAAACTTCTCTACACTAGGTGGCATTAATGCACTACATCTTCCTACAAGATCCCCACAAGAATAAAACAAATATGAGCTCATCTTTGTAATATTGAGAATTTATGACTTTTAAAAAATGTACATGGACCTTAGGGTCCTTTTGGAGGCTTCATCATTGTTATTAAAAGTTCTGTCAGGTAGATGAATTATAGAATATTACCTTTAAGAATTCTGGAGAAAGGTTTTTCAGACCTTTAGGCTGCAAGATGGCAAGGTGAAGGAAATTGCAGCCATGTTTGTCTTTTATTTTCAAATTAGCCTCTAAAATAGGAGATAATGAACATGATTATGACAAACCATACAATAGTGTCAACTAAATGTGAGAGACATAAATGTACGCCTTTCTTTGAGAAACTTACCATGTGTAAGAAGAAGGCTCACTGTTTTCCATGCACTGCAACTTGTTGCCAAAAGCAGTGGGGTATGTCCCTTACAGTCAATGGAGTTAATGTCTGCGCCCTGTCAAAGAAGAAATATGAATATGATAAGATTGTGAAACACCGGAAATATTCATGCTGTTCTCTTTAAGCTGGTTCTTTTCATGTTCTGTTTACCTTTGAAATGAGGTATTCAGCCAATTCCACATGGTCAAATATTGTTGTCCTGTTGGTGAAAAACATGATAAAAAAGTAAGAAAGCAGGATATAATTTGTACCCCAAAATATTGTCCAATGAGAATGCATACGGTGTACACTATAGTATCTTACTTATGCAGTGGGGTTTGGCAAGCTCCATCTGTGATATTGATGACATCACAGACTCTATCATCTGCTGATAGCATCAGTTTGACGGCCTCGGTTGCTCCCTGGGTGCAGGCAAAGTGGAGGGCTGTGGATTTGTCACACTGTAAAGCGAAACACAAAGACGTGACAGATAATAGCTAATAATGTAAGCATACTGTGTGCATAATAAGTATATAGGTTGTATGTTGGGAGCTTTTGGGAAAGAGCACAGTTAGAAAGATATGGCATATAGAAGCAAACCGGATGGACATCATGAAAATGATCGGAGAGGTTGAGAGAAGAAGTTCAGGAGCAAAAAAATAAATAAATATATATATATATATATATATATATATATATATATATAATTATTGTAAAATTAACTCTGTCCATAAGGTGTAGATAGTAAGTATAGACCGGAAGTAGAGGCCTGGGCATTGTTGTTCACTAATTTACTCCAAGTAGGGAAAGGATGGTGGGGTTGAAAAGTAATAAAGGGGAGTATATATATATATATAAAAACATGGGGGATTGGAAGTGATGCAGACAATTACATTGATAGAAGATACAATCTATCTGCAATATTAAGCTGATCCATCCCCCCCCCAAAAAAAAAAAAAAGACGACAGATAATTGACTCGCCTAGTTAAATAAAGGTTAAATAAAAATATTATAAATTACAATGAATCAGACCAATTTGAAATGATGTCAGGATATTACAGATTACAGATTAGATTTAGTGGTCATCTTCCAATGTCTCGTGGGAGTAACATGAACTGATAATGTACTAATTATGGGTGGATGCTTATGGATGCATAATAACCTATAGTCCCCTGTGTAGCTCAGTTGGTAGAGCATGGCGTTTGCAACGCCAGGGTTGTGGGTTCGTTTCCCACAGGGGACCAGTATGAAAAAGAAATGTATGCACTCACTAACTGTAAGTCGCTCTGGATAAGAGCGTCTGCTAAAATGACTAAAATGTAAAAAAATGTACTTCCTGTACCACATTGTAAGAACCTCAGTTCTAAGAACCTTTCAAATGAATGCCTGTGATATTTACATTGTTTTCTGTTGGAAGAAAATGATCATTAAGGTTTCTAATTCGTCTTATTGCACTTCGAAATATATGCTTTTGTCTATGGTTCTGAGAAAGAACCAAAGTTATTTTTATGTTAGATGTTGAAATCCAGATACATGAATATACGTTATATGATATTTGTAGGTGCAGTTTGAATGATTATTTACATATTAAAAGCTTCTTAACTTCATCATCACCAGCTGACATACCTGTTGTTGGTCGATTTTTGCTCCCTGTTCTATGCAGAGCTTGATCACCTCCAGGTTGCCTCCACGGACGGCCAGATGAAGAGGAGTACTGAATGATTTGTCCACATAGTTGATGTGCGTTTCAATTGAGTAACCCATCTCCTCACCTTCAGCAGAGAAAATTAGTGAGTAAGAATTATGTGATGAATATTGTTTCATTACCAAAATATAAAACATTATGTTCAGTAGGAGGGACATTGGGGCTCGGAGACATATGTTTCTTATTTACCTTTCTGAAGAACCACCTGCATTGATTTTTTTGCCCCTGCAAAGGCTGCTGCGTGAATGGGATAATGCCCCAGCTTGTTCTGTTGACATAGTCTGGCTCCGTATTTAAACTGAGAACAGCAGGGGAAATTAGTGCCGTTAGTAGGAGTTACATTACAAAAGCACTAATGTAGGACACCAATAATGAACAATTAATCACACATGTCTCCTTGTTCAAACATGGAAGATCACACAATTTGAAAATTATACAGTGGCCATATATTCAATATTCACACACAAGTAGACGGAGAGCTTCATGGTTATCAACACAGCAGGCCAACATTACAGGTGTGTTTCCCAGGTCTCCCTCCAGGTTGGCATCGGTGTTGCTGTGAGACAGTAACAGCTGTGGAAAAACACAATTACATATAATATTGTATCATATACATCAGACTTTTCTTCTTACATTTTAGTCATTTAACAGACACTCTGATCCAGAGTGACTTACAGGAGCAATTAGGGTTAAGTTCCTTGCTCAAGGGCACAATGACAGATGTTTCATCTTGTCGGTCCTGGGATTCAAACCAGCAACCTTGCGGTGACTGGCCCAACGCTCTAATCACTAGGCTAACTGCCACCCCTAATATTCTATAATATATGTTAGACTGAATAAATAATAGTATCCTACATAGAGGTGAGCTAGCTAGAAGTCTAGAAGTATAATATAGTTGTATTAAAGAATAGAGGTGTGTTATAATTGCGGTGTACTAGAGTAGAGGTGACGGTAGGGGACGGACCTCAATGAGAGAGTTCTGCCCGAGGCTGACAGCCAGGTGTAGGGGAGACATGAGGCTGAGGTTAAGGATGTTCGGGTTGGCTCCCAGGTCCAGCAGGCAAGCACAGCTCTCTCTCTGGGTCCTCTGCACAGCCCAGTGCAATGCAGTGTTGCCCTCCTCATCACTGGCACTCAGTTCTTCACCAAGGTCACAGATAGAGATTTTTTTTTTTTCAATACATCAATACCATATTTTTTTACATTTTAGTCATTTAGCAGACACTCTTATCCAGAGCGACTTACAGTTAGTGAGTGCATACATTATTATTATTAAAAAAATAATAATAATCACACTGGCCCCCCGTGGGAATCGAACCCACAACCCTGGCATTGCAAACGCCATGCTCTACCAACTGAGCTACATCCCTGCCGGCCATTCCCTCCCCTACCCTGGATGACGCTGGGCCAATTGTGCACCGCCCCATGGGTCTCCCGGTCGCGGCCGGCTACGACAGAGCCTGGTTTCGAACCAGGATCTCTAGTGGCACAGTTAGCACTGCGTTGCAGTGCCTTAGACCACTGCGCCATATGATTGATAAAAGTTTTTAAAAAATATTTATGGAACAATATGGCACAAAAAAATATGATGTTTCAAGGAAGATATTCCCTATGACCCGTGTTACCACTGCATAAAGAAATACATAGTTTCAAGTTTCAAGTTGTATTAATATAATAATAATATTAACATAAATACATAAGTAAATACGTAAGTCTTACCATCTGGACCAGTCAACTGCACAATGAGCTGTATGGTGCTAATGTGCCCGTGTGAGGTAGCATAGTGCAGAGGGCTGGCATTGGCATAGTCACGGACCCCTAGGTGGGCTGAGTGCTTTTTCAATGCTGCCGAGTCACCTTGTAGAGCCCACTGTGGCAACATCAGAACAGTACTGTATTATGATCTGGTCTACACTACCACATCTACAGACTGAATTCTTAGTCAGATTATTCATTTGAAAGCTAACTTTGAATCTGCTCCAAACCCAGAATAAAATATATGTTTAATCAAAAATTTACAGTACAATAAATATTTCGATATTTTTGAAATGATAGCCTTCATATTCTAGTAATAAATTACGGTATAAAATGTACATTGCCTATAACTGAGATGTCGGTATTTTACTTACTTCAAATATTTTGGCAGAAATCTCTGTAGCATCATCTCCGTACATCACAGACTGGTAGGTCTTGTCCTGCATCAGGCCTGTCTTTAAGGTGCTCGTCAAGCTTTTCTATTCATGTCCACATTTCCACAAGGACTTGAACATTTCATGTAGTTTGGTTTGTGACAGAATGTGTAGATTAATAGTATGTTCTACAATGGGTAAGAGCAGATCATTTCAATTCCAACATACATATTAATATCTGTAGTAAATACCTGTCAATGTATAAGCACTGAGTGTACATTAAAAAACATCCAGCATTGCAAAAAAAAACACATCCAGCAGGCTGCAGAACCTGCTGTAAAATATTATATTATGTTTATTTATTTTATTTTATTATACCAATGATCCCAACCAATAAGATATAATACCTGATGTTCTTACCTTTATGCTCTCTGGGTGTGAGATGAGCTTTCTAGTGTCTGCTGGTATTAGAGAGGGGGTTTATATAGAGACATTTGGCAAACAGATTGAATGACATTGCCTCTTGTTTGGTCAGACTTTGGACTGTCACTGGAGAGGGTTATTATCCTAATGTAAATGCATCTGGCCCATTTTGAGTTAATTGGAAAAACAGTCCTTCCTGAAAAACAACATTAGTTGAAAATAAGGGGTAACTTTGTTATTTAGTGTAAACCTATGAGATTCACAGGCTCATTACAGCACTATGGTCCTATGATTTTCCAGTAGTAAACGCAAATAAATTAAATTATTCTCTCTTTGTTCCTAATTGTGTAATGACCACAATGGAATGGTCCTATTCACTTGTGTTTTCCAATCATCTTATAATTTCATACCATTACCATAAAGAATGATTAAAACCAATAAATGACATTGTTTTCTATCACAGCTGATATTCAATCTAACTGTTACATGGATTTTAGAAATGTGCTAATTTAGCTCTGTGATCCTAGTTGTTCCAAAACTTTACATTTAGCGGGGGGTTTTTAAACGTTCACAATGCTTGCTGTTACACAAAGTATGCTGTTTAAAAAAACACAACTCTTTTGTCATTTATTGACTTTAGCTTTTATGAACTATTTTATTCTATTATAGTTGCACTGGTTGGTGCGACTATAGTATGCATTGGTTGAAGCTCAGTGTTAAATTAAAATCTAGCTAGTAGAAGGCTAGCAGCTGTAGCTAGCTAGAAAACAGTTGCAAACCATAGTCTGGCTTTTTTATGGCGGTTTTGGAGCAGTGGCTTCTTCTTTGCTGAGCGGCCTTTCAGGTTATGTCGATATAGGACTCGTTTTACTGTATATCGATACTTTTGTACCTGTTTCCTCCAGCATCTTCAAAAGGTCCTTTGCTGTTGTTCTGGGATTGATTTGCACTTTTCACACCAACGTACGTTCATCTCTAGGAGACAGAACGCGTCTCCTTCCTGAGCGGTATGATGGCTGCGTGGTCCCATGGTGTTTATACTTGCGTACTATTGTTTGTACAGATGAACGTTGTAGCTTCAGGCGTTTGGAAATTGCTCCCAAGGATGAACCAGACTTGTGGAGGTCTACAACTCTTTTTCTGAGGTCTTGGCTGTTTCTTTTGATTTTTCCATGATGTCAAGCAAAGAGGCACTGAGTTTGAAGGTAGGGCTTGAAATACATCCACAGGTACACCTCCAATTGACTGAAATTATATCAATTAGCCTATCAGAAGCTTCTAAAGTCATGACATCATTTTCTGTAAATTTCAAATCTGTTTAAAGGCACAGTAAACTTCCGACCCACTGGAATTGTGATACAGTGAATTATAAGTGAAATAATCTGTCAGTAAACAATTGTTGAAAAAATTACTTGTGTCATTGACAAAACTATAGTTTGTTAACAAGAAATTTGTGGAGTGGTTGAAAAACGAGTTTAGTATATGTAAACTTCCGACTTCAACTGTAGGTATATTTTGCTATGGAAGGTTTTTCATATGGCTGAAGTCATCTGTGTAAACTGATGACCTGGACACTTGCGTGTAATCAGAGCACAAACAAATAAGCTAGCGAACATTCTTGGCTGCTATTATAGTCAGTTAGATACACCAAACTTTGGGAACTTTGGGAAAACTGCCACACTGCTAATTTATAATGCATGCACACACCAGAACAGATGTGTGGCTGTTAGAAGATCCAGAGAAAATTCTATCAGTGGCGGTCGGTGCTGTTTAAGATGAGGGAGGACAATTTTCTTTTTTTTATGAGCATGGTCTTATTTCTATTACAGCATATTGGATGACTGTCATTCATATTCCATTCACCCAGCTCAATGTAACATTGATAGGTTTAGGCTACTGCATGAAACTCTAATTTTCCCTATACCCATCATGATGTTGATACAACCTAGCCTACGAATGAAAGTTTACAACTTAGATGCACAGGTCGAGAGAAATTAAAGTTATCAAGGTGACAGACAGTGACACATTCAATACCGCCTTGCACACTTTTGCATGCACTCTAGCTGATCTAGGTTGTAATCATTAGTCGAACAGTTGCAAAAGAGAGTTTCAAATGGACACATTCAGGTATGTTTATCCCCGTTTCGTTCCGTTTGCTTCCATTTAAGAAATGTTTTTCAACAGAATCGATGGAATGAATACACCGCTGATCATAGCAAACACATACAGTGGGGAAAAAAAGTATTTAGTCAGCCACCAATTGTGCAAGTTCTCCCACTTAAAAAGATGAGAGAGGCCTGGAATTTTCATCATAGGTACACGTCAACTATGAACACCATACCTACTGTGAAGCATGGGGGTGGAAACATCATGCTTTGGGGCTGTTTTTCTGCAAAGGGACCAGGACGACTGATCCGTGTAAAGGAAAGAATGAATGGGGCCATGTATCGTGAGATTTTGAGTGAAAACCTCCTTCCATCAGCAAGGGCATTGAAGATGAAACGTGGCTGGGTCTTTCAGCATGACAATGATCCCAAACACACCGCCCGGGCAACGAAGGAGTGGCTTCGTAAGAAGCATTTCAAGGTCCTGGAGTGGCCTAGCCAGTCTCCAGATCTCAACCCCATAGAAAATCTTTGGAGGGAGTTGAAAGTCTGTGTTGCCCAGCGACAGCCCCAAAACATCACTGCTCTAAAGGAGATCTGCATGGAGGAATGGGCCAAAATACCAGCAACAGTGTGTGAAAACCTTGTGAAGACTTACAGAAAACGTTTGACCTGTGTCATTGCCAACAAAGGGTATATAACAAAGTATTGAGAAACTTTTGTTATTGACCAAATACTTATTTTCCACCATAATTTGCAAATAAATTCATTAAAAATCCTACAATGTGATTTTCTGGATATTTTTTTCTCATTTTGTCTGTCATAGTTGACGTGTACCTATTATGAAAATTACAGGCCTCTCTCATCTTTTTAAGTGGGAGAACTTGCACAATTGGTGGCTGACTAAATACTTTTTTCCCCACTGTAACTAGCAGCCACATACAGTATAAACCACATGATCACTTTGCTCGTTGCATATATAATTCCTTCTCACATCTACGCTCTCTCCTCCTCTCACCTTTTCCCCTTGCTTGTGGACTTCAGTGCACAACACAACAGCTGTCTGTGACCAGGCGGAAAAACCTTTCCAAGCCAAACTTTCATACCATAACAGCTAACCGTTACACACAGCCTACATCGTTTTCACCATATTAACGTCATAGTCAACATAGCTACTAGAACTAATGCGTTAGTAAACCCACTACAATCATCTAGTACAGTGTACAGCAAGCAGTTTAGCAGTTATACCGGCAGGCCCTGGTGGCAATACATTAATAAAACCAAAAGCTTAACTTGACTTGGAAGAGTTTCAGTGTTGGATAGCCATAGCCAGCTAGCTAACATAGTATCCCTCTCTGTTTGAACCGGGTGTTTGAGTAGACTAAACTGGTTAGCTGCATTTGCTAGCTAAGTAAGTGAAAGTGAAAGTAAAAAAAGTATACATTGTAGAATAGTAGTGAAGACATCAAAACTATGAAATAACACATATGGAATCATGTAGTAACCAAAAAAGGGTTAAACAAATAAACATATATTTTATATTTGAGATTCTTCAAATAGCCACCCTTTGCCTTGATGACAGCTTTGCACACTCTTGGCATTCTCTCAACCGGCTTCATGAGGTAGTCACCTGGAATACATTTCAGTTAACAGGTGTGCCTTCTTTAAAGTTAATTTATGGAATTTCTTTCCTTCTTAATGTGTTTGAGCCAATCAGTTGTGTTGTGACAAGGTAGGGGGGTATACAGAAGATAGCCCTATTTGGTAAAAGACCAAGTCCATATTAAGGCAAAAACTGCTCAAATAAGCAAAGAGAAATGACAGTCCATCATTACTTTAAGACATGAAGGTCAGTCAATATGGAACATTTCAAGAACTCTGAAAGTTTCTTCAAGTGCAGTCGCAAAAACCATCAAGCACTATGATGAAACTGGTTCTCATGAGGACCGCCACAGGAATGGAAGATCCAGAGTTGTGCTTTGAATTCTAAATAAATCACAGACAGTGTCACCAGCAAAGCACCCCCACACCATAACACCTCCTCCTCCATGCTTTTGCCTCTTGGGCAAATTTAGTCGGCGCTCATTGTGGGTGTCTTTTGTTCCAGTTGTTGTTGCTAGTCAACTTTCAGTGGACACCCCCATGAGTGTCTTTCAGAACCCCTCCTAAAATCCCACTGGTTTTGTTTTGGTTGTTGGTCAGTGACTCTTTCTTAGTTCCCTCTTCTGTTTGAGCGACATTTTTGATTTTCTTCCTGGGGAACGTAACAAAATGGGGGCTCGTCCGGGATCTTGTTTCCCATGAGTATGGTAGTCTCCTACTCTGAAGAGCTGCTGTGCACAGATATGAGTGTTCCAAATACACTTTTGGGTAGAGCTTCTGTCAATGACATCCACCTTGATGGGTTATAAGATTGGTGGAATAATTCTGAAAGTTACATAAACACACAGGCTAATAAAATAAAAAGCCATGGACTTCAAGTTGGAAGCATTTGTGGAAAGCTCTACATGGGAGATGCTAGATAAATGTACAAAGGCGACTCACTTCAAAGCATTATGACGTCAAGGTGGCGTCTGGCGATCCAAAAGCAGTAGTCAGAGTTGATCGGTACTGCTTCTGTAGAGGAAGGTTGATGAAAAGGGTAGTAAGGTGAGTCCTGTAGATGTGCAACTGTGAGAGTTAGAACTAAAGGCAAAGTTGGAGAAACAGAAATGAGAGCTTTAGCACAAGGAACGAGAATGTGAGGAAAGATTGGATCAACAGAAATTAGAGCTTGAGCACAAGGAAAGGGAAAGAGAACGTGAGGAGAGATTGGAGCAACAGAAATTAGAGTTGGAGCACAGGGAAAGACGAGATGAACGTGCAGCCGAAGAATGAGAACGTGCAGCCAGACTACAACAAGAACAAGAAGAATGTGCGCATGCCATTCGATTAAAAGAGATGGAGCTGGAAGCGTAACAAAGGGAGATAGATCTAGAAGCACTCCAAATCCAGTCAGGCCATCCTGCACCCTCAACAGAGTTCGATCTTGGGCGGAACAGCCAACTTGTACAGCCTTTCAACGAATAGGAGGTGGATGTATATTTTGCTCTGTTTGAGCGGATTGTCACATCCCTAGAACGGCCGCAAGATATTTGGTCACTGCTCCGCCAAAGTGTTCTTGTGAGAAAAGCTCAGAAAGTGTACGCCGCTTTATCTCTTGACCAGAGTTCAGATTATGACACTGTTAAAGCTGCTTTCCTTCGGTCTTACGAATTGGTCCCAGAAGCATACAGACAACAGTTCCATAAATTACGAAAGAGAGAATCACAAAGCCATGTTGAATTCGCAAGGGAACAAGCTTGTCTTTTTGATCGGTGGTGTGGTTCTCAAGAGGTCAAGGACCTTGAGGATTTAAAGACTTTAATACTTCTCGAGCAGTTCAAGAATTGCCTTCACGAAAGGGTTGCTACCTACATTTATGAGCACAAGGATCTCACTCTTGAGAAAGCTGCAGTTCTTGCAGATCAGTTTGTGTTGACACATAAAACTACCTTCACAAACAAAGCACCCAGTAGTTATCCTTACGCGAAAAGCAATCCAGAGAAGTCACCTCTTACTGCGAGGTTTCAGTCTATTTTTACAGTGCCCAAAGATAAAGAAAAGCAGAAAGAGGGTTTTTCATATCCGCCAGTTTGTCATTACTGCCGTGAGAAACGACAGATTGTCTCTCAGTGTCCTAAGTTGAAACAAGAAAATTAGAGAGAGAAAAAGCAATTTCTTCTTGTGGGAGCACTCCAGCCTGTTAAGTCTCTGGGTGGGACTGGTGTATCTCCTAAACAAGATTTTGGATCAGATACAGTGCATTCGGAAAGTATTCAGACCCCCTCCCTTTTTCCACATTTAGTTACGTTACAGCCATATTCTAAAATGGATTAAATAAATGTTTTTCTTCATCAATCTGCACACAAACAGGTTTTTATAAATTTTTGCAAATGTATAAAAAATTAAAAGACAGAAATACCTTATTTACACAAGTATTCAGACCCTTTGCTATGATATTCGAAATTGAGCTCAGGTGCATCCCGTTTTCATTGACCATCCTTGAGATGTTTCTAACTCTTGATTGGAGTCCACCTGTGGTAAATTCAATTGATTGGACATGATTTGGAAAGGCACACACCTGTCTATATAAAGTCCCACAGTTGACAGTGCATGTCAGAGCAAAAACCAAGCCACGAGGTCAAAGGAATTGTCCGTAGAGCTCCAAGACAGTGCTGTGTTGAGGTACGGATCTGGGGAAGGGTACCAAAAAGGTTCTGCAGCATTGAAGGTCCCCAAGACCACAGTGGCCTCCATCATTCATAAATGGAAGAAGTTTGGAACCACCAAGACTCTTCCTAGAGCTGGCCGCCCGGCCAAACTGAGCAATCGGGGGAGAAGGGCCTTGGTCAGAGAGGTGACCAAGAACCCGATGGTCACTCTGACAAAGCTCCAGAGTTCCTCTGTGAAGATGGGAGAACCTTCCAGAAGGACAACCATCTCTGCAGCACTCCACCAATCAGGCCTTTATGGTAGAGTCGCCAGATGGAAGCCACTCCTCAGTAAAAGGCACGACAGCCCACTTGGAGTTTGCCAAAAGGCACCTAAAGGACTCTCAGACCATGAGAAACAACATTCTCTGGTCTGATGAAACCAAGATTGTGCCCCGTGTAGCTCAGTTGGTAGAGCATGGCGTTTGCAACGCCAGGGTTGTGGGTTCGATTCCCACGGGGGGCCAGTATGAAACATGTATGCACTCACCAACTGTAAGTCGCTCTGGATAAGAGCGTCTGCTAAATGACAACAAAAAAAAGAAAAAAAGAAAAAAAAGATTGAACTCTTTGGCCTGAATGCTGAGCGTCAAATCTGGAGGAAACCTGGCACCATCCCTACGGTGAAGCATGGTGGTGGCAGCATCATGCTGGGGGGATGTTTTTCAGCTGCAGGGACTGGGAGACTAGTCAGGATTGAGGGAAAGATGAACGGAGCAAAGTACAGAGAGATCCTTGATGAAAACCTGCTCCAGAGCGCTCAGGACCTCAGACTGGGGCGAAGGTCCAACAGGACAATGACCCTAAGCACACAGCCAAGACAATGCAGGAGTGGCTTCGGGACAAGTCTCTGAATGTTTTTGAGTGGCCCAGCCAGAGCCTGGACTTGAACCCGATCAAACATCTCTGGAGAGACCTGAAAGTAGCTGTGCAGCGATGCTCCCCATCCAACCTGACAGAGCTTGAGAGGATGTGCAGAGAAGAATGGGAGAAACTCCCCAAATACAGCTTGTAGCGTCATACCCAAGAAGTCTCGAGGCTGTAATTACTGCCAAAGGTGCTTCAACAAAGTACTGAGTAAAGGGTGTGAATACTTAAGTAAATGTCATATTTCCGTTTTTCTTTTATGTATACATTTGCAAAAATGTCTAAAAACCAGTTTTTGCTTTGTCATTATGGGGTATTGTGTGTAGATTGATGAGGGGAAAAAACTATTTAATCAATTTTAGAATAAGGCTGTAACGGAACACATTTTGGAAAAAGTCAAAGCGTCTGAATACTTTCCGAATGCACTGTATGTGTGAACCCTTTGTTTCAGACGGGTTTGTGTCTCTGCAGAGTGGCGATGCTGTTAAGCAGCCAGTGAAGATACTGCGAGACACTGGGTCAGCCCAGTCCTTCATTTTGGAGGATGTTTTGCCTTTGTCTGACACTTCAGCAACTGGTTACAGTGTGTTAGTACAAAGCATGGAGATGGGTTGCATGGAAGTTCCTTTGTATAATGTAGAACTCGAGTCTGATCGCATTTCTGGTTCCGTTGTCGTTGGAGTGAGGCCTAGCCTACCGGTGAAGGGGATCTTATTCATTTTGGGAAACGATTTGGATGGAGGGAAGGGCGTGCAAAATCCTGTCGTTTGTAAGGAACCCAGAGTAGAGGAACCTGATGGGTTATCAGAAAAGTACCCTAAAGTGTTCCCAGCGTGTGCCGTTACACATGCTATGTCTAAGAAAGTTGCCGGGAGCAAGTTTAGTGTTGAGGAGGATGTCAACAATCCCACCATGGTCGATCTGTCCGAGACGTTTATGGGTGATCCTGATTTCGCTAAATCTCCTGAGTTAACCTCTCCTTTGAAAACCCCAAAGGTGAGCGAGTTTGTAGGACTTCTGAAGGAAGAGAGGGTCCCTACAGTTTACACTTTGATGTCTAGGAAGCATCTGATTGTGGAACAGAGTAAAGAGGTTTCCCTCTCCCCTCTTTTTGCTGAGATACGTCCAGAGGAGGAGTTTGGTTAAGTATGTGTGGGTTACTTTGACAGAGATGGTGTTCTAATCAGGTAATGGCGTTCTCGCACCACTTCTGGGCAAGACGATTGGCCCAGTGTATCTCAAATTGTAGCTCCAGTTACGCTTCGACAAGAGATACTGAGGTTGGCTCACGATGGTAGTATGGCAGGCCATCTTGGGGTCAACAAGACGTATGACCGTATCTTGCATATCTTCTGGCCTGGTCTGAAACAGGATGTCGTGTCTTACTGTAAATCCTGTAATGTTTGCCAGTGGATGGGTAAACAGAACCAAGCTGTACCGGTTGCACCTTTGCAGTCTATTCCTGCTTTTGACGAACCTTTCAGCAGGGTTGTGGTGGACTGTGTTGGTACTTTGCCCAAAGCCAAGAGTGGTAACCAGTTTCTCTTAACCATAATGTGTGCTGCCACTCGTTTCCCTGAGGCCATTCCACTGAGGAAAATCACGGCTCCCAGTATTGTTAAGGTCCTGGTGAAATTATTTTCAAGGTTTGGACTTCCGCATGTAGTGTAATCGGACCAATATTCAAATTTCATGTCAACGGTCTTCCAGCAAGTGCTACAACAGTTGGGTGTAACCCATTGCCACTCTAGTGCCTACAGCCCAGAGTCTCAAGGTGCTCTTGAGAGATTTAATTAGACTTTTAAGTCTATGTTGAGAACTTACAGCTTTGAGTTTGAGAAAGACTGGGATGAAGGGGTCCCTCTAATGCTGTTTGAAGCGCGGGAGGTTGTTCAGGAATCTCTCGGTTTTAGTCCGAATGAACTTGTGTTTGAACATCCTGTCCGAAGTAATTTGAGTGCTGAGAGAGAGGTTGTTGCAGGGTGACACCTTAAAAGCAGGAACAAATCTGTTGGAGCACGTTAGCACTTTTCGATACAGATTGCTCCACACCTGTGAGTTTGCCAGTGAGAATCTGGAGAGGATGCAAACGAAAATGAAAGTTTGGTACGATCGAAGGCCCAAGTCCTGGTTTTGTTGCCCGTTCTGGAGTCAACATTGCAGACTTACTTTTCATGCCCTTACTGCATAGTGAAAAAAATTGGTAATCTGGATTACATCATCACCACAACGGAGCACTGGAGAAAAACCTGGCTGTGTCATGTCAACATGTTGAAACCATACTTCACCCGCTACGATCGGGGGGCAAAGTCGGTGGAAACCGGTAGTGATCTGCCTTTGGCCACTGCTGTCACCATTGACTATAGTCTTCCTTAAGAGTAAGAGGAAAGCCCAATACACCCTGTGCCGGTTGGACGGTTGAGTAACTAGAGATTCTAGAAAACCTTGATGTCTTTTTGGCACACATTGTCACTCCTGATGGTTTGTTTTCCTACCTTCGTCTCCCGTCCAGGTTACAAAATGATGGAGCTGTCAGGAGGCTTTTGAGAAGACAAAGACCCTTTTGGTCTCTGCACCGGTGCTAGCTGCTCCGGATTTCCGTCATCAATTTGCTTTGTACACCGATGCCAGCGATGTAGCTTGTGCTCCTACAGAAAGAGGATAACAATGTTGAGCACTCTGTGGGGTACTTTTCAAAGAGATTGGCCTCAAATCAAAAACACTGCTCTACTATTGAGAAGGAGATGCTCGCTTTGGTACTGACTCTTCAGCACTTCGAGGTTTATGTATCGGTCTCTACCCATCTGGTGGTCTATACCGATCATAACCATCTCGTTTTCCTGCAAAAGACGAGCTCCATGAATCGCCAACTCTTCGCTGGAGTCTTATATTGCAGGAGTTTCCTCTAGAAATCAGACATGTGTGTGGTAAGGACAACTTGGTTGCTGATTGTCTCTCAAGGGTAGGCAGTCAATAAGTTTTGTGTTTTGCATTTAGCCAGTGTGTTGCCCTGGCTCACAATTTATTTTGACTGCACGATTTGCCATTTTGGAGTATTGTTTTGGTTGGGCTCGTTCCAAGGGGACCAGAGTTATAGAAGCATATGTGATTTTTTTCTAAACTTGTGAGTTTTAGGCAACTATAGAAATAAAAAAATAAAAATGATAATAATATATATATATAAAAAAATGTGTGTTTCGTCTTATATTTAATTGTTGACAGCCAGTATACACCATGTTTATATTGGAGAAGGCGTCGCATAAGTAGCGACGCATTTAAGTTGGTTATGTTGTGCAATGGAAGTTGTTTTCTGTTGGTAGTAAGCAAACTTGTCCAACAAAAATATAGGATATATTTGTTGTCTTAATGGGTAAGGTGTTACAGGCTTTGGTTTTTCCATTTATGTTTTGAGGTTGGACTTTAGCACGTACAGCTCGTTAGCACGTAGGGCGCACCGATTGGTGTCACCTCGGTAGTCAGTATGTGTTACACCTGTGCTGGTTGCCATCTCGTTAGTGAGAAGGCGTTTCACCTGTGCTGGCCCAGGAGCCACTGCTCCAGTTGTCTTGTTTGATGTGGAAGGTTAACACTTTTAGTTGGTTCTCCCTATTTGTAGTTCTAGACAAACAATCCTTTATCTGATTTCCCTGATTTAGTTTTGCTCCACCTTCTTGGTTTGCTTCGTGTCTTTAAGTTTGGTGTGGGTTTTTCATTTGTTTGCCTCTTCTTGGGCAAATTTAGTGTGCACTCACGTTGGGTGTCTTTTAGGTCCAGTTTGTTGTTGCAAGTCAACTTTCAGAGGACACCCCTATGAGTGTCTTTCAGAACCCCTCCTAAACCCCCACCTGTTTCATTTTGGTTGTTGGTCAGTGACTCTTTGTTAGTTCCCTCTTCTGTTTGACGTTTTTTGTTTCCTTGCTGGGGAACTTAACAGAAGATAAGAAATTTGTCAAGCTGGCCCATGTGGAGCTGACAAACGACTTGCGCTTATTCATATGCACACAGTACATCGCACACTATCAGTAGCTCTTATGTGGTCCTCTGTAGCTCAATTGGTAGAGCATGGCGCTTGTAATGCCAGGGTAGTGGGTTCGATCCCCGGGACCACCCATACGTAAAAATGTATGCACACATGACTGTAAGTCGCTTTGGATAAAAGCGTCTGCTAAATGGCATATTATTATATTATTATGTATGTTCTGTTCCAAATCTGTGTACTCCAATCTGTTTTCATATTTGTATTGCCATTTATAAATGTGGGAATGTGTGCTCTTTTACTGGAGTTGGACAGCTGTGTACAGCATTACTAAGAACATTTGTACAGTACTTGAAGGATTTAGAGCATCTATCAATGTCAGATTTGTAAATATGTATTAAGTGTTTTGTCTAATGACTTTGTATTTGATCTGTTTCTCAGTTTGCCATTTGTCAGTTTGTATCAGGAGTTACTAAAATTGCTATTGACGAGCCTAGGGTTATGCAGGATTTTTTGTTCAAGCCCAGTGCTACCACACCTGGTTCTATTATTCAGCTGTTCATAAAAACCTCAGCTGTTCATTGATACTTTGAATAGTAGAATCAGGTGTGGTAGAACTGGGCTTGAACAAGAGAGCCTGCATTACCCCTTATCTCTTCAAGAGCAATTATGGCCATCCCTGAATTGTATGTACAAAGTTTACTATATCTGATGAATGCACGTTGGATGGTAAATTGTATATTTTGTAATAACTCACTTTTGTTTACAGGTAATGTAGTACTAGGCTTTCAGTAAACTGTAAAGTACATTTTAATGTAAGTAGTTAATGGGTACATGTTGATTATTTTGTGTAATTTCCAGGAGCTTTCTCAATTATCTTAGGGGGGGGGAAAAACCCGTATATGGGTTTCTGTTTTTTTGCTTTCCTCTGGAAAATCAGCGGTAATATTAAATACATTTCTGTTGCCATTTGTCATTGTGTACTTTTACTTTACTTTTATTGCTTTGTTTTGCTGTACTATGTTGTATAATCACCTTCTGGTGTAAAAACCATGGCAATTAAAAACAAACGACATTTTAAGTGCGAAGTAGGTGTTGGTCTGAAGGAAATTCACGAGCACCACAATGCGTACTTCACCCATGCTCTACCAAGGTTTTCCAGCACACAGTGTTGACCTACTGCAGTAGCTATGTTGGTCTATTGTACTTCCAACAATGTGTAGGCAGGTTGCTTAGAATTCAAACCTTCTCAAACAGCCTAATTCAGTGGTCACTAACCTTTTTTTCTGAGTCAAAATGCAAGCACTCAGATTTGTAAAAAAAAACATGACTTAAGAAACATACAGTGAGGGAAAAAAGTATTGGATCCCCTGCTGATTTTGTACGTTTGCCCACTGACAAAGAAATGATCAGTCTATAATTTTAATGGTAGGTTTATTTGAACAGTGAGAGACAGAATAACAACAACAAAAATCCAGAAAAACGCATGTCAAAAATGTTATAAATTGATTTGCATTTTAATGAGGGAAATAAGTATTTGACCCCCTCTCAATCAGAAAGATTTCTGGCTCCCAGGTGGCTTTTATACAGGTAACGAGCTGAGATTAGGAGCACACTCTTAAAGGGAGTGCTCCTAATCTCAGTTTGTTACCTGTATAAAAGACACCTGTCCACAGAAGCAATCAATCAATCAGATTCCAAACTCTCCACCATGGCCAAGACCAAAGAGCTCTGCAAGGATGTCAGGGACAAGATTGTAGACCTACACAAGGCTGGAATGGGCTACAAGACCATCGCCAAGCAGCTTGGTGAGAAGGTGACAACAGTTGGTGCGATTGTTCGCAAATGGAAGAAACACAAAAGACCTGTCAATCTCCCTCGGCCTGGGACTCCATGCAAGATGTCACCTCGTGGAGTTGCAATGATCATGAGAACAGTGAGGAATCAGCCCAGAACTACACGGGAGGATCTTGTCAATGATCTCAAGGCAGCTGGGACCATAGTCATCAAGAAAACAATTGGTAACACACTACGCCGTGAAGGACTAAAATCCTGTAGCGCCCGCAAGGTCCCCCTGCTCAAGAAAGCACATATACAGGGCCGTCTGAAGTTTGCCAATGAACATCTGAATGATTCAGAGGAGAACTGGGTGAAAGTGTTGTGGTCAGATGAGACCAAAATCGAGCTCTTTGGCATCAACTCAACTCGCCGTGTTTGGAGGAGGAGGAATGCTGCCTATGACCCCAATAACACCATCCCCACCGTCAAACATGGAGGTGGAAACATTATGCTTTGGGGGTGTTTTTCTGCTAAGGGGTCAGGACAACTTCACCGCATCAAAGGGACGATGGATGGGGCCATGTACCGTCAAATCTTGGGTGAGAACCTCCTTCCCTCAGCCAGGGCATTGAAAATGGGTCGTGGATGGGTATTCCAGCATGACAATGACCCAAAACACACGGCCAAGGCAACAAAGGAGTGGCTCAAGAAGAAGCACTTTAAGGTCCTGGAGTGGCCTAGCTAGTCTCCAGACCTGAATCCCATAGAAAATCTGTGGAGGGAGCTGAAGGTTCGAGTTGCCAAACGTCAGCCTCGAAACCTTAATGACTTGGAGAAGATCTGCAAAGAGGAGTGGAACAAAATCCCTCCTGAGATGTGTGCAGACCTGGTGGCCAACTACAAGAAACGTCTGACCTCTGTGATTGCCAACAAGGGTTTTGCCACCAAGTACTAAGTCATGTTTTGCAGAGGGGTCAAATACTTATTTCCCTCATTAAAATGCAAATCAATTTATAAAAATGTTGACATGCGTTTTTCTGGATTTTTGTTGTTGTTATTCTGTCTCTCACTGTTCAAATAAACCTACCATTAAAATTATATACTGATCATGTCTTTGTCAGTGGGCAAACGTACAAAATCAGCAGGGGATCAAATACTTTTTTCCCTCACTGTAAGCCTAAACAACATTACTCAATTAAAAACAATACTGTAACAATGAGGTTTGTGCTATAGGCCCAATACATTATCACTGCATATTGGCTATGCCTGTCAATGTTGTTCTTAGACCATATTGAAATTATATTTAAAGTAGGTGATTTCTATTTCTTGAGGCACAGCTGAGTGAGCATAATGTTTTTTTAATTTTTTTATTACTGGACTGATGGCCTGCATCTGATGGTCAGTCTGAGGGGTGGAAGGGAGCAGTGGTGAGGCTGCCTCTCACCATCCCTCTGCTGAGAAAAGGGTACACCGTCTTCCAGCTGATGGCGAAACTCAAGTCGCACTGCATTATTTCTGCCTCATGCACCAATTCATGTTGTTACTCCTATGACCAGAGTAAGTGAAATATTCCTCTATTAAACACAAGCAGCTAATAATAATGCAAGCTTATCGGAACACTGCTATACTCATTCATTGCAGCTGCAGTGCTGGTTGTAGCGTGAGCGGAAGTAGGGAGAACACACATTTTATGGCTTATAAAAATGTTGACAGTGGTGAATAACTTAAACATGAACTTATAAAAACAGCAGCTCTTTGCTGTATTCGTTGAGTCTCTCTAGTCGTGGTTTTAAAAGTTTTGAAATCTCACAGTATCAACATTGCTCAGTGTTCGAGGCTTCTTTTTACAGTCTATGGCTCGAGGAAACTGTGCAGACACAGTGATCTGATTGGCCAGCTGTAGGATTATAGGTGCACTTGATTTGCTCTCTGGGCCTGCCGGGTAGGTGGAGTTCTACCTTCAGACACATGAAATGGTTCAAAATGGGAACTAATTTTAAAAAATAGGAACACAAAGCTTTATTGTTGGTTTTTTTACAGAAATGTTTGGTGATCAACTAGGAATGCCTCGATATTGACCGGTTGGTGACCACTGGCCTAATTCATACTCTGAGGGATAATGGATGTTAGTGTCATGCTATTTATATATATATATATATATATATATATATATATATATATATATATATACACAGTGGGGAGAACAAGTATTTGATACACTGCTGATTTTGCAGGTTTTCCTACTTACAAAGCATGTAGAGGTCTGTAATTTTTATCATAGGTACACTTCAACTGTGAGAGACGGAATCTAAAACAAAAATCCAGAAAATCACATTGTATGATTTTTAAGTAATTAATTTGCATTTTATTGCATGACATAAGTATTTGATACATCAGAAAAGCAGAACTTAATATTTGGTACAGAAACCTTTGTTTGCAATTACATTACATTTACATTACATTTACGTCATTTAGCAGACACTCTTATCCAGAGCGACTTACAGGAGCAATTAGGGTTAAGTGCCTTGCTTAAGGGCACATCGACAGATCATACATTTCCTGTAGGTCTTGACCAGGTTTGCACACACTGCAGCAGGGATTTTGGCCCACTCCTCCATACAGACCTTCTCCAGATCCTTCAGGTTTCTGGGCTGTCGCTGGGCAATTCGGACTTTCAGCTCCCTCCAAATATTTTCTATTGGGTTCAGGCCTGGAGACTGGCTAGGCCACTCCAGGACCTTGAGATGCTTCTTACGGAGCCACTCCTTAGTTGCCCTGGCTGTGTGTTTCGGGTCGTTGTCATGCTGGAAGACCCAGCCACGACCCATCTTCAATGCTCTTACTGAGGGAAGGAGGTTGTTGGCCAAGATCTCGCGATACATGGCCCCATCCATCCTCCCCTCAATACGGTGCAGTCGTCCTGTCCCCTTTGCAGAAAAGCATCCCCAAAGAATGATATTTCCACCTCCATGCTTCACGGTTGGGATGGTGTTCTTGGGGTTGTACTCATCCTTCTTCTTCCTCCAAACACGGCGAGTGGAGTTTAGACCAAAAAGCTATATTTTTGTCTCATCAGACCACATGACCTTCTCCCATTCCTCCTCTGGATCATCCAGATGGTCATTGGCAAACTTCAGACGGGCCTGGACATGCGCTGGCTTGAGCAGGCGGACCTTGCGTGCGCTGCAGGATTTTAATCCATGACGGCGTAGTGTGTTACTAATGGTTTTCTTTGAGACTGTGGTCCCAGCTCTCTTCAGGTCATTGACCAGGTCCTGCCGTGTAATTCTGGGCTGATCCCTCACCTTCCTCATGATCATTGATGCCCCACGAGGTGAGATCTTGCATGGAGCCCCAGACCGAGGGTGATTGACCGTCATCTTGAATTTTTCAATTTTCTAATAATTGCGGCAACAGTTGTTGCCTTCTCACCAAGCTGCTTGCCTATTGTCCTGTAGCCCATCTCTTCCTTGTGCAGGTCTACAATTTTATCCCTGATGTCCTTACACAGCTCTCTGGTCTTGGCCATTGTGGAGAGGTTGGAGTCTGTTTGATTGAGTTTGTGGACAGGTGTCTTTTATACAGGTAACGAGTTCAAACAGGTGCAGTTAATACAGGTAATGAGTGGAGAACAGGAGGGCTTCTTAAAGAAAAACTAACAGGTCTGTGAGAGCCGGAATTCTTACTGGTTGGTAGGTGATAAAATACTTATGTCATGCAATAAAATGCAAATTAATTACTTAAAAATCATACAATGTGATTTTCTGGATTTTTGTTTTAGATTCAGTCTCTCACAGTTGAAGTGTACCTATGATAAAAATTACAGACCTCTACATGCGTTGTAAGTAGGAAAACCTGCAAAATCGACAATGTATCAAATACTTGTTCTCCCCACTGTATATATATATATATATATATATATATATATATATATATATATATATATATATATATATATATATAAAATAAAACAAATATCCAGAAAATCACATTGTATGATTTTTAAGTAATTAATTTGTATTTTATTGCATGACATAAGTATTTGATCACCTACCAACCAGTAAGAATTCCGGCTCTCACAGACCTGTTAGTTTTTCTTTAAGAAGCCCTCCTGTTCTCCACTCATTACCTGTATTAACTGCACCTGTTTGAACTCGTTACCTGTATAAAGACACCTGTCCACACACTCAATCAAACAGACTCCAACCTCTCCACAATGGCCAAGACCAGAGAGCTGTGTAAGGACATCAGGGATAAAATTGTAGACCTGCACAAGGCTGGGATGGGCTACAGGACAATAGGCAAGCAGCTTGGTGAGAAGGCAACAACTGTTGCCGCAATTATTAGAAAATGGAAGAAGTTCAAGATGACGGTCAATCACCCTCGGTCTGGGGCTCCATGCAAGATCTCACCTCGTGGGGCATCAATGATCATGAGGAAGGTGAGGGATCAGCCCAGAACTACATGGCAGGACCTGGTCAATGACCTGAAGAGAGCTGGGACCACAGTCTCAAAGAAAACCTTTAGTAACACACTACACCGTCATGGATTAAAATCCTGCAGCGCATGCAAGGTCCCCCTGCTCAAGCCAGCGCATGTCCAGGCCCGTCTGAAGTTTGCCAATGACCATCTGGATGATCCAGAGGAGGAATGGGAGAAGGTCATGTGGTCTGATGAGACAAAAATAGAGCTTTTAAGTCTAAACTCCACTCGCTGTGTTTGGAGGAAGAAGAAGGATGAGTACAACCCCAAGAACACCATCCCAACCGTGAAGCATGGAGGTGGAAACATCATTCTTTGGGGATGCTTTTCTGCAAAGGGGACAGGACGACTGCACCGTATTGAGGGGAGGATGGATGGGGCCATGTATCGCGAGATCTTGGCCAACAACCTCCTTCCCTCAGTAAGAGCATTGAAGTTAGGTCGTGGCTGGGTCTTCCAGCATGACAACGACCCGAAACACACAGCCAGGGCAACTAAGGAGTGGCTCCGTAAGAAGCATCTCAAGGTCCTGGAGTGGCCTAGCCAGTCTCCAGGCCTGAACCCAATAGAAAATCTTTGGAGGGAGCTGAAAGTCCGTATTGCCCAGCGACAGCCCAGAAACCTGAAGGATCTGGAGAAGGTCTGTATGGAGGAGTGGGCCAAAATCCCTGCTGCAGTGTGTGCAAACCTGGTCAAGACCTACAGGAAACGTATGATCTCTGTAATTGCAAACAAAGGTTTCTGTACCAAATATTAAGTTCTGCTTTTCTGATGTATCAAATACTTATGTCATGCAATAAAATTCAAATTAATTACTTAAAAATCATACAATGTGATTTTCTGGATTTTTGTTTTAGATTCCGTCTCTCACAGTTGAAGTGTACCTATGATAAAAATTACAGACCTCTACATGCTTTGTAAGTAGGAAAACCTGCAAAATCGGCAGTGTATCAAATACTTGTTCTCCCCACTGTATATATATATATATATTTAATTATAATAGCATGACACTAACGTCCATTATCCCTCCGAAGAGTATGAATTAGGCTGTTTGAGAAGGTTTGAATCCTAAGCAACCTGCCTGCACATTGTTGGAAATACAATAGACTAACATAGCTACTGTAGTAGGTCAAAGTGTGTGCTGGAAAACCTTCGTAGAGTATTACCGGCCTCAGTCTGTAGCTGAGGTGGCCTGTAATAGTAAAAAGAACGGACACAAGTTTTCGTCTGCAAAGTTCCGTTTTTTTTTTTTCTTGTTCAATTGTCTATTTTCTTGTTCGTACTTTTAAAAAACATTCACATCAAACAAGTGCACTCTTTAAATTACACAACATAAATGCACTTTACCTAAAGCAGAATTCAAAAATATTCCACAAATAACCTTGTCTTACTGTATGATTATACATGAAAACCAAAATGTATTTCACATTCATACAATAGAAACACTTATATATGAAGACAAAAATAACTGAATGTTTTTCTATATACCGCTACCGATATAGAAAACTGACAACAATACATTCAGCTTTAAGATAGTAGCACCTCCGTAAAATCGTCTCTCTCTCATGCACCCGCACTGTCTACATGTCAAGGGGTGCTGAAGGTGGGTGTGGTGCATGAATCAAGCGCAGGACGCAGAAGCTCAGTCCAAAAGATTTTAGTGCAATATTCACGTAGAAAATAAGCACAATAAGCCCGAAGGCGAAATAACGGCGCACACAGGCGTCAATCAAACGGCGCACTAACATGTGCGAAAAACCTCTCCAAAACACTGGAGGGAAGTACGTAGCTCCAACACGAAACAGAAGAGCAATCACACACAAAGACAAACACACACAACGAGAACTAAATAGGACACTAACGAGGACTAACAAGACACAGGTGTACAACATCAAGACAAAACCAAACGAACATGAAACATAGATCGGTGGCAGCTAGTACTCCGCCGAAGCCTGCCCGAACCAGGAGGAGGAGCAGCCACGGCCGAAACCGTGACAGTACCCCCCCCCTTGACCCCGGCCTCGGGGACGACCAGGAGGACACGGAGCAGGGCGCGCGGGATGGTCCCGGTGGAACTCCGACAGGAGAGATGGGTCTAGGATGTCCCTCCGCGGCACCCAGCACCGCTCCTCCGGGCCGTACCCCTCCCACTCCACGACATACTGGAGACCCCCCATCCGGCGTCTAGAGTCCAAGATGGACCGAACGGTGTACGCCGGAGCCCCCTCGATGTCCAGTGGGGGCGGAGGAGTCTCCCCTATCTCATTGTCCTGGAGTGGACCAGCTACCACCGGCCTGAGAAGAGACACATGGAACGAGGGGTTAATATTCTTATACTCAACAGGTAGATGTAACCTATAACACACCTCGTTCAATCTTCTCAGGACTTTAAAGGGCCCCACAAACCGCCGACCCAGCTTCCGGCAGGGCAGGCGGAGGGGTAGGTTTCTGGTAGAGAGCCAGACTCGATCTCCGGGTGCGTACACCGGCCCCTCACTGCGGTGGAGATCGGCGCTCGCCTTGTGACGAAGGACGGCCCGCTGCAGGTGGACGTGGGCAGCGTTCCACGTCTCTTCCGAGCGCCTCATCCAATCATCCACCGCAGGGGCTGGCTCTGCTGGCTCTGCTGCCAAGGTGCCAGAACCGGCTGGTAACCTAACACACATTGGAAGGGGGTTAGGTTGGTAGAGGAGTGGTGGAGAGAGTTCTGGGCCATCTCGGCCCAGGGAATGTACCGTGCCCACTCCTCCGGCCGGCCCTGGCAATACGACCTCAGAAACCTACCCACATCCTGGTTGACACGTTCTACCTGCCCGTTACTCTCCGGGTGGTACCCTGAGGTAAGGCTAACCGAGACCCCCAAACGCTCCATGAACGCTCTCCAAACACGGGAGGTAAACTGGGGGCCTCGATCAGACACTATATCCTCGGGTACCCCGTAATGCCGGAAGACGTGGGTAAATAGGGCCTCAGCGGTCTGTAGGGCAGTAGGAAGACCCGACATAGGGAGAAGACGACAGGACCGGTCCACAACGACCAGGATGGTGGTATTCCCCTGAGAGAGGGGAAGGTCTGTCACAAAATCCACCGAGAGGTGGGACCATGGTCGTTGTGGAACGGGCAGGGGTTGTAACTTACCCCTGGGCAGATGTCGGGGCGCCTTACACTGGGCGCACACCGAGCAGGAGGAGACATAAACCCTCACATCCCTAGCCAAAGTGGGCCACCAGTATTTAGTGCTAAGGCAATGCACTGTCCGGCCAATACCCGGATGTCCAGAGGAGGGTGACGTGTGAGCCCAGTAAATGAGTCGATCCCGAATCTCGAGCGGAACGTACTTCTGACCCTCAGGACACTGTGGAGGGCTGGGGTCGGTACGCAACGCTCGCTCGATTTCGGCATCGACCTCCCACACCACCGGTGCCACAAGGCAAGACTCCGGTAGTATGGGAGTAGGCTCAACGGACCTCTCCTCCGTGTCATACCGCCGGGACAGCGCATCTGCCTTACCATTCTGGGACCCAGGGATGTACGTGATTTTAAATACGAACCTGGTGAGAAACATACTCCATCGAGCCTGGCGAGGGTTCAGTCTCCTCGCTGCCCGGATGTACTCCAGGTTCCGATGGTCAGTCAAAATTAGGAAAGGGTGTTGAGCCCCCTCAAGCCAATGCCTCCACACCTTAAGGGCTTGAACTACAGCTAACAGCTCCCTGTCCCCAACGTCATAGTTACGCTCCGCCGGGCTGAGCTTTTTTGAGTAAAAGGCACAGGGGCGGAGTTTAGGTGGCGTGCCGGACCGTTGAGAGAGAACGGCCCCTATACCAGCCTCAGACGCGTCTACCTCAACCTGAAAGGGTAATGCGGGATCCGGATGCGCCAGCACCGGAGCCGACGTAAACAGGTCCTTCAGTCTCCTAAAGGCCCTGTCCGCATCAGCTGACCACTGCAGGCGCACCGGACCCCCTTTCAGAAGGGACGTGATGGGAGCTGCCACCTGTCCAAAACCCCGGATAAACCTCCGGTAGTAATTCGCAAAGCCCAAGAACTGCTGCACCTCTTTTACAGTGGTTGGAGTTTGCCAATTACGCACAGCGGACACACGATCCACCTCCATTCTCACCCCTGACGCGGACAACCGATAACCCAAAAAGGAGACCGACTCCTGGAAAAACAGACATTTCTCTGCCTTGACATATAGGTCGTGCTCCAACAGCCTCCTCAATACACGACACACCAGGGTTATATGCTCGGCTCGGGTAGACGAGTACACCAGAATGTCATCAATGTACACGACCACCCCTTGTCCCTCCATATCCCGGAAAATGTCATCTACGAAGGATTGGAAGACTGATGGAGCATTCATCAACCCATATGGCATGACGAGATATTCGAAATGACCTGACGTGGTACTAAACGCTGTCTTCCATTCGTCGCCCTCCCTAATGTGCACCAAGTTATACGCGCTCCTGAGATCCAATTTTGTGAAAAACCGCGCTCCATGCAATGACTCTGTCATGGTCGCAATCAGAGGGAGTGGATAACTGTATTTCACAGTAATCTGATTGAGACCACGGTAATCAATGCACGGGCGCAACCCTCCATCTTTCTTCTTCACAAAAAAGAAACTCGAGGAGGCGGGAGAAGTGGAGGGCCGAATGTATCCCTGTCTCAAAGATTCGGCTATGTAAGTCTCCATAGCTTTTCTCTCCTCTTGAGACAAAGGATACACGTGGCTCCGTGGGAGCGCTGCTCCTGCCTGGAGATCAATCGCACAATCCCCCTGTCTATGAGGAGGCAACTGCGTCGCCCTAGTTTTACTAAACACGAGAGCTAAATCCCCATATTCAGGTGGAATGTGCAGTGCGGGCACTTGGTTTGGACTTTCCACCGAAGTCGCCCCCACGGAAACACCCAGACATCGCCCCTCGCACTGAGCAGACCACCCATCGAGAGCCCTCTGTTGCCACGAAATAGCAGGGTTATGGGTGCTTAACCAGGGAATTCCCAGCACCACTGGGTACGCAGGAGAGTCGATCAGATACAGCTGTATAGTCTCTTCATGACCCCCCTGCGCACACATCCTAAGTGGTGCTGTGATCTCCCTAATCAACCCCGACCCCAACGGGCGGCTATCTAAGGCATGAACGGGAAAATGTTTGTCAACAGGTAGGAGAGGGATCCCTAAATCTAAACAAAACTTCCGATCAACAAAATTCCCAGCTGCGCCTGAATCTACTAGCGCCTTGTGCTGGGAATGAGGTGCAACCTGTGGAAAACACACAGGTATACAAAAGTGCGCAACAGAAAGCTCTGGGTAAGTGGGATGTCTACTCACCTGGGAGGCCCCCCCAGTGCATAGCCTGTTGTCTTCTCCCCCGGAGAACCCTCCCCAGCACCTGGCCGCAGTGTGCCCTCCACGACCGCACTTGGTGCAGGAGACAGGCCCCCTCGGGCTCCTCCTCCTCCTTTCTCTAGCGCCGGCACCCCCGAGCTCCATAGGGCTCGGCTCAGAGGTGCCTGAGGGCGGAATGGACGGACCCCCCTCGGGACGTCCACGGGTGGCCAGCAGGGTGTCCAGACGGATGGACATATCGACCAACTGGTCGAAGGTGAGATGGGTATCCCTGCAGGCCAACTCACGTTGAACGTCCTCCCGTAGGCTACATCGAAAATGGTCGATGAGGGCCCGTTCATTCCACCCTGCGTCCGCCGCTAGAGTCCGGAACTCTAGAGCAAACGCCTTTGCGCTCCTCCTCCCCTGTCTCAGGTGGACTAGACGCTCCCCCGCCGCTTTGCCCTCAGGTGGATGGTCGAACACGGCCTTGAAGCGGCGGGAGAACTCGGCGTAGGAGATGGTGTTGGCGTCCATCTTCCTCCAACGCCTTGCCCGTGAGACAGGAGATGAGGGCGGAAACGCTCTCGTGTCCCGAGGGCACCGGGTGTACAGTGGCCAGGTAGAGCTCCACCTGCAGGAGGAACCCCTGACACCCGGCAGCTGTACCGTCATACGCCCTCGGGAGCGAGAGCCGAATCCCCCTGGGTTCCGGACCTTGGACTGGTGGACCGGCCGATGGGGTTGGCAGGGTAGGTGGAGGTGTGGGTACCCCGCTGGCCTCCCATCGGTGCAGGGTGTTGATGACGTCCTGTAGAGCGGTCCCCAGTTGTCGTATCTGGTCATCTTGGCCGCGAACATGCTCCTCGAGCGACTCAGACGTAACTGCAGATCCTGCTGATTCCATTTTGGTGTGTGATTCTGTCAAGGGGTGCTGAAGGTGGGTGTGGTGCATGAATCAAGCGCAGGACGCAGAAGCTCAGTCCAAAATATTTTAGTGCAATATTCACGTAGAAAATAAGCACAATAAGCCCGAAGGCGAAATAACGGCGCACACAGGCGTCAATCAAACGGCGCACTAACATGTGCGAAAAACCTCTCCAAAACACTGGAGGGAAGTACGTAGCTCCAACACGAAACAGAAGAGCAATCACACACAAAGACAAACACACACAACGAGAACTAAATAGGACACTAACGAGGACTAACAGGACACAGGTGTACAACATCAAGACAAAACCAAACGAACATGAAACATAGATCGGTGGCAGCTAGTACTCCGGGGACGACGACCGCCGAAGCCTGCCCGAACCAGGAGGAGGAGCAGCCTCGGCCGAAACCGTGACACTGCACTAAAAGTCTACGCTCCAGACTGAGCGTGCGCGGACAGTTTACCAGCTCGTGAGCACAATTTTACACTAAACCAATAACATGTAAAACAAACTCAGAAATCCCTAACAAATTGATTCTTTATAAAATCTCCTAGACAAAATCCAGTACAAGTAAGCTACTCAGTAAACATAGTCTCTGTGACTTGTAAATCGTTTTTTACCTCAGCTAGCATCAAGCTAACATATACTCATGGGCGGTGTGTTCAATAGGGCGATATGGGCGACGCACTGCCAAACGGGAAAAGGAAGGGATTTTTTTTCTAATCAATTATATCATGGCAACAGTAGTTCAGTGTTCACGTCTGATCTGCCAGCCACTAAATGTCCAATCAGGCTAAAGTCGTGCTTCAAATGTCCCCGCCCGTTTTGGGGCGATTTCAGTCAGGTTGAAAATCGCCCAGAAGTCTCTCATAGCCTCTAATGTAAAATATTTTTTTTTCAAATTTCTGAGCTTTCAATACATTCTCTATGGGTGTCTGAGGGCTTGCACTTACGCGCTTTCGTCATACGTAACGTAACGTAACCATGAACGGCAGACAGCAACGCTTGGACAGCGACTGGTGTAACCGACATGCACCATCTTTCAGAAAAGATTAAGAAAAATGAGCTGTCAAAGACCCACATTGATAGCTGTTTGAGATTGTCTGCTTTGGTGAGAGTGAATATTGCCACTCAACTGGATGAGGGATACAGGCTAGCTGTCCGCCGCCACAACGATGAGGTTAGCAACAGCAGAGTCGTGAACACTGTCTACGAGAATCGAGACGACCTCATAGAATGTTTTGAAGCCATCCGGACGGGTTCATTGGGTTCATTTGACCAGCCCACCGTACCAGAAGCTACAGAATAAGGACATCGATGCTGTCTTTATCAAACGTGCCCTCGACAGCTTCGCAAGCAGTGTGCAGGCCATAAGGTAAGATAAAGATTAAACAATATCATTCGATCTTTCTCAAAGCAGAGCTTTATTTGAAAATGTATGCATGAAAGGAGACTGCATTTGTGTTTGAAATTACATTATTGTCATTATATATGGCCAGTGGTGTAATCTATCTTATTTTATATACTATGTGTACTGTACAGTGGTGCTCATAAGTGTATGAACACATTCTAAAGCTGACTAAAAAGAGGAATAAAAAAATAAAAAAATCATCTTTTGGAAATTGATCTTAATGACTTAATTAAAAAAGTTGGAAAATCCAACCTTTAAGGACACCAATTTTCTTTTCTTTTTTATTCCTCTTTTTAGTCAACTTTAGCATGGGATCATAAGCTTATGAGCACCACTGTATACTGTGCTGAACATCCAGGCTATGTGAGACACAAAGGCTAACTTAAACACTAAAGACTTTATGCATCCCTGCCCATTTTAAGTGGAACTGAAGTATTTGTACTATACATGGATACATTGCATATACCTGTGCATCACATAGACAACAATACTGTACAAAGCCAACAAACACATTGGTCTGTTTGCCTTCAGGGACTCCTCTCAACAGCAGCTGCAAGAAGCAACAGGAGCCAAAAGACCCAGAACAGCTTTGAGAGAAGAGGAGAAGCAGAGGCTGTCTGAAGAGGTCTGCAACACCATCCTGGATCACACCAAAGAAAGGTTCTCTTTCTCTGGCCACCTTGTGAGTGCTACCTTACTGCAAGCAGACATGTTTGAAAGGTACTGCCATTCAAAAAAATAAAAAATCTGTTCATGTTCATTTTTACAAATCTATACAATTGGCCAGAATATGGTTGTTCATATTTACAAATCTATACAATTGGCCAGAATATGGTTGTTCATTTTTACAAAGCCATACATATTGTTTATGCAGTGTTGAGGAATGTGAAAGAACACCCTTGATTATTTTTACTGTGATAACTTATTTTGCTTTTGTAAGCCAACACTTTTGAGATCAGTCAATAAATGCTTCTGGTATTGACTTATATGCTGCCCCTGTCTTCATGTTGTTGCTGGACATATCTTTTTAAAAATGTGTGTAGGTCACCTAAATCATCAGAAAAATTGCCCCTCCTGAGAATTTTTTCAGGAGCCGCCACTGCATATACTCTCACTCATTTTAAATCACGTTCTTCTCTCACTCAGTTCGACACAAAAACAACACAAAACCTTTCCTAACGTGATAATACCTTGACAAAGTTGTTAGATAGCATGTTATTACATATTCTTTCGATATTAGAAAGTTTGGAAGTTCTGTTACATACCTGTAATAGTAAAAAGAACGGACAAGTTTACGTCTGCAAAGTTCTGGCGCTTTCTTTATTCTGAAGAATGGTGCGCGCGCTTGGCCAGAACTTGCTGTTTCTCCTACTACCACAGTGCAACATCGCCATCTATTGGCCTGATGGACAACTAATGCTAAAGCATGTAGAATATACTATTTAGATTAATTAAGACAAATACATAAACAAATTGGTTTAAAATAATAATAATAAAGGGGTGTCTGTTTTTAGTGACCATTACAGAAGCTGTGTGCTGGAAAACCTTGGTAGAGCATGGGTAAAGTACACATTTTGATTCTGGTGAATTTCCTTTCGTTTTCGGCTTCATAGTTTAAAAAAAAATTATTTTATAAGATGGCTTTCATAAGGCGTTAAGGTTTTCTCTTGATACAATGCTCTGTGGGAACCTGGGCAATGCACAATTTATATGTTCAATAAAGATAGGGACCTCCATTATTAAGTCAAATCACAGTCAATATTTGTTTGGTTAGCATGGTGTTATATTTCATAATGCTCCCTGGCCATCATCTGATAAACATCTGGTTTATTGTTGTGTTTTTAATTAGAAATGTGTTACTATGTTTGATTGATTGCCAATATAGTTTAGCTATAAATGTCCCAACACATTCACATGTAGGATCTTAACTTCAGCCAGTTTGCTACAGCAGGAAAATAATTCTGCAGCAACAGGGAATGTGAATTATTATGTGGATTATAATTAATGGACATTTTTCTAGGGGTTGATACATTTTTCGTAATGGAAAATCAAGTCTGAAATTTCTAAGTGGAAATTACAAACTTCAGAAGGCTTTTTAAACTTCAAATACACTACAAGTTTTAAATGTCCTGCATTGCAGGAAAGTTCTCCTGCAACAGGGTGATCAAATTAGGAACCTGCATCTGTATAGAGTTATTAGTCATAAATGTCATGAAACATTGCTTTTAAATTGATGATAGGGTAGGAAGGTATTTAATTTAGTGGCATTTTCTACTGTCATTTCATATTTTATTGGGGCAAGGCAAGAGTCAATGGAAAATCAGACAGATTTGTTTAGTGGTAATGTAAGTACGCCACTGGATTGAACGTCAAACTTTGTCAATGCAAAATCATGTTCTTACAGAAAACAGTAGTAGCTTATATGCTTATACTGTATCATATTTTGTTCTCTGAATAAGCAACCTACCCCATCTTGTGGTCACTTTTGATACAGCTATTTCTCTTCCCCATTATGAAGTCATCAATGTCCCCATGGGCGAACAGGATCTTCTTGGCTTCATGGAAATGTTAACTACGTATGCACCTCAATTACATTTTAGTCATTTAGCAGACGCTCTTATCCAGAGCGATTTACAGTTAGTGAGTGCATACATTATTTTTTTATTTTTCATACTGGCCCCCCGTGGGAATCGAACCCACAACCCTGGCATTGCAAACGCCATGCTCTACCAACTGAGCTACATCCCTGCCGACCATTCCCTCCCCTACCCTGGACGACGCTGGGCCAATTGTGCGCCGCCCCATGGGTCTCCCGGTCGCGACCGGCTACGACAGAGCCTGGATTCGAACCAGGATCTCTAGTGGCACAGCTAGCACTGCGATGCAGTGCCTTAATAATAATAATAATAATAATATGCCATTTAGCAGACGCTTTTATCCAAAGCGACTTACAGTCATGCGTGCATACATTTTTTTTTGTGTATGGGTGGTCCCGGACTCCCGGGGATCGAACCCACTACCTTAGCGTTACAAGCGCCGTGCTCTACCAGCTGAGCCTTAGACCACTGCGCCACTCAATGATACTGAATGGAAAATCTTTATGCAAAATGCAACCAAGTAAGCCTCGTTGTTGCAGGCCATTAAACATTTGGTGAAGTAAAAAATGTATTTTAACTCACATTACACGATCTGACATAATGGTAGGCAACGTTTTAGGCTTTAAATGAGAGATTTACTATTTTCGAAGCCTTACTGGACGAAGAGCCGTTTGGGAGCCAAATTAACGGCTCTTTTAGTTGCCAAATGAGACGGCTCACAGCAAATACTCGGAATGCCCATCACTGCTTAGCTGAGGATCCATCTACTCCGTTTTATTTTATCGAGACGGAGTTTAGTTTTGGTCGCGGTAATTGTGGTAAATCTCTCATTTAAAGCCTAAAACGTTGCCTACCATTATGTCAGATCGTGTAATGTGAGTTAAAATACATTTTTGACCAAATTATTAATGGCCTGCAATAACAACAAAAAAGTACGCACTGAAAAAATGAGGGCGGACCGGAATGAGGCTCTCTCCTCACTATATTTTGTTCCTGCAATGAGGAATTACCATCTTCAGAGAATGTTTTTTATAATTTAACTTGTACCTATGTTTTTCCTGTAAACCTGCGGTCCTTCTGCAGGGTGCTGAAATTAATACTTTTAATAAAAACTTGTATATAATAGCCTCCAACCACCGATTTTTTCCTCATTTGTGTTGCTCAACTCACCGCGAATGTGCATGTGCCAATTCAGTCTCATCTTACGTGGTAAGTAGCACGAGCAACACAAATCACGAAAGTCGGTGGTTATAGGCTATTCGATAAAAGTTTTTATTAGAAGTATGAATTTCAGGACCGAAGTTGTACAGGACAAACATTGGTACAGGTAAGCGTTTTCAGAATTGACATTTTTACAAGAATTGACTGATGGTGACTTAATGTTGTTGCTAGCAAATCCCGCGACCAGTTATCAAAACTCCACTCCACTCTATAGGAGAACGGAGGTGAGCGTTCATCAACTAATCCTTGCTGTGATTACTCCCAGAGTAGAAAAGGCCCCATGCTGTAGGCTACTCTTTGCCACTTGGCAGGACCCTAGTGTTTGGGCAGAGTCAGGCTGCAGTCTCATTAATATGACTGACTGGTGGGAGGAGCCTGTCAGCCGCACATTCTCACTCACCTCATAGCTAGTAGCCTTTAATTCCTCTTGCTAGCAAAGTATAGGCTAGTATGAAACGCTTTACAGGGAAACATGACAACACTGTGACAATAATATTTGGGAAGCATGTTATTAGTATGTCTATGTTTCAGTACCATTAGTCAGTGCCCACTAAAATTACATGGGAACAACGTCGATTCAACCAGTATGTGCCCAGTGGGTGGATTGTTTCGTTCTTTAGTTTTCTTCAGTGTTATGTTCTCTTAAATGACCAAATTAGATTTAGGCATCCAGTGTTGGCCTACCCTGCCTCTGTAGCAGGTTGCTGGCAAGATAATACGGACAGGTCATGCTTCCCTAAGCCAAATGACAAGGCACGACCGTTTTTCCAGCAAAGGCTACAGTAGGCTACTACTAGTATGAAAACAGCATTGTTCCCCACACAATGTGTTAGATTTGACTGATAATGTTGGTTTGGTTCTTCTCTAGTCTTCTTGCTCCCAGAACGACTTCTATATAAAAAATGTACTTTACTGATTTCTTTGTAATACTTTATGCTTTATTTTTGTCTGGGCAAGACTAGCCATTTCTGAATAATGTAACACTACATAACTATATGGGGAAAAGGAAGTTATTCTATTCGGTTCTATTCTATTCTATTCCAAAAGTCGAAATGTATAGCCTAACATTTTCAATCAACCGCAAGTGTTTTTTTGTCTTTTTTCTAATCAGTCTTCAGAAAAACTTTGCATGCTTGACTAGACACTAGAAGATTACAACGTGCAACCTCCCTCGTTGACACAGGTCTCGCACTGAGGAGAGTTCGTAGATCTACCCGGGCTCGCTCTCGTTGATCTGGAGCTGTTCTTGGTGATGTACAGCTCAATCCAATTAGCTTTCACCTCCGGGCTGTGTTGCAGCCAGCGGGTTGAAAAAAAGCTTCCCCCTATTACTCGATCCTATGCGTCTTGCTATACAGATAGCCCCATGGTGCGCTCATCCGTTTATTTTTACATGTTCGATATCCGAGGACAACCTCTTTTACCATATCCCCATGGAGTGTGCCATTTGCAGTTTTACTACTGGTAGTAGTATTTTCTCACTACGAGGACGATATTTCTCTGTTTATTTCTAAATGTGACAAAGATAAAATGTGGAAGACATCCTCTACTCCAGTTATAGACGGCTTGCGGTACTAGTCGGATGGGAGGGTAGCCTAATCACGGATAACCTGCCTCTTCAATTCTCTTCGGGGGAGAGGAGTTTGGCTTGAAAGATAGAGTGATACAAAAAGGTAGGCCACGGATTGTTATTAGCCTATTAGACTGTTTAATTTTTTTTCTGAAATGTTAACTTTTCTTCCTGAAATGTTTAAAAATAATGTCGTCTTATCTTTTAGCCTATCTACATCTCTATTGTTTAGGTTGTGTAAAATGCAAATACGTTAATAATAGCCTAAATGTGAAATAGATTATGTTTGATTACAGTGAAATACAGGATCAGTAAGGATCTGATTACAAGATAAGATGCTTGAAAAGTTCAGGTTACTGAATTTATATGGTATATTGGGTAGGATACCCAATCATATATTGGTTCCATTTGATCTTGAAAGAGGTTTTCTGTGTATTACATAAGTAACCTTGGGGTGATAAAGTACAACTATGTGACCTCTATCAGAATTTACCCTAGGCTATAATCATAAAGTGCAACCCCAGCCTTATTATCAAGACCTATCAAGATAGTTGGGTAAAATGTACCCTCCAAGTGACACATCTACTGTAAGTTGGTTCAAACGAGTGCCCTAGAATTTCCTGTATAAATAGCCTGGAGGCTATTATGAAGTCATGAACAATAGCCTACACTCTTAGAAAAAAAGGTTCCAAACGGTTCTTCGGCTGTCCCCATAGGAGAACCCTTCTTGGTTCCAGGTAAAACCCGTTTTGTTCCAGGTAGAACCCTCTGTGGAAACGGTTCTACATGGAACCCAAAATGGTTATACTTGGAACCAAAAGGGTTCTACCTTGAACCAACAAGGGTTCTTCAAAAGGTTATCCTATGGGGACAGACGAAGAACCCTTTTAGGTTCTAGATAGCACCTTTTTTTCTAAGAGTGTAGCTAAGTGTAATAGGCTACTTGCAGTGGGATTTATGGTTAACTTTAGCCAACACAATCACATTAATGCTTAGGGCTATTGCCTTCAATGCATAGAGCACTTGAATCTTTATTTGATTTGATAAATAATAACTTTTTAGGGTGGTTCTGCAATATCGTGAGCTCACATAACATTTATTTAATGGATTGGCTATATTGTTCTTCCATCCTGGTCTTGGGGAATCACAGGGTGTGTAGGATTTTGTTCCAGCAATGTACTAACACTTGCCTGGAAATCTAGACTGAGTCACGCTAAGGAGCTGAATTCAGTCTGGATTTTCATGCTATACTAACAAACCCGATTCAACTAGTCAAGGGCGTGTTGATTAGTTGAGGCCTACTGGGCCACAACGAGCCTGCACACCCTGTGGGTACCCATGACCAGGATTGATGAGTACTAGTAAGTATATTATGTCACTGCTTAGATGTAGTCATTATAAACTGATGTGGATCTTTTAAAAAACAGGTATTCAAAAATGATAATGCATTCAGATGCACATTTGTCCTCAACTAATGGTAAAATTTGTGTCCCTGTTTTTTTATATATATATTTTTTCAGTTGAAGCCATGGAGAAACCGGTTTGAAGTTGATCTCACATTCAAAGTTGTTGGGCCCATTCCTAATTGAGAGGTCAGTGGATTTGACCTAACCTAGCATAACACCTGAACTGTGACCATCATGGCGGAGAGAGCTGGCTTTGGAATCCCCAAAAGCAACTCACGTCCTGTAGGCTCACTCCCACCAGAGCCTATCGACATCATCCGTACCAAGGCTCGATCCAGAAGAGTCCGCATCAATGTTGGGGGGCTGGTCCACGAGGTCCTATGGAGGACCCTGGACCGTCTCCCCAGGACCAGGCTGGGTAAACTCAGAGACTGCAATACCCACGAAACCTTAATGGAGATCTGTGACGATTACAGCTTGACTGATAATGAATACTTCTTCGATAGGCACCCAGGGGCGTTCTCTTCCATTCTGAACTTTTACAGAACAGGGAAGCTGCACATGATGGAGGAGATGTGCGCCCTATCCTTCGGCCAGGAGCTCGACTACTGGGGTATAGATGAGATCTACCTGGAGTCCTGCTGCCAGGCCAGGTACCACCAGAAGAAGGAGCAGATGAACGAGGAGTTGAGGCGGGAGGCTGAGTCTCTCAGAGAAAAGGACGGGGAGGAGCCGGAAGAAGGCTGCTGTCCAGACAAGAGACAGAAGCTGTGGGACCTCCTTGAGAAGCCTAGCTCTTCTCTTGCTGCTAAGGTAAGACCAAAGCATTGAGTTTAGGCGTACTGACTATGGGTCAGTCCAAATCCATCCCATCCCACAGTGTCATAGCTGCTGCAGGAATCTCTCTATTTGCTCCATTTAAACATAATTTATGATCTTGGTTGCAGTAAAGTAGGGGAGTACTAGAGGGGGGGCTAGACCTCTTAACCCGTTTCCAACTTCAGCGCATCTGCTGGAAAAACTCTGTATGAAGTGAATCTCAATATATCAGATATATGGAATTTGATCAAATAATTTATTAACAGATCTTGTGTCCCACATTGAATGTGTCTTTAGATATCTCTTTACTTCCAACTCAATCAAAACAGTAGAAGAGAATATTGTGCCACCAGCAGCTTAATCCTCTTTTAACCTATGAAGTAATCAGATAAGAAAGAAGCCAGAAGATTATCGTTCATGGTTGCTTAGTGCATACTGCTCTCTGTGTTGTACAGATGATATGATACATTAAACAAATACAGTATATGAATAATATCACACATACTGTATATTGATGCACAGTATTTAACCAATGCATTTATACTGAACAAAAATATAAACACAAACATGCAACAATTTCAGTTACAGTTCATATAAGGAAATCCGACAATTGAAATAAATACATTAGGACCTAATCTATGGATTTCACATGACTCGGAATACAGATATGCATCTGTAAAAAAAAAAAAGTAGAGGCATGGATCAGAAAACTAGTCAGTATCTGGTGTGACCACCATTTGCCTCATGCAGCGCGACATCTCCTTCGCATAGATTTGATCAGGCTGTTGATTGTGGCCTGTGGAATGTTGTCCCACTCCACTTCAATGGCTGTGCAAAGTTTCTGGATATTGGCGGGAACTGGAAGACGCTGTCGTACATGTCGATCCAGAGCATCCCAAACATGCTCAATGGGTGATGTCTGGTGAATATGCAGGCCATGGAAGAACTGGGACATTTTCAGCTTCCAGGAATTGTGTATAGATCCTTGTGACATGGGGCAGTGCATTATCATACGACAATGGGCCTCAGGATCTCGTCACAGTATCTCTGTGCATTCAAATTGACATTGATAAAATGCAATTGTGTTTGTTGTCTGTAGTTTATGCCTGCCCATACCATAACCCCACTGCCACCATGGGGCACTCTGTTCCCAACGTTGACGTCAGCAAACCGCTAGCCCACACGATGCCGTACACGTGGTCTCCGGTTGTGAGGCCGGTTGGACGTACTGACAAATTCTCTAAAACGATGCTGGGGAGGCTTATGGTAGAGAAATTAACATTCAATTTTCTGGCAACAGCTCTGGTTGACATTCCTGCAGTCAGCATGCCAATTGCCCGCTCCCTCGAAACTTAATCTGTGGCATTGTGTTGTGTGACAAAACTGCACATTTTAGAGTGGCCTTTTATTGTCCCCAGCACAAGGTGCACCTGTGTAATGACCATGCTGTTTAATCAGCTTCTTGATATGCCACAGCTGTCAGGTGGATGGATTATCTTGGCAAAGGAAAAATGCTTACTAACAGGGATGTAAACAAATGTGTGCACAACATTTGAGAGAAATTAGCCTTTTGTGCATATGGAAAATTTCTGGGATCTTTTATTTCATCTCATGAAACATGAGACCAACACTTTACATGTTGCGTTTATATTTTTGTTCAGTGTAGTTAATTTCAGTATAGGCTGATCAGTTGCTTAATAAGGGACAAATATGAACTCGGGCACCAAATGCCTGTAGTGTAAGGTTAGGTATTATGGTTTGGTATTTATGTTCAAGTTAGTTCTTGGATCTATGTCTCCAGGATTAAGGTCTTATATGAATCTGTCTAATGTGATAAAGTGTTACATATTATTTTGCAGACAGCAGCTTCATTTCTTGTCTTGCATACACAATCCCAATGGTACACCGTGTGTACTGTGCTTCCCAGAATTCAGGCCAAGAAAAGCAGTCAATTGACCCATTAGTAACGGTTGAATGTGCATGCTTTTATCTTTGTTTTTACTAGAGTGGGGAAGTGTAATGCATTGTATTCCCACAATTGCACAAATGTTCCTCTTTATGGGCAGAATCTAAAACATCTAACGGTTCACACCACTGCCAACCTCAAATGGTACAAACAGGAGGTTTTCTGAAGAACCATGCTGGAGTTTTAGGGAGAGTAGATTTAGTTCAGCTAATAAACACACATGATACCAGCAAGCGCAGTGTGCAAGTTTTTATTTTATTTTAATAACATTTAGTCACCTAATTCGAGAGGAGGTGCAGAGTGTCTGTTAGGAGTTTTAGGAGTAGGCCTGATAGGAAAAGGTTTTAGGAGGAGGTGGTGGAGGTGACAGATGGTCAGGGGAACCCACTGTTGGCTCACACACTGGTCAGTCCCCATTATCCTGCTTCAGTAAACCGGCAGGACACTCAACAGACTGCACTGTGTTCTATGAACATTGGTTACACGTGTTATGTAGTGGTTGTCTAGGTTCTGCTCAAAGGGTTGGAGTCAGTTCCTGCTCGCATTCATCAGAGAGTGACATCACAGGTCGCTCCTTGTCTAGGCAAGGCAGTAGTTGTACCAGTGGTCACAGCATGTGACTTTGATATAGGCCTGCATGGAGAAACATGGATAAATGGAGACAAATGCTGAGTTGATTTTGTCAATCAGATGGGCAAATGCCGACTGGGCAATCCTTTTAATTTCATTTAGTCCTTGTGCAATATTTGAGTCACTATGGACATCATGTAATTCAAGCTGACGGGTTCCAAACCCTGAAACATGTTCCACTTCACATACGTGTACTGTATTTATTTCAACTGTAACATTGAAACCTGACTACCCAGAGATTGGTGCAGTACCATCAGATCAAAGGTCTTTGTGAAATGAACTTGGTGATTTGTAACGATTGAGTGAACAGTGAAGTAAGATAGGGCATCCCTTACCCCCCCATGACGGACACTAAGCCCCCGTTGGCTTGCGGAAGGAAGCACATGGAGCTTAGGGAGTGCTTAAAGCACAGGGGTAATGCCAGGGTGTGTTGCCTCATTTGGCCTGAGAAAGGACATGGAAAAGCATAAGGCACAGGGAAGGACACTAGCTGTGTGCGTCGCCAACTTGAGATACTGGAGGAGCGGCCATGGGGTATACCCGGCCTGTCACAACAGAGCAGTATGTTATGGTTGGCTCCCAGTCAATCATATTTTATGGGTCAGCACAATGACACAGCATCCACTCAAGGCTCTTGTCATTACATCACACACAACTGCTGACAGGAACAGAAAGGAGCCTTGCATTGACCAAATCAAATTACTACTCCAGAAGGAGTGTCAGTCACAATTTTGTGAGGCTTCAATGGATGTTCAATACTGTAAAATATTATTTCCAGTTTATTACCTATAGTACAGTATTTTATTTGGTATATCTATAGAATCAACATTTTTTATTATGACATTTTTGGAACGGGTCTCAAAATATTTTTGTGTGATTTTCCAATGATACAAACAAACATTAGAAACTTAAGCAAATGTGAGTAACTCCTTGACACAGAGCATGTGTAACTTCCATGTGAGTGTCAGCTGCATACAACCTGCTGTGTCCTGCCCGTACTGGTCACCAACTCCTTAATTACACACAGTTCTTACACTTCAGTCAGTTTTAACATACTTCTATATGCTATAAAAGCCATCAGGTTATCATACAGGTAGGCCTACTATATAATGGTATGTGTTCCTAGTTTTGCTGAGGCCTGGTTGTACGGCTCAGTACTGTAGGGAGTGATGGAAGTGAGACTTAATCTCCTTTGCAGGTTTTACCCAGGCTGCTTCTGCAAATAGACTGTTGCGAAGGCTGCACACCGTCTTGCTCACAGCTAGCTGGGTTTGCAATATGCCGGCCGGCCCGGGCGGGGGTCACGTGTGCGGTAGAGCTGTTAAGCAATTACTGGAGTTGGGTTTGCTGCTGCTATAAGATTAGCAAATGACGTACAAGCAGTCTCCTCTCTTCATGATGAGTTCCTGTTCAGTACTTGTTGAATAGATACAGGTTGAGTGCCCACTGGTTAATTTGAGTTAATGACTGTGAGATAGTGCAGATGGCAGGAGCTTGTCTCCTTATCACGCTCAATTTACTCTTGACGAATGATTAAAAAGCTTGAGTGAGATTCATTTGTCCATTTGCCAGGTTAGACAGAATGCTTGGATACCAGAATCGTTTTTCCCAATTCTGTACTTGATGTGTTGCCTTTTTTTTAAATTCTATTCTTTCACCCATTTGTGTCAATTGACCTTCAATTGGAGCTGAATATGTTATAAGGGCATTTTTCTCAAATAGAGGTACAGGTTTTTCACCTGTAGCTCATATGTCTCAATTGTTGCAATCTGGACATGCACTATAGTAGTATAGGGTTATCTTAGCCTTGACTAGATTGGAATTGTGTGCATGGTGAAATTGTACCCCAAAGTTTTTGCTTCCCCATGATTGTTTTGAACAGAAATCTATCTCCCACTGAGTGATGTCTGCCTCTCATTCTAAATTGAGAGACATCTTTCAATCCACCTCAATTTACCCACTGGATAGAAAAGGTCAACAAAAGTTACATGGGGACCTGGTCAACTCAGAGCAATACTTTATTATCAATTTTCAAATGGAAATTGATTGATTTGCTGTCACAATACCCAACTTAAGTGCTCTTGATATTTTGGGCATTTACTGTATAAATGGGAGTATATTCACACCAAGGATGTTATCCTGTTATTGATATATTGGATGAGGGATTTTGAGTCTTGGCAAGGAAACTGCACCTCTCAGCATAATCCATTTTACCTTCAGATCGTATATCCAAGCATGGCAGTGCGAGGCGCAGGAAAATGCCACAGGCATATGTGTGGTAATTTGCCGCCCTTTATATAACCATTTCTCATCCCTCCTCCCCTCTCCTCTATCTGCAACTACCTTGATATTAAAAGCCACAACTAGTTGATTTTCTATCGCCAGGGAAGCAATAAGCCCATCACTTCTCATACTATGTGTCACTTCATATACAGGATACATTGTGTTGTTAAGTCATTTAATTTAAAATGCCCTTCACATTCCACTATATCAGCCAGTTGTTAAAATTCTAAGCATGAGCCTTCCCGTTTCTTTTTAGAAACTGCTGGTTAAACCTTTCAAATAATGACTCCCTTTTTATCCCAGATTTATAGCAAATTTGAGAGAAATTCATTCCTTCATTCCATCATGGCAGTGGTCCATCTGGACCTTTTTAGAGCTAGTGTTAATTATCAGTTACGCTCTTGGGTGAGGTTGTTCAATATTACTCAGATGCCAAACAAAGGCGACTTGATTTGTTGTACAGTAGTTTGACCTACTGTAAATTTGATCTTCCTACTTTTTGGAGGGGTGCAGATTGAATGAGTCAGAGATGATCCTCTTCAGTAAACACTGGAAAGTCAAGATAATGCGATCGATAAATGTACTTTAAATGTACAAATGTAGGATCTTAATTTGGAAATGCAAACTTCCCATTGGGCACAAACTGGTTGAACCAACGTTATTTGTCAACGTATTGTGACGTGGAATCTACACAGAAAATACATTGGATTTTTTAAAAAAGTTATCAACTGTTGTTTTAAGGGTGAAATTTAAACCACAGGATTATGTCATCATTGTAACCAATTTTCAACATAGACAAATAAAATATTTTGAATTTGTACCTTTGAAACAACGTCAGATCTTCAACGTTATATCCACTATTAAAAAAAAAAAAACTATAGGCTGGGCAGCACCTCCTTCTGGAGAGTTGATGTACAGCTATTCATTTGGTCTCCCATCTAGGGTTTTAACCAAGCCCAGATTTTATATTTGTCACTGACTACTACCAATGTGCTATTGTGAGAATGATTATTGAGAGACCTCTTAATACTTAAATATATTTACTGTTGCTATCGAACTCATTCCAAAGAGTAGGTTTAACAGAGCAAATGAAATGTAACCATACTGTATAAGTCAAATATCATCAATGATACTATTTAGGCCTATATGGCATTTGCAAAGACATCAACAACCCGGTGTTCAACAAAAAATTGACAATAAACATAGGCCAAGGGTTTCGAGCTTTGGTTGATTTCATAATTTAAGTTAATGATTAATATGTTCGTCTCCATCTCAACCAAAAATCTAATTTAAAGAATAGGAGTAAATCAAGTCTAACGTTATTTAAAGTGCATTTAAAGTTTGATTAGATTTAGTACTATTCTTTAAATCAGATTTTTGGTTGAGATGGAGACGTGAATCCACCATATCAATTATTAATTTGTAGACAAACTGGATATTGAATTGTGTTTGGTTGTCAACGCAACCAAATATCAACATTTGAAGGAAATGTATCTTCTTGGATAGTTCCATCTGTGCCACTGACTTAGTCTGGCTTTAATTCCAGTTTGTCTACAAATTAATAATTGATATGTTGGATTAACGACTCCATCTCAACCAAAAATCGAAGTTAAAGAATAGGACTAAATCAAATGAAATTAAGCTTTAAATGCACTTTAAATAAAGTTTAATAAGATTGTATCCTTTAACTTTGATTCTTGGTTGAGATGGAGACGTGAATCCAACATACAGTGCATTCGGAAAGTATTCAGACCCCTTCACTGTTTCCACATTTTGTTACATTACAGCCTTATTCTAAAATTGATTAAATAAAACAATTTACTCATTGATCTACACACATTACCCCATAATGACAAAGTCAAACAACAGGTTTTTAGATTTTTTTGCAAATGTATGAAAAAATAAAAAACAGAAATACCTCATTTACATAAGTATTCAGACCCTTTGCTATGATACTCGAAATTGAGCTCAGGTGCATCCTGTTTCCATTGATCATCTTGAGATTTTTCTACAACTTGATTGGAGTCCACCTGTGGTAAATTCAATTGATTGGACATGATTTGGAAAGGCGCACACCTGTCTATATAAGGTCCCACAGTTGACAGTGCATGTCAGAGCAAAAACCAAGCCATGAGGTCGAAATAATTATCCGTAGAGCTCCGAGACAGGATTGTGTCGAGGCATAGATCTGGGGAAGGGTACCAAAATATGTCTGCAGCATTGAAGGTCCCCAAGAACACAGTGGCCTCCATCATTCTTAAATGGAAGAAGTTTGGAACCACCAAGACTCTTCCTAGAGCTGGCCGCCCGGCCAAACTGAGCAATTGGGGGAGAAGGGCCTTGGTCAGGGAGGTGACCAAGAACCCGATGGTCACTCTGAGAGAGCTCCAGAGTTCCGCTGTGGAGATGGGAGAACCTTCCAGAAGGACAACCATCTCTACAGCACTCCACCAATCAGGCTTTTATGGTAGAGTGGCCAGACGGAAACCACTCCTCAGTAAAAGGCACATGACAGCCCGCTTGGAATTTGCCAAAAGGCACCTAAAGGACTCTGACCATGAGAAACAAGATTCTCTGGTCTGATAAAACCAAGATTGAGCTCTTTGTCCTGAATGCCAAGCGTCACGTCTGGAGGAAACCTGGCACCATCCCTACGGTGAAGCATTGTGGTGGCAGCCCCATGCTTTGGGGATGTTTTTCAGCGGCAGGGACTGGGAGACTAGTCAGGATCGAGGTAAAGATGAACGGAACAAAGTACAGGGAGATCCTTGATGAAAACCTGCTCCAGAGTTCTCAGGACCTCAGACTGGGGAGAAGGTTTTCCTTCCAACAGGACAACGACACTAAGCACACAGCCAAGACAATGCAGGAGTGGCTTCGGGACAAGTCTCTGAATGTCCTTGTGTGGGCCAGCCAGAGCCCGGACTTGAACCCGATCGAACGTCTCTGGAGAGACCTGAAAATAGCTGTGCAGCAACGCTCCCCATCCAACCTGACAGAGCTTGAAAGGATCTGCAGAGAAGAATGGGAAAAACTCCCCAAATACAGGTGTGCCAAGCTTGTAGCGTCATACCCAAGAAGGCTGTAATCGCTGCCAAAGGTGCTTCAACAAAGTACTGGGTAAAGGGTCTGAATACTTATGTAAATGTGATATTTCTGTATTTTATATTTAATAAATGTGCAAAAATGTCTAAACTGTTTTTGCTTCATCATTATGGGGTATTGTGTGTAGATTGATGAGGAAAAAAAGCGATTTAATCAATTTTAGAATAAGGCTGTAACGTAACAAAATGTGGAAAAAGTAAAGGGGACTGAATACTTTCCGAATGCACTGTATCAATTATTAATATGTAGACAAACTGGAATTTGTTGACAACCAAACACAATTCAATATAACTTTTGCAATACAGTAAATAGCCTATTAACTTGTCAACAAATTAACAAATGATATGTTGGATTCACGTCTCCAACTAAACCAAGAATAAAAGTTAAAGAATAGGTTTAAGCCAGTGCCTCAGATGAAACTATCCAAGCATTATACAGTGGGGAAAAAAAGTATTTAGTCAGCCACCAATTGTGCAAGTTCTCCCACTTAAAAAGATGAGAGAGGCCTGTAATTTTCATCATAGGTACACGTCAACTATGACAGACAAAATGAGGAAAAAAAATCCAGAAAATCACATTGTAGGATTTTTTATGAATTTATTTGCAAATTATGGTGGAAAATAAGTATTTGGTCAATAACAAAAGTTTCTCAATACTTTGTTGTATACCCTTTGTTGGCAATGACACATGTCAAACGTTTTCTGTAAGTCTTCACAAGGTTTTCACACACTGTTGCTGGTATTTTGGCCCATTCCTCCATGCAGATCTCCTTTAGAGCAGTGATGTTTTGGGGCTGTCGCTGGGCAACACAGACTTTCAACTCCCTCCAAAGATTTTCTATGGGGTTGAGATCTGGAGACTGGCTAGGCCACTCCAGGACCTTGAAATGCTTCTTACGAAGCCACTCCTTCGTTGCCCGGGCGGTGTGTTTGGGATCATTGTCATGCTGAAAGACCCAGCCACGTTTCATCTTCAATGCCCTTGCTGATGGAAGGAGGTTTTCACTCAAAATCTCATGATACATGGCCCCATTCATTCTTTCCTTTACATGGATCAGTCGTCCTGGTCCCTTTGCCGAAAAACAGCCCCAAAGCATGATGTTTCCACCCCCATGCTTCACAGTAGGTATGGTGTTCTTTGGATGCAACTCAGCTTTCTTTGTCCTCCAAACACGACGAGTTGAGTTTTTACTAAAAAGTTCTATTTTGGTTTCATCTGACCATATGACATTCTCCCAATCCTCTTCTGGATCATCCAAATGCACTCTAGCAAACTTCAGATGGGCCTGAACATGTACTGGCTTAAGCAGGGGGACACGTCTTGCACTGCAGGATTTGAGTCCCTGGCGGCGTAGTGTGTTACTGATGGTAGGCTTTGTTACTTTGGTCCCAGCTCTCTGCAGGTCATTCACTAGGTCCCCCCGTGTGGTTCTGGGATTTTTGCTCACCGTTCTTGTGATCATTTTGACCCCACGGGGTGAGATCTTGCGTGGAGCCCCAGATCGAGGGAGATTATCAGTGGTCTTGTATGTCTTCCATTTCCTAATAATTGCTCCCACAGATGATATCTTCAAACCAAGCTGCTTACCTATTGCAGATTCAGTCTTCCCAGCCTGGTGCAGGTCTACAATTTTGTTTCTGGTGTCCTTTGACAGCTCTTTGGTCTTGACCATAGTGGAGTTTGGAGTGTGACTGTTTGAGGTTGTGGACAGGTGTCTTTTATACTGATAACAAGTTCAAACAGGTGCCATTAATACAGGTAACGAGTGGAGGACAGAGGAGCCTCTTAAAGAAGAAGTTACAGGTCTGTGAGAGCCAGAAATCTTGCTTGTTTGTAGGTGACCAAATACTTTTTTTCCACCATAATTTGCAAATAAATTCATAAAAAATCCTACAATGTGATTTTCTGGATTTTCTTTTCTCAATTTGTCTGTCATAGTTGACGTGTACCTATGATGAAAATTACAGGCCTCTCTCATCTTTTTAAGTGGGAGAACTTGCACAATTGGTGGCTGACCAAATACTTTTTCTCCCCACTGTATATCCTTTAAATGTTGATATTTGGTTGTGTTGTGGTCCTCTATAGCTCAATTGGTAGAGCATGGCGCTTGTAACGCCAGGGTAGTGGGTTCGATCCCCGGGACCACCCATACGTAAAAATGTATGCACACATGACTGTAAGTTGCTTTGGATAAAAGCGTCTGCTAAATGGTATATTATTGTTGTTGTTATTATTATTATTATTATTATTATATTGTCAACCAAACACAATTCAATAATCTTTTTGTAATACAGTAAATAGCCTAAAGTTAAGGCTAATGTAACAGTAGTTATTCAACCTTAAAATGATGAACACATTCATGGCCACATTTTGAGGTTAGCCTACTGTAACTATACATGTCTTGTTATGTAATCATAGAAAGCGTGCATGTTCAAGATAGCATGCAAAAGTTGCAGGTCTGTGTAGATTTCCCCAATTGCTGCAATAATCTGCACTGAATCTTGAACAGCATTGGTAACTTGCACCATGTACTTTTAATGTAATCTCAACTGCAATTCAGGTCATTTGGTTGTGCTATTAGATGAAGCACAGTGATAACACATTAAGTTGTTGTATAAATACAAAATATCTGACGTTGTATTCAGATTTGAACTTTGTTTTGCTTTTGAATGGTTGAAAGTGCAGTGATAACACATTTAGATGACAACTAATCCAAAAATCAGACATTGTTTTTTTTATTGGAATTTGGTTGTGCTTTTACAGTGCCTTCAGAAAGTATTTTCTTCACGTGCGTTACAGCCTGAATTTAAAATGGATTACATTTTGATTTTGAGTCACTGGCCTACACACAATACCCCATAATGTCAAAGTGGAATAATTTTTTTAGAAATGTTTACAAATGACTAAAAAATAAAAAACTGAAATATCTTGAGTCAATAATTATTAAATCCCTTTGTTATGGTAACAAGTCACATAATAAGTTGTGTGGACAATAACTCACTAAAGTAAAACTGAAATGAATGTGGCAAAGAAATTAACTTTTTGTCCTGAATACAAAGCGTTATCCAACACAACACATCACTGAGTACCACTCTTCATATTTTCAAGCATGGTGGTGGCTGCATCATGTTATGGGTATACTTGTCATCGGCAAGGACTACAGAATAGAGCTAAGCACAGGCAAAATTCTAAAGGAAAACCTGGTTCAGTCTGCTTTCCAACAGACACTGGGAGAAGAATTCACCTTTCAGCAGGACAATAACCTAAAACACAAGGCCAAATATACACTGGAGTTGCTTACCAAGATGTTCCTGAGTGGCCTAGTTACAGTCTGGGCTTAGTGTAAATCGGCTTGAAAATCTATGGCAAGACTTGAAAATGGCTATCTAGCAATGATCAACAACCAACCTGACAGAGCTTGGAGAATTTTAAAAATAATAATGGGCAAATATTGTACAATCCAGGTCTGCAAAGCTCTTAGAGACTTACCCAGAAAGACTCACAGCTGTAATCACTGACAACGGTGATTCTAACATGTAGTCACTCAGAGGTGTGCATACTAATGTAAATGAGATATTTCTGTATTTCATTTTCAATACATTTGCAAATATTTCTACAAACATGTTTTCACTTTGTCATTTATGGGGTATTGTTTGTAGATGGGTGAGAAACAATTTAATCCATTTTGAATTCAGGCTGTAACACAACAAAATGTGGAATAAGTCAAGGGGTATGAATACTTTCTGAAGGCACTATAGATGGTTGAAAGCATAGTGATAACACATTGGGAATTCAACAAACTTCTGGCTGTCTTTTTGAGTGGATTAATAAAAGGTTGAAATCTCATTGATCAACGTCTCAACCAAATATTACCCACATTTCCATGTTGAAATGACTTTGTGTGCCCAGCGGGTTGTAGTGTATTCAAGGTTTAAAAAGGCTTCTAAAGTTTGTAATATCCACTTAACATTTTCAAACTTGATTTGTCCTAACAAAAAAAAATTCAACCTCTACAAAAATGTCAAATAATTATAATCCATACAATAATTCACATTTCCTGTTGCTGCAGGATTCTTTTCCTGTTTTGAGAATTTGGTCAAATTAACATCCTATATCTGCAGATTTTTCGTGTTTATTTGCAAAATCATACACTTAGAAAAAAAGGTGCTATCTAGAACCTTAAAGGGTTCTTCCTTAAAGGGTTCTTCGGCTGTCCCCATAGGAGAACCCTTTGAATAACTATTTTTGGCTCCAGGTAGAACCCTTTTGGTTCCAGGTAGAACCCTTTTCGGTTCCATGTTGAACAGAGAGTTCTACATGGAATCCAAAAGGGTTCTCCTATGGGGACAGCTGAAGAACCCTTTTTTTCTAAGAGTGTACAATTGATTGCATGGCTTGAGGGTGGTGAGTGTAATATGATTTATTTGACAGCAGTCAGCAGGCTGTATGTAGGCCTACAGCACATGAGAGGAACAGGGTAATCTGTTCCAGACATGCCACCAGGGGTCTTTTCACAGTCCCCAAATCCAGAACAAATTCAAGAAAGCACACAGTATTATATAGGGCCATTATTGCATGGAACTCCCTTCCATGTCATATTGCTCAAATGAACAGAAAACCTGGTTTAAAAAAACAGATAAAGCAACACCTCACGGCACAACGCCTCTCCCTTATTTGACCTAGATATTGTGTGTATGTATTGATATGTAGCCTATGTGTGCCATTTTTAAATGTATGTAGTTCTGTCCAGTTCTTGTCTATTAATGTTATATATTATGTCATGTTTTGTGTGGACCTCAGGAAGAGTAGCTGCTGCTTTCGCAACAGCTAATGGGGATCCTAATAAAGTTACCAAAATACTATAGTTGCAAATCATTGCCCTGAGTTGAGTAGGCCTAGTCTATTTGTGGAGTGGGTAGTAATCGAATAAGTATTAATATGCAAATTAGCTCTGCATTAGCAGATGACATAAACATCACATTAAAAAAACGTGTAGATATGCTGTGTCAGTCTGTTCTTCTCCATGCAATGTAATAGTGTGTGGCGTGCACGTGGCCATTGCAGCGTCCAATGTTTGTCCCTAAAACAGAATACCTTGGACATTTGGTTTAGTTTGTTTGGTTAGATATCAGTTCAGTTTACACACTGTGTTTAATTACGGGTTGCCCACTCATCACGTCGTCTGAATCTGTCACATGGTCATGTCACCTTAATTACCAAGCTTGTGGTTGGCCTGTATATTGTGATGACCAATCAGGCGCATGTATTTGACTAATTACTATAATCATGGACTTCTCCCTTTTCCCCTCACACAAAGAGAAACCATCCCACCATCACCAACTCACTGAACACAATCCAGCGGGCTCTGGTCTACATGGATCACAGTCAGAAACAAAAGCCTGAGCCAACATGGTCTAAATAAAGCCTGTTTTGGGGGGTAATAGCATGGTGTCTGTCACCATAGTAATGAACTGTGAAATCTATGCAAATTGTCTTGATGCTGCAATGTTATATTGATACATTTTTGAGTGTCTGTATGCAGTTTCACTGTCTATTGATAATTGAAAATTGTGTCATTGCGTTGCTAAGAAAGTGTCATATTTTAGGTTTAAATTACGATCCAGTGGTACATCCCTAATCAATAGTGAAAATATATACACACACACACACACACATACAAACACATAAGGCTTGATATTGGTTTAGTTATGGTCTTTAGTAGGCTATATAACCATATTCTAGTTGCTATTGCTGTACAATGGCCTGTAAAATTAAATGGCACTCCTCCACTGTGTCCCTTACTCAGCAGAAGCTCCTTGAAAAATGTGGTGGATTGGCTCCAGCTACATCACCCATATAAAAACACAGCCAATGTCACTTTTCCATAAATACCTCCTGATATTGATCAAGACGTTCTTGGGTTTCCTTGCCGAGTTAGTTTCCCCTCCGAGGCCGGCCTGCAGCAGTGATAATGTTTGCCAGAAATAATCTAACCTTCAAGCCTTACATCCTTTGCGTTGAGGTGGTATTTCCTTTTCTTTCCTTGGGAATTTTACAGCGTGTTGTTTGTCTCGTTGCTTTTTTGTCTTGTTGTCTATCAGATCTATAAACTGCGATCTCTTTGCTGTATGGCCTGTATACCCCAGAGGAAGTAAGTTCTGAATGTCAGCCATTTTGCTATTGGCTCAGAATAAATATTTTATATAGGATTCATTTTACTGGCTGTGTACTGGCATACATTTTACAGGCATACTTTCATCTCAATTATTTTCGTTGATTACATTTCGCCTTTGGCAGTCAGATCACAATATTGCTACTGGACTTGAGGTGAAGTCAGTTTGAGGCGAGTGTGGAACCGTAATACTGTTTGACTGATGGATTTACTGTAATTTGCACATATCTTCTTTAAATGAAATTTTACAAGTGGTGATTCTCTTTGATGTCATAACCATAACATTTGTGATGTTAAGCCACAGTTCTCTGCCTTCCACACGTGTTCATTTCCTCTCAGATGTTGCTGTAAATCCAAACTATTTTTACAGATTATAGCTGGAACAAATCCCTGTGTTCTGCCAGATTGAACCTCTACAAACAATCTTCCCTGGAATTGTTTTTGTCTGTTTCCTGAGAGCCTTTGTTTGAAGTTTAGCAGCAAACCAAGCACTAAACATAACTGAGTGGAAGGAAGGCACTGGCCAGGGCTTAATGAGGGAAATCCAGATCTTTCAATTAATCTGCTTACCTCTCAGTAGCCAGATGTTCCCAAGGACTGCAACATGCAGGTCCAGGTCACACATGCATGCAGCCTGGTGGGGACAGAGAGACACACAGCAGAGGCAGCTCAGCCAGTGTACTAGCCACATTGTCCCGCAGTCCCACCTCTCACCTAATGTATCGGACACCTCCGCCACTCATAACCATAGAGCATCATGCTCAGATTGAGTCATGATCAATCATCATACTCTTGGTTTTGTTTTGAGGGATTTCTGTGTATGAATAAAGGGCTTTAGTGTTGCAGCATATTTGAATGAAAATGTGGATTAGCAGAGTATAATTCTCTAAGGTCTTAGACTGGGTCTCCGGAATGGATTCCTTTGTCTTTTCCAAATACAGAACATGGCTACATCTATTTGATCTCAAATTCAAATTACTTTATTGTCCCCTGAGGGAACAACAAAAAAATTTAAATCTGTAGTGTTATATGAATATATATGTAATCTATATTGAACATTGTAAATTGTTATTGCTGTGAAAAAGGTATTTCATGTATAAGACTACGGATGGATCTTGTAATACTGTACAATAACTGTTGTAGATATAACATATCTGGTTTGAGAAAGTAATGAAGTACTGTAACATTCTGTACATGTACTGTATGTTGTCTATAATTCACCTTATTATTTCCTTTTTGTAAATTCAATAAAAACACAGCAAATGTGTCTCAATGGTAATTGTTCAACTCCACTGAGAGCTCCAGGGCCAAAGAGGAGACTCTTGTCATTTGCAGTGCTTAATGAGAGATTTGGCAGCAACAGACTGCTCTTTTAGTGGGTAAAGATTGTCTGTCAGGACTGTTGGAGGATAAATCCATCCAGGATGTATTGCAGGAGAAGAACAATACAGGTGTTTTTTAACTGTTTCACAGCGTATCAAAGAACACCCTTACACTTGAGCCACAAAGGTGTCTTGTGGCTGAGTATCTGCTGATCCTTTGGCGTTCGCTCCCTGTTTGCACACGCATGCCCTGGAATCATCTCAAGACGTGGGCTAGCGATTTCTCTGTATCCAGATCACTGTTCACGTAATTACGTTTGTGCAGATCTAAAGATCAGGTCAGAAGGAAGTTAATCCTGCTCTTTCCACCCCCACAACCTCACCACTGATCTCTGTCTACCTTGACTATATCTAAATGCACCACATGCACGCAAGGCCCATGAGTGAATTACTCTGTATTAAGTGCTTTGGTAGTCTATCACATAGCAATGTGAGGGTAGAATCTATAGAGCGTTTGCTGAACAAGGCACAGTGGTCTCAATGACATAAATGCCATGTGGTTTCATAGAGAAGACAAAGACACATGGTAGTGGCCCACTAGTGTGGTTTTCACAGAAAATATGTGTAAGCGTATAATGATGAATGTTGGCCTCCAGTGTCCTGCCTCTGAAATAGTAAAACTTTTCAGCGTAGTCTTTGCCTTTTGTGTTGTTTCTTCATGTACAAAGCAACTCAAGTCACTCAAGGTTATTACTAATTACCCTGTGCAAGTTTCTATGTGACGCAGCATGGATTTAGATTAGGCCTAGGTGGAAAGGTGCAAAGGTCATACCATTTGGCAACTATTACGCCACTTTAGTTAGTGTTGACAAAATGGACATTCACATAACTCGATCCCAATTGCCCTTTGACCTACCTGCGTGGGTGATTATTTCAGGTAACAGTTGACCAATGAGAACTCCAGCAGCTCTGCCATCACAGCCAATAGGCATAATGCTGCATGACCATTGACTTGACGTCAGCTGCCATGACTGTGGCCAGACTGGGTGTTCATCCTGACATGCCCGAGACAATCCCTGCATCACGCGATGGCTACAGTCAAGGCTTTTCAGAGGCTTTGTCTTATCCATCCCTCTTCATCACACAATGACAGACTCCCTCTCTACGTCTCTCTCTGTAATGTAATGTAAGCCACCATTCTTTAAAGTGGTTTCAGTTGAACATTTGTTGTTTAAAAGTGTTTAAAATGTTCTTACATCTGGTATCTTTCCAATTATTTGGGTTATTTGGTATTTACTTAGAATTGTAGTAAAATACTGTACTGTGTGTGTATGTGTGTATGTATGTATGTATGTATGTATATATATATATATATATATATATATATATATATATATATATATATATATATATATATATATATATATATATAGAACGCTGTGTACTATATACCATTGAAAAGTTTGGGGTCACTTAGAAATGTCCTTGTTTTCAAAAGAAAAGCATTTTTTTTGTCCATTTAAAATAACATCAAATTGATAAAAAAATACAGTGTAGACATTGTTAATGTTGTAAATAGCTATTATAGCTGGAAACTGCTGATTTTTAATGGAATATCTACATAGGCGTACAGAGGCCTATTATCAGCAACCATCAGTCCTGTGTTCCAATGGCACGTTGTGTTTGCTAATCCAAGTTTATCATTTTAAAAGGCTAATTGATCATTAGAAAACCATTTTGCAATTATGTTAGCACAGCTGCAAACTGTTGTGCTGATTAAAGAAGCAATACAACTGGCCTTCTTGAGACTAGTTGAGTATCTGGAGCATCAGCAATTGTGGGTTCGATTACAGAATCAAAATGTCCAGAAACAAATAACTTTCTTCTGAAACTCGTCAGTCTATTCTTGTTCTGAGAAATGAAGGCTATTCCATGCGAGAAATTGCCAAGAAACTGAAGACCTCGTACAATGCTGTGTACTACTCTCTTCGCAGAACAGTGCAAACTGGCTCTAACCAGAATAGAAAGAGGAGTGGGAGGCCCCGGTGCACAACTGAGCAAGAGGACAAATACATTAGAGTGTCTAGTTTGAGAAACAGACGCCTCACAGGTCCTCAACTGGCAGCTTCATTAAATAGTACCCGCAAAAACCCAGTCTCAACGTCAACAGTGAAGAGGCGACTCCGGGATGCTGACCTTCTAGGCAGAGTTGCAAAGAAAAAGCCATATCTCAGACTGGCCAATAAAAAGAAAATATTAAGATGGGCAGTCTGAGATATGGCTTTTTCTTTGCAACTCTGCCTAGAAGGTCAGCATCCCGGTTAGAGCCAGTTTGCGCTGTTCTGTGAAGGGAGTAGTACACAGCGTTCTCTGAGATCTTCAGTTTCTTGGCAATTTCTCGCATAGAATAGCCTTCATTTCTCAGAACAAGAATAGACTGACGAGTTTCAGAAGAAAGTTATTTGTTTCTGGCCATTTTGATCCTGTAATCGAACCAATGATCATGAGAACGGTGAGGAATCAGCCCAGAACTACACGGGAGGATCTTGTCAATGATCTCAAGGCAGCTGGGACCATATGTAACCGGTGTGAAATGGCTAGCTGGTTAGCGGTGCGCACTAGTAGCGTTTCAATCGGTGACGTCACTCACTCTGAGACCTTGAAGTAGTTGTTTCCCTTGCTCTGCAAGGGCCGCGGCTTTTGTGGAGCGATGGGTAATGGTGCTTCGAGGGTGACTGTTGTCGATGTGTGCAGAGGGTCCCTGGTTCAAGCCCAGGTAGGGGCGAGGAGAGGGACGGAAGCAACACTGTTACACATAGTCACCAAGAAATCTATTGGTAACACACTACGCCGTTTAGGACTGAAATCCTGCAGCGCCCACAAGGTCCCCCTGCTCAAGAAAGCACATATACAGGCCCGTCTGAAGTTTGCCAATGAACATCTGAATGATTCAGAGGAGAACTGGGTGAAAGTGTTGTGGTCACATGAGACCAAAATCGAGATCTTTGGGAATTCCAGCATGACAATAACCCAAAACACACGGCCAAGGCAACAAAGGAGTGGCTCAAGAAGAAGCACATTAAGGTCCTGGAGTGGCCTAGCCAGTCTCCAGACCTTAATCCCATAGAAAATATGTTGACGGAGCTGAAGGTTCGAGTTGCCAAACATCAGGCTCGAAACCTTAATGACTTGGAGAAGATCTGCAAAGAGGAGTGGGACAAAGTCCCTCCTGAGATGTGTGCAAACCTGGTGGCCAACTACAAGAAACGTCTGACCTCTGTGATTACCAAAAAGGGTTTTGCCACCAAGTACTAAGTCATGTTTTGCAGAGGGGTCAAGTACTTATTTCCCTCCATTAAAATTCAAATCAATTTATAACATTTTTGACATGCGTTTTTCTGGATTTTTTTGTTGTTATTCTGTCTCTCACTGTTCAAATAAACCTACCATTAAAATTATAGACTGATCATGTCTTTGTCAGTGGGCAAATGTACAAAATCAGCAGGGGATCAAATACTTTTTTCCCTCACTGTATATACAGTGGGGAGAACAAGTATTTGATACACTGCCGATTTTGCAGGTTTTCCTACTTACAAAGCATGTAGAGGTCTGTAATTTTTATCAAAGGTACACTTCAACTGTGAGAGACGAAAAATCCAGAAAATCACATTGTATGATTTTTAAGTAATTAATTTGCATTTTATTGCATGACATAAGTATTTGATACATCAGAAAAGCAGAACTTAATATTTGGTAGAGAAACCTTTGTTTGCAATTACAGAGATCATACGTTTCCTGTAGCAGGTTTGCACACACTGCAGCAGGGATTTTGGCCCACTCCTTCATACAGACCTTCTCCAGATCCTTCAGGTTTCGGGGCTGTCGCTGGGCAATACGGATTTTCAGCTCCCTCCAAAGATTTTCTATTGGGTTCAGGTCTGGAGACTGGCTAGGCCACTCCAGGACCTTGAGATGCTTCTTACGGAGCCACTCCTTAGTTGCCCTGGCTGTGTGTTACGGGTCGTTGTCATGCTGGAAGACCCAGCCACGACCCATCTTCAATGCTCTTACTGAGGGAAGGAGGTTGTTGGCCAAGATCTCGCGATACATGGCCCCATCTATCCTCCCCTCAGTACGGTGCAGTCGTCCTGTCCCCTTTGCAGAATAGCATCCCCAAAGAATGATGTTTCCACCTCCATGCTTCACGGTTGGGATGGTGTTCTTGGGGTTGTACTCATCCTTCTTCTTCCTCCAAACACGGCGAGTGGAGTTTAGACCAAAAACCACAATGTTTGTCTCATCAGACCACATGACCTTCTCCCATTCCTCCTCTGGATCATCCAGATGGTCATTGGCAAACTTCAGACGGGCCTGGACATGCGCTGGCTTGAGCAGGGGGACCTTGCGTGCGCTGCAGGATTTTAATCCATGACGGCATAGTATGTTACTAATGGTTTTCTTTGAGACTGTGGTCCCAGCTCTCTTCAGGTCATTGACCAGGTCCTGCCGTGTAGTTCTGGGCTGATCCCTCACCTTCCTCATGATCATTGATGCCCCACGAGGTGAGATCTTGCATGGAGCCCCAGACCGAGGGTGATTGACCATCATCTTGAACTTCTTCAATTTTCTAATAATTGCGCCAACAGTTGTTGCCTTCTCACCAAGCTGCTTGCCTATTGTCCTGTAGCCCATCCCAGCCTTGTGCAGGTCTACAATTTTATCCCTGATGTCCTTACACAGCTCTCTGGTCTTGGCCATTGTGGAGAGGTTGGAGTCTAATTGAGTGTGTGGACAGGTGTATTTTAAACAGGTAACGAGTTCAAACAGGTGCAGTTAATACAGGTAATGAGTGGAGAACAGGAGGGCTTCTTAAAGAAAAACTAACAGGTCTGTAAGAGCCGGAATTCTTACTGGTTGGTAGGTGATCAAAGACTTATGTCATGCAATAAAATGCAAATTAATTACTTAAAAATCATACAAAGTGATTTTCTGGATTTTTGTTTTAGATTCCGTCTCTCACAGTTGAAGTGTACCTATGATAAAAATTACAGACCTCTACATGCTTTGTAAGTAGGAAAACCTGCCAAATCTGCAGTGTATCAAATACTTGTTCTCCCCACTGTATATGTGTGTATATGTGTGTGTGTGTGTGTGTGTGTGTGTGTCAAAAGTTTGGACACCTACTCATTCAAGGGTTTTTCTTTATTTTTACTATACATTGTAAAATAATAGTGAAGACATAAAAACTATGAAATAACAGATATTTAATCATGTATTAACCAAAAAAAGTGTTAAACAAATTTTATATTTGAGATTCTTCAAATAGCCACCCTTTGCCATTGACAGCTTTGCACACTCTTGGCATTCTCTCAACAAGCTTCACCTGGAATGCTTTTCCAACAGTCTTGATGGAGTTCCCACATATGCTGAGCACTTGTTAGCTGCTTTTTCTTCACTCTGTGGTCCGACTCATCCCAAACTATCTCAATTTGGTTGAGATCGGGGGATTGTGGAGGCCAGGTCATCTGATGCAGCACTCCATCACTCTCCTTCTTGGTAAAATAGCCCTTACACAACCTGGAGGTGTGTTGGGCCATTGTCCTGTTGAAAAACAAATCATAGTCCCACTAAGCCCAAACCAGATAGGATGGCGTATCGCTGCAGAATGCTGTGGTAACCATGCTGGTTAAGTGTGCCTTCAATTCTAAATCAATCACAGACAGTGTCACCAGCAAAGCACCCCCACACCATAACACCTCCTCCTCCATGCTTTATGGTGGGAAATACACCTGCGGAGATCATCCGTTCACCCACACCGCGTCTCAGAAAGACACATCGGTTGGAACCAAAAATCTCCAATTTGGACTCCAGACCAAAGGACAAATTTCCACCGGTCTAATGTCCATTGCTCGTGTTTCTTGGCCCAAGCAAGTCTCTTCTTATTATTGGTGTCCTTTAGTAGTGGTTTCTTTGCAGCAATTCGACCAGGCCTGATTCACACAGTCTCCTCTGAACATTTGATGTTGAGATGTGTCTGTTACTTGAACTCTGTGAAGCATTGAATTTGTCTGCAATTTCTGAGGCTCTAAACTTATCCTCTGCTGCAGAGGTAACTCTGGGTCTTCCATTCCTGTGGCGGTCCTCATGAGAGCCAGTTTCATCATAGCGCGTGATGGTTTTTGCGACTGCACTTGAAGAAACTTTCAAAGTTCTTGAAATGTTCCGTATTGACTGACCTTCATGTCTTAATGTAATGATGGACTGTCGTTTCTCTTTGCTTATTTGAGCTGTTCTTGCCATAATATGGACTTTGGTCTTCTGTATACCCCCCTGCCTTTAAGAAGGCACACCTGTTAATTGAAATGCATTCAAGGTGACTACCTCATGAAGCTGGTTGAGAGAATGCCAAGAGTGTGCAAAGCTGTCATCAAGGCAAAGGGTGGCTATTTGAAGAATCTTAAATATATAAAATATATTTTGATTTGTTTAACACTTTTTTTGGTTACTACATGATTCCATATGTGTTATTTCATAGTTTTGATGTCTTCACTATTATTCTACAATGTAAAAAATAGTAAAAATAAAGAAAAACCCTTGAATGAGTAGGTGTTCTAAAACTTTTGTTTTTTATATATAGATACAGCTGCGGAAAAAATTAAGAGACCACTGCAAAATTATCAGTTTCTCTGGTTTTACTATTTATAGGTATGTGTTTGGGTAAAAATAATATTTTTGTTTTATTTTATAAACTACTGACAACATTTCTCCCAAATTCCAAATAGATATATTGTCATTTAGAGCATTTATTTGCAGAAAATGACAACTGGTCAAATAACAAAAAAGATGCAGTGTTGTCAGACCTCGAATAATGCAAAGAAAATAAGTTCATGTTCATTTTTAAACAACACAATAGTAATGTTTAAACTTAGGAAGAGTTCAGAAATCAATATTTGGTGGAATAACCCTGATTTTCAATCACAGCTTTCATGCGTCTTGGCATGCTCTCCACCAGTCTTTCACATTGATGTTGGGTGACTTTATGCCACTCCTGGCGCAAAAATGCAAGCAGCTCAGCTTTGTTTGATGGCTTGTGACCATCCATCTTCCTCTTGATCACATTCCAGAAGTTTTCAATGGGGTTCAGATCTGGAGATTGGGCTGGCCATGACAGGGTCTTGATCTGGTGGTCCTCCATCCACACCTTGATTGATCTGGCTGTGTGGCATGGCGCATTGTCCTGCTGGAAAAACCAATCCTCAGAGTTGGGGAACAATGTCAGAGCAAAAGGAAGCAAGTTTTCTTCCAGGACAACCTTGTACGTGGCTTGATTCATGCGTCCTTCACAAAGACAAATCTGCCCGATTCCAGCCTTGCTGAAGCACCCCCAGATCATCACTGATCCTCCACCAAACTTCACAGTGGGTGCGAGACACTGTGGCTTGTAGGCCTCTCCAGGTCTCCGTCTAACCATTAGATGACCAGGTGTTGGGCAAAGCTGAAAATTGGACTCATCAGAGAAGATTACCTTACTCCAGTCCTCTACGGTCCAATCCTTATGGTCTTTTGCAAACCTCAGCCTGGCTCTTCTTTGCTTCTCATTGATGAAGGACTTTTTTCTAGCTTTGCATTACTTCAGCCCTGCCCCTAGGAGCCTGTTTCGAACCGTCCTCGCCGCGTACTTCACCCCAGCTGCCGTTTGCCATTCTTTTTGTAGGTCACTTGATGTCATCCTACGGTTGTTGAGTGACATTCGAATGAGTTGGCGGTCATCCCGGTCAGTAGAGAGTCGTTTTCGCCCTCTGCCGGTCTGTAGCTTTGTTGTCTCCAATGTCTGCTGCTTGACCTTGTTCTTATGAACCGCCGTCTTTGAAATTTTAAGGATGGAAGCAACCTGACGCTCACTGTATCCCTCTGCCAGTAAAGCCAGAATTGAACCCTTATTTTCCTCACTCAAAACTTTCCTTCTCAACTCTTTTGGCATGGTCTATAGTTATTTTTTGATTAATATTACTTTTGAGGTACTATTAGCACTGTTTTTGCCATTCAGCTGGTCCTATTGCAAGAGGATAGTGATGACCACAGCAGTGGTTTTTATACTTTTCCTCGTTAAATAAGATTTGGTTCATGTGATCACCTAATCAGTACCTAATTCAGTAGAATGAGGTGTGCCTGTGTTGGAATTCAACAGACACTGGAATAGAATGGCTGTCATACATGTAGAGATGCTGATTTAAGAACAATTTGCAGTGGTCTCTTAATTATTTCCACAGCTGTATATATAGTACCACTCAAAAGTTTGGACACACCTACTCATTCAAGGGTTTTTCACGCCTGAGACATGAAATGAACTACCCTACCTCAGAGATGGCTCGCTAGAGAAGTAGGGAAAAGTAGAGATGCTGCTGACAGTGTGTTTGCGAGATGCCGGACCAAAGGCAATCTTAAAACCATCCCGCATCTTCTGCCGTGTCTACAGACGTTCCCTGAACAAACAAAAAACGACTCTCAGAGAACTGGTAGTCGCTTATAGATACAGTGCCTTCAGAAAGTATTCACACTCCTTTACTTTTTCCACATTTAGTTGTGTTACAGCCTGAATTTAAAATGGCTTAAATTGAGATGTTTTGTCACTGGTCTACACACAACACCCCATAATGTCAAAGTGAAATTGTTTTTCTAAATGTTTACAAATTAATTAAAAATGAAAAGCTGAAATGTCTTGAGTCAATAGGTATTCAACCCCTTTGTTACGGCAAGCCTAAATAAGTTCAGGAATAAAAATTCCTAACGCAGTTGCTGGAGAGGAAGGAAACCGCTCAGAGATTTCACCATGAGGCCAATGGTGACTCTACACCAGTTACAGAGTTTGATGGCTGTGATAGGAGAAAACTGAGAATGATAAGCATTGTAGTTACTTAAATATTCCAAAACATACATCCTGTTTGTAATAAGGCACTAAAGTAATAATGCAAGAAATGTGGCAAAGCAATTACATTTTTGTCCTGAATACAAAGTGTTATGTTTGGGGCAAATCCAATACAACCTGAGTAGCACTCTCCATATTTTCAACCATAGTGGTGGTGGCTGCATCATGTTATGGGTATGCTTGTGAATGTTCCTGAGTGGCAGTTTTGACTTTAATCTACTTGAAAATCTATGGCAAGACCTAAAAATGATTGTCTAGTAATGATCAACAACCAATTTGACAAAGCTTGAAGAATTTTGAAAAGAATAATGGCCAAATGTTGCACAATCCAGGTGTGGAAAGCTCTTAACGACTTACCCAGAAAGACTCACAGCTGAAATCACTGCCAAGGGTGCTTCTACAATATATTGGGTGTGAATACTTATGTAAATTAGATGTTTCTGTATTTCATTTTCAATAAATTTGCTTACATTTCTAAAAACATATTTTCACTTTGTCATTATGGGGTATTGTGTGTTTTGAATGTAGGCTGTAACACAACAAAATGTGGAATAAGTAAAGGGGTATGAATACTTTCTGAAGGCACGGTATGTCAATCAGTCAGGTGGCTAGCTACAGGCAGAGACTTCTATTGCAGTAACATTGAAGGGCTATGGCTAGTATTACTTAGCCAGCTAGAAGGATGAAGTAAGAAGCTAACGTTAAACAGAGCCTACCTCAGCAGGAGCAAAAAATAGGCTATTAAGTTCTCGTAATAACTTTGCTTTACAGAGAGTAGCTATGGGCTACTGAGACAGACAGTGATGTGGTGCTCAGTGGTGAGGCTGAGGCAGGCTACAATGCATGCAGGAGGAAGCATAGGAGAGAGAGAAGGAGGAAGCAAGCAGAGAGAGAGGTTAGTACAATGGTTCCCAAGCTTGGGGTCAGGGCCGCATGTGGGGTCCCCTGTTAGGAACTTTAAAAAATAAGATATGTTTCAATATGAACATCTCCACATGGCCTATCTTCCCAATAGGCCTACATTAAAATGTAATCAAAATGCAAACAATACAGTTCTAAAAATGTCACACGTTTTGGTTTATATCGGTGGTTGTTTGTCTTATCCATTACCCACAATTTTTTACCATTACATCACTGATATTAATACAGAATCTTAAGTAATATTGTAATAATTCATGTGAACGTGGTAATACAGTCATCTGTGTGCTCCATTGATGTCTGTTTGTGCGGAGCTTTATTAATAATGCCTAGAAATACAAATGTGAACCCTATGCAATTTGAAAAAATAGATATCTATGTAAAAAGCAATTAATCATTACAACTGACTGAACAGTCGCTGATGCTACATGTCAGTGTGAATCATTTCTCATATTTACCCTCTTTCAGGGATATAACATTACAATTGTATAACTAATAGGCGTTTGTAGATTGACTGAGATCAAAGAACCTACAGCAGCCAAGGTGAAAATGGCTGGGGTCATTTTTGCTTGTTTTTGCTGTTGTCCAAATAGCATTTTAAAGTGTTTTATTGTATAGAAATGCAGTAAATGAGCTTCAACGTAAACCCCCTCCCCCCTTCTGGACCTAACTAAAACTCAAACCCTGGTTAAAGCCCTGTTCAGAAGTATCCTCCTAAGTAATGAAAAAGCTGTCCCAGTGCAAACTCTGCATGCATTAAATATGATTATATACACTACCAGGCGAAAGTTTGGACACACCTACTCATTCAAGGGTTTTTCTTTATTTTTACTATTTTCTACATTGTAGAATAATAGTTTAGACATCAAAACTATGAAATAACACATATGGAATCATGTAGTAACCAAAAAAGTTAAACAAATCAAAATATATTTTATATTTGAGATTCTTCAAATAGCCACCCTTTGCCTTGATGACAGCTTTGCACACTCTTGGCATTCTCTCAACCAGCTTCATGAGGTAGTCACCTGGAATGCATTTCAATTAACATGTGTGCCTTCTTAAAAGTTAATTTGTGGAATTTCTTTCCTTCTTAATGCGTTTGAGCCAATCAGTTGTGTTGTGACAAGGTAGGGGGGATATACAGAGAGAGCCCTATTTGGTAAAATACCAAATCCATATTATGGCAAGAACAGCTCAAATAAGCAAAGAGAAACGACAGTCCATCATTACATTAAGATCAGTCAATACGGAAAATTTCCAGAACTTTGAACGTTTCTTCAAGTGCAGTCGCTAAAACCATCAAGCGCTATGATGAAACTGGTTCTCATGAGGACTGCCACAGGAATGGAAGACTCAGAGTTAACTCTGCTGCAGAGGATAAGTTCATTAGAGTTACCAGCCTCAGAAATTGCAGCCTAAATAGTTCAAGTAACAGACACATCTCAACATCAACTGTTCAGAGGGGACTGTGTGAATCAGGCCTTCATGGTCGAATTGCTGAAAAGAAACCACTACTCAAGGACACCAATAATAAGAAGAGACCTGCTTGGGCCAAGAAACACGAGCAATGGACATTAGACCGGTGGAAATTAGTCCTTTGGTCTGGAGTCCAAATTGGAGATTTTTGGTTCCAACCGCTGTGTCTTTGTGAGACGCGGTGTGGGTGAACGGATGATCCCCGCATGTGTATTTCCCACCGTAAAGCATGGAGGAGGAGGTGTTATGGTGTGGGGGTGCTTTGCTGGTGGCACTGTCTGTGATTTATTTAGAATTCAAGGCACACTTAAATCAAATCAAATCAAATTTAATTTGCCGAATACAACAGGTGTAGACATTACCGTGAAATGCTTACTTACAGCCCTTAACCAACAAAGCATTTATTTTTTAATAAAAACAAAAAAGTGTTGAGAGAAAAAAAGAGCAGAAGTCAAATAAAATAACAGTAGGGAGGCTATATACAGGGGGGTACCGGTGCAGAGTCAATGTGCGGTGGCACCGGCTAGTTGAGGTAATACAGTGAGGGAAAAAAGTATTTGATCCCCTGCTGATTTTGTACGTTTGCCCACTGACAAAGACATGATCAGTCTATAATTTTAATGGTAGGTTTATTTGAACAGTGAGAGCCAGAATAACAACAAAAAAATCCAGAAAAATGCATGTAAAAAATGTTATAAATTGATTAGCATTTTAATGAGGGAAATAAGTATTTGACCCTTCTGCAAAACATGACTTAGTACTTGGTGGCAAAACCCTTGTTGGCAATCACAGAGGTCAGGCGTTTCTTGTAGTTGGCCACCAGGTTTGCACACATCTCAGGAGGGATTTTGTCCCACTCCTCTTTGTAGATCTTCTCCAAGTCATTAAGGTTTCGAGGCTGACGTTTGGCAACTCAAACCTTCAGCTCCCTCCACAGATTTTCTATGGGATTAAGGTCTGGAGACTGGCTAGGCCACTCCAGGACCTTAATGTGCCACTCCTTTGTTGACTTGGCCGTGTGTTTTGGGTCATTGTCATGCTGGAATACCCATCCACGACCCATTTTCAATGCCCTGGCTGAGGGAAGGAGGTTCTCACCCAAGATTTGACGGGACATGGCCCCGTCCATCGTCCCTTTGATGCGGTGAAGTTGTCCTGTCCCCTTAGCAGAAAAACACCCCCAAAGCATAATGTTTCCACCTCCATTTTTGACGGTGGGGATGGTGTTCTTGGGGTCATAGGCAGCATTACTCCTCCTCCAAACACGGCGAGTTGAGTTGATGCCAAAGAGCTCGATTTTGGTCACATCTGACCACAACACTTTCACCCAGTTCTCCTCTGAATCATTCAGATGTTCATTGGCAAACTTCAGACGGCCCTGTATATGTGCTTTCTTGAGCAGGGGGACCTTGCGGGCGCTGCAGGATTTCCGTCCTTCACGGCGTAGTGTGTTACCAATTGTTTTCTTGGTGACTATGGTCCCAGCTGCCTTGAGATCATTAACAAGATCCTCCTGTGTAGTTCTGGGCTGATTCCTCACCGTTCTCATGATCATTGCAACTCCATGAGGTGAGATCTTGCATGGAGCCCCAGGCCGAGGGAGATTGACAGATCTTTTGTGTTTCTTCCATTTGCGAATAATCACACCAACTGTTGTCACCTTCTCACCAAGCTGCTTGGCGATGGTCTTGTAGCCCATTCCAGCCTTGTGTAGCTCTACAATCTTGTCCCTGACATCCTTGGAGAGCTCTTTGGTCTTGGCCATGGTGGAGAGTTTGGAATCTGATTGATTGATTGCTTCTGTGGACAGGTGTCTTTTATACAGGTAACAAACTGAGATTAGGGGCACTCCCTTTAAGAGTGTGTTCCTAATCTCAGCTCGTTACCTGTATAAAAGACGCCTGGGAGCCAGAAATCTTTCTGATTGAGAGGGGGTCAAATACTTATTTCCCTCATTAAAATGCAAATCAATTTATAACATTTTTTACATGCGTTTTTCTGGATTTTTTTGTTGTTATTCTGTCTCTCACTGTTCAAATAAACCTACCATTAAAATTATAGACTGATCATTTCTTTGTCAGTGGGCAAACGGACAAAATCAGCAGGGGATCAAATACTTTTTTCCCTCACTGTATCTACATGTGGGTAGAGTTAAAGTGACTATGCATAAATAATTAACAGAGTAGCAGCAGCATAAAAAGATGGGGTGGGGGTGGGGGGGCAGTGCAAATAGTCCGGGTAGCCATGATTAGCTGTTCAGGAGTCTTATGGCTTGGGGGTAGAAGCTGTTGAGAAGCCTTTTGGACCTAGACTTGGCGCTCCGGTACCGCTTGCCGTGCGGTAGCAGAGAGAATAATCTATGACTAGGGTGGGCTGGAGTCTTTGACAATTTTGAGGGCCTTCCTCTGACACCGCCTGGTATAGAGGTCCTGGATGGCAGGAAGCTTGGCCCCAGTGATGTACTGGGCCGTACGCACTACCCTCTGTAGTGCCTTGCGGTCGGAGGCCGAGCAGTTGCCATACCAGGCGGTGATGTAACCAGTCAGGATGCTCTCGATAGTGCAGCTGTATAACTTTTTGAGGATCTGAGGACCCATGCCAAATCTTTTCAGTCTCCTGAGGGGGAATACTTTTTGTCGTGCCCTCTTCGCGACTGTCTTGGTGTGTTTGGACCATGATAGTTTGTAGGTGATGTGGACACCAAGGAACTTGAAGCTCTCAACCTGTTCCACTACAGCCCGTCGATGAGAATGGGGGCGTGCCTATAGGCTGTCTCATCGTTGTCGGTGATCAGGCCTACCACTGTTGTGTCATCGGCAAACTTAATGATGTTGTTGGAGTCGTGCCTGGCCATGCAGTCATGGGTGAACAGGGAGTACAGGAGGGGACTGAGCACGCACCCCTGAGGGGCCCCCTTGTTGAGGATCAGCGTGGCAGATGTGTTGTTACCTATCCTTACCACCTGGGGGAGGCCCGTCAGGAAGTCCAGGATCCAGTTGCAGAGGGAGGTGTTTAGTCCCAGGATCAGCTTAGTGATGAGCTTTGAGGGCACTATGGTGTTGAACACTGAGCTGTAGTCAATGAATAGCATTCTCGCGTAGGTGTTCCTCTTGTCCCGGTGGGAAAGGGCAGTGTGGAGTGCAATAGAGATTGCATAATCTGTGGATCTCTTGGGGCGGTATGCAAATTGGAGTGAGTCTAGGGTTTCTGGGATATTGATGTTGATGTGAGCCATGACCAGCCTTTCAAAGCACTTCATGGCTGCAGACGTCAGTGCTACGGGTCGGTAGTCATTTAGGCAGGTTATCTTAGTGTCCTTGGGCACGGGGACTATGGTGGTCTGCTTGAAACATGTTGGTATTACAGACTCAGTCAGGGACATGTTGAAAATGTCAGTGAAGACACTTGCCAGTTGGTCAGCACATGCTCGGAGTACACGTTTTGGTAATCCGTCTGGCCCTGCGTCCTTGTGAATGTTGACCTGCTTAAAAGTTTTACTCACATCGGTTACGGAGAGCGTGATCACATAGTCATCCGGAACAGCTGGTGCTCTCATGCATGCTTCAGTGTTGCTTGCCTCGAAGCGAGCATAGAAGTGGTTTAGCTCGTCTGGTAGGCTTGTGTCACTGGGCAGCTCGCGGCTGTGCTTCCCTTTGTAGTCTGTAATAGTTTTCAAGCCCTGCCACATCCGACGAGCGTCAGAGCCGGTGTAGTACGATTCAATCTTAGTCCTGTATTGACTCTTTGCCTGTTTGATGGTTCGTTGGAGTGCATAGCGGGATTTCTTATAAGCGTCCGTGTTAGAGTCCCGCTCCTTGAAAGCGGCAACTCTACCCTTTAGCTCAGTGCGGATGTTGCCTGTAATCCATGGCTTCTGGTTGGGGTATGTACGTACGGTCACTGTGGGGACAATGTCATCGATGCACTTATTGATGAAGCCAGTGACTGATGTGGTGTACTCCTCAATGCTATCTGAAGAATCCCAGAACATGTTCCAGTCTGTGCCAGCAAAACAGTCCTGTAGCTTAGGATCTGCGTCATCTGACCACTTTTTTATTAACCGAGTCACTGGTGCTTCCTGCTTTAGTTTTTGCTTATAAGCAGGAATCAGGAGGATAGAGTTATGGTCAGATTTGCCAAATGGAGGGCGAGGGAGAGCTTTGTATACGTCTCTGTGTGTGGAGTAAAGGTGGTCTAGAGTTTTTTTCCCTCTGGTTGCACATTTAACATGCTGGTAGAAATTAGGTAGAACAGATTTTAGTTTCCCTGCATTAAAAAGTCCCCGGCCACTAGGAACGCTGCCTCTGGGTGAGCGTTTTCCTGTTTAGTTATGGCCTTATACAGCTCATTGAGTGCAATCTTAATGCCAGCATTGGTTTGTGGTGGTAAATAGACAGCTATGAAAAATATAGATGAAAACTCTCTTGGTAAATAGTGTGGTCTACAGCTTATCATAAGATACTCTACCTTAGGTGAGCAAAACCTCGAGACTTCCTTAGTATTTGATTTTGTGCACCAGCTGTTGTTTACAAATATACACAGACCGCCACCCCTTGTCTTACCGGAGTCAGCCGTTCTATCCTGCCGATGTAGCATATATCCCGTCAGCTGTATGTTGTCCATGTCGTCGTTCAGCCACGACTCGGTGAAACATAAGATATTACAGTTTTTAATGTCCCGTTGGTAGGATAACCATAATATTAGGTCATATAATTTATTTTCAAATGATTGAACATTGTCTAATAGGATTGATGGAAGAGGCAGTTTACTCGCTCGCCGTCGGATCCTTACAAGGCACCCCGACCTACGTCCACGATATCGCCGTCTCTTTTTCCTGCAAATGACAGGGATTTGGGCCTTGTCGGATGTCTGTAGGATATCCTTCGCGTCCGACTCGTTGAAGAAAAAATCTTCGTCCAATACGAGGTGAGTAATCGCTGTCCTGATATCCAGAAGCTCTTTTTGGTTATAAGAGACGATGGCAGAAACATTATGCGAAAAAACACATTTTATTAAACACACGTAATAGTACAATTGGTTAGAGGGCTGTAAAACAGCAGCCATCTTATCCGGCGCCATCTTGAAATAGAAATAACCAGCATGGCTACCACAGCATTCTACAGCGATATGCCATTCCATCTGGTTTGGGCTTAGTGGGTCTATCATTTGCTTTTCAACAGGACAACGACCCAACACACCTCCAGGCTGTGTAAGGGCCATTTGACCAAGGAGAGTGATGGAGTGCTGCATCAGATGACCTCGCCTCCACAATCCCCCGTCCTCAACCCAATTGAGATGGTTTGGGATGAGTCGGACCGCAGAGTGAAGGAAAAGCAGCCAACAAGTGCTCAGCATATGTGGGAACTCCTTAAAGACTGTTGGAATTCCGGGTGACTGTTGGCATTCCGGGTGAAGCTGGTTGAGAGAATGCCAAGAGTGTGCAAAGCTGTCATCAAGGCAAAGGGTGGCTAATTGAAGATTCTCAAATATAAAATGTACTTTGATTTGTTTAACACTTGTTTGGTTACTACATGATTCCATATGTGTTATTTCATAGTTTTGATGTCTTCACTATTATTCTACATTGTAAAAAATAGTAAAAATAAAGAAAAACCCTTGAATGAGTAGGTGTGTCCAAACTTTTGACTGGTACTGTATGTACAGAATGTATATGAGCTCTCTGCCTAGGCTGCCACTAGGCGCCATGACAACTATAGAACTATCAAAATACCAGGAAGTAGGCCTACCAATTGCTACTAACCACATAATTGCTCAAAAGAATCAGCATTACCAATACTTGTATGGATCATGGTACTTTATTACTGGAACCAACAGATATGTTTTCCCACTAGTTGTGGCTCATTCTAAGCATCATTTTTATTAATTTTTACGAGCCAAACTACTCTACAGTATATCATGATTATAGAGTGTCCATTTGCCTCATGGATCAGTGCTCAGGTGTGATACAGTAGATTCTTAGCTAGTCCTTGGCTCGGTCTTGGCAGGAGGCTTTCTCAGAAGTAGCTGGCAACAGATGCAGGCAGTTTTCAGTGACTCACGTGGCATCGACAGGCTGTCACACCTATGGCCACTTTCACTGTAAATCACCTTATGTGCTCTTCTGGACATTTTTCATTCTTCAACAAATCTGTGATTTATTCACTTAATATGTAGATGCGGGTATAATAAGTCGGTATAAACCCTCCCCCTTCTCCTGAGGGCCATAAGTATAGGAGCTTCAGCATGTGCTTGTCTCTGTGAGGAGGACATTTCAGGATAATTGTAATAGGATTTGGTGGCTATCTATAGTAAGGATAGAGAGAGGTTAGAAGTGGTTACTCATTCTTTCCTCAACAGGAAGAATCAACCAAAATAATCTGATACTTCTTCTTCAGTCAACATTGTCATTCTAAACACCCCCACGGAAAATGCAAGCCGCAGACAGGATATTGTGTATAGAAAGCTGATTGTGCATAATCATTGATCAATGCAACACAGTGTGTATGTATGGCTATAGGCTATGTGCAGGGACTTTTAAAGTTAGCAAGTATTAGCCTACAAATATTATATTTATGTTTGAAATGATAAGAGAATCCATGACAGTTTATAAACTCTATAATTGCATTTGCTTCATGGGATGTGGGAAACCCCTTCAGAAAGGGATTGTTCTGTGTAGCCACAAGGCCAAGAGTCCTATCAATAGCTCTCTAAGCCAGTCATTTGAGCTCCCCCACTTGTCCCTGGCAAGACTGCCCTTCACTTTCATTGCACTCATATTTTAAAGGACTAATGACACTGAAACACTACAGATGCTTGCCAATACAGCCTGCTATGCCAATATTGAGACTTAAGCCCATACTGTCACATTTTATGTTGCACACATACAGTATTGCTCATTTGACAATATGAAAATTGGGCTTGTTCACATAAAACACTTGGAGATGCAGAGAGTGGTCACAGTTATGTCAATTAGTCATGTTACGTCCTGCAGCACTGCAGCAAGGTTGTCATGTGAAAATCAACTGTGCTAAATACTACAGTATGGCCTGACCTGTTTGGATATACCTTGTGAAGGCAAATGTATCCTTACATTTTATTTGCAAAGTAATCATCCCATCTTGAACTGTTACTGCTAACTCCTAACAGTATTACCTGCAATGAGGGGTCTGTCTTTTTATTTAATTAGTTATCTCATTCAAACACCTGTGCATCCTTTAGACGAGTTGAAATTAAACCGGCATCTTTTTATTTGTCCTTCGCTGTCTGTGCGACTGAATATCCCACAGATACTGTATTCTCATGTCATAGTTTTTGGGCTCTGTCTGCTAATCACAACTGATTGTATTTCTACGGGGGAGTTGGAGATGCAGATCTATTTTGGTGTCTGAGGCTTTTCTAACCTGGGGTTAATTCTCCTCTATAGCCGTGATTAAAAGAGAGTTGCAGGGAGGTCAGGCCCATGCGATGACAGCGTAACAGGCCTTGGGGAACCAGGGAGGGAGGGTGGCTGGACCGACCAGGGATAGCTAAGAGAGATATAATAAGAATTTGTCTATTTCCACAGGGCACTAAACCTGTGCCCTTGTCTTGATGAAGAAGTGAACATACACATGCAAACACACACACACACACCTCACAGGTTTGACCTACAACAACCTTTGGTGTTTGCGCATGTTAGTGCTAATTTAACTTGAGCAAGATGGCCGTTGACAAAGAATTCTTAGAACCATGACATACAGGAAATAGCAGACAGAAATCTATATGCTGTTAATTAACTGATGTGATAAGTGGTGATTTGTTTGTTTCCTGTATCATATATCTCTGATTTGAGTGTTTCTTGGGTTAAGGAAGGAGTGGCCAATGTGCTGCAGAGTTGAGAGGATATCTGCTTTAAAACATTGATTATCAATCCATAATAGAGCCTCTGCTGCCGGCCACATTTAGATGGATGGGAGGAAATATTGCACTCTGCTCTGTCATCTGTGCCTTACAAAACCATTTCTGGTATTGCTCACATCATCATACCAGGTTAACTAGAATAAGTAACTAGTATGCATACACACACATGCACACACACTGATGTTTGTGTGTAATAAGAGTTGTCTCAGCTATCTGATCATGACTCATTTTCTATTTTTTTGTTTCTTTGTCTTTCAGTTCCTGGCCTTTGTCTCTGTCTTCTTCATCGTTCTATCAACAATCTCATTATCACTCAATACCTTGCCAGAGCTACAAGTCGTTGATGAGTTTGGACAGGTCAATGACAATCCCAGCCTAGCGCATGTTGAAGCTGTGTGCATCGCCTGGTTCACAATGGAGTACCTCCTACGCTTCCTCTCTTCTCCTGACAAGTGGCAGTTCAGCAAAGGCCCACTGAATGTCATTGATTTACTAGCTATCCTGCCCTACTATGTAACTATTTTCCTGACCGAATCCAACAAAAGTGTTCTGCAGTTCCAGAATGTCAGACGAGTGGTCCAGATATTCCGTATCATGAGAATCTTAAGAATTCTAAAACTGGCCAGACATTCCACTGGACTGCAGTCCCTTGGGTTCACCCTTCGGCGCAGTTACAATGAACTGGGTCTGTTGATATTGTTTCTGGCTATGGGCATCATGATCTTCTCCAGCCTGGTATTCTTTGCAGAGAAAGACGAAGATGCCACCAAATTCACTAGTATTCCTGCTTCATTCTGGTGGGCTACCATTACCATGACAACTGTAGGTTATGGGGACATTTATCCACAAACTCTTCTTGGTAAAATAGTCGGTGGGCTCTGCTGTATTGCAGGTGTGTTGGTCATTGCATTGCCCATCCCTATCATTGTGAACAACTTCTCAGAGTTCTACAGGGAGCAGAAGAGACAGGAGAAAGCCATCAAGAGGAGAGAGGCCTTGGAGCGGGCCAAGAGGAATGGCAGTATTGTGTCTATGAATCTGAAGGATGCGTTCGCTCGCAGTATGGAGCTGACGGACGTTATGGTGGAGAAAGGTGACGAGAAACAGCCAATGGATAACCATCTCTCACCAAGTAGGTGGAGCAGTAGGCACGGCAACGCTGAGGCTAGTCCAAAATCCCAGGCGAGGTATAAAGAGGTTGCTCAACTGGGATCTCCAGATAGGGTAAATCCTCCAAGAACCAGCCCACAGCACCTGAATGCCCAGATATTGGAGGAGATGTACAACAAGATGACGACCACTGCCAACGTTGGCTCGGGAGCTCCACATGAACAAGGACAGAAGCTTAAGGAGAACATGGAAATGAGGGTGGTGTCTTCCGGACTAAAGCCCCCCCTAATTAGGGAACGAGCCAGCGGTGACCTCAGGAGCCCATCCAGTGTGGACAGCTTCGCTAGCTGCACTACAGAGTTCAGTGTGGCAGAAAGCAGTGCCCTCCTCCCTAACGTAGCAGGACGGAAGGCTCCTCCTCCCCTCGACCTCAGCCAGATCACCTCTATGGAACCAAAAACCCAAGAGAAAGTTCCGCCAGCCACCATCATCAAGGAGGGTCTTTATGAGTTTGTCTCAAGTAATGCAGAGGGGGCATCACAGGGGGAGGATAATCAAAGCTTTGACATGAGTGTTGAAAGCATCCGCAGTTCTCTCAGAGGCAACCCACAGAAGACGAAAACTCTAAAAGTGAATTTCATTGAATCTCAGGCAGAGATACCATCAACGCCTCCCAGTGCTACTCTGTCTCCACCAGAATACCCGCCCTCCCCACCCCCAGGCCAGGCCCCGGTGACCAGCCCACGGGCAGGACAGTCAGGGCAAGGAGAGGATGCAGCCCAGGGCTTAGAGGGCAAAGGTCAGCCTACCAGCTTAAGCCACAGCGGAAATCACATGGACAGGGCTGCCGTCTTCAGCCCTTTGTCACCTAAATCACCCAACTGCACTACTCAGGAAGTGGTTGTTGCCGGCAACGGTGAAGGAGAGGCAGGCAACAGCCAAATGGAAAATCACATAGTTCTGGATGGAAGTCTGTCTCCGTCTTGTGAAACAAGCATGTGACGAGTATAGGTGGAAGGTCAAGGAAAGATGAAACAGACTCTCTATTTGTCTATGAAGAACAAAAAGATGAAGCACACTAATGTATTGAACAATAAGTTGTCTGCATGGCTTGACAATTATTTTTTCTGATAACATCACTGTTTCTGAAGACCTATGAGAGCTGCTGCTTGCTGCAGACATTGAACTTATAACAGTGGATTTTACTATAAGGCTCCAATGTGAGCAACAAAAAAAAACTAGTATGAATGAGGACATTTATGAACAAATTGTACATTATGGTCCTGGACTTTTTACGTAGCTAGCTGTACATTGCAAGTTTCTTTTTGTAGCTTGCTGAATATTTTTTTCTGAAGTGTGGTGGGACAAGGACATCGACTGAAGAGGGGAATGTGGAAAGACTGGGATTTTTATATAAGGCCTCATCATTTGTCGAGCAGTATCAATGTCATATCATATTCTGTTACTTGATATGACTTGCATTAATTAGCAAAGTTTCAATTCCATCTCATGTTATTGTATCTGTTTAGATTTTGCATTGTTCTCAATCAAGTCAACCGAGAGATATATTGTATATGGAACAAGCAAGGGCCTCCTAGTTCAGGGAAATGAGAAATGAAACTAAGCAAAAAGAAAAGAAAGTGCAGCATATTATATAGCAATTGTTAAACATCTGCCTATATGGAAATAGACCAATAAGAAAATACAGTTTTAAAAATAGCCTATACATGACTATCTATGATTGCTTTTAAATACTTTATATTCTACTATGTTATATTCTGTTCATGTGAATGAGCTTATGTCCCTCATTTATATGTTTAGCATTGTTGTGGTGCAACCCTGCATCGATGGAATGGGAAATGGACAAGCCACATCAGTATTGCATGGCACCTCATGTACCGGTATTTACACTATGACAAAAGTGATTAGATAATGGCATTATACTATTGAAAATATTATCATACAGCAGCAATTCATTCACTGAGATACAGATCATTTCAACTGAATGGTTTTTCAGGTTCTTCACTAAAATGGACATGTATTATTACTGAGTACCAGATCCATTGTGATCAAAGGAAATCTGTGTTGTTACACTCCTCACTGTATTTATGTTGTTGTAATGCTGCCTTTTGCATAGAGAAGTGCAGAAAATGTATTGGATATGTACATGTATGTATGCTAGTTGGAACAATTACTGTGTATGTTTGATGTGTCAAGTTTAATTTATATTGTATGGGGATGATTGTGGTCACAGTAGGTCTAATACTGCAGGGTTTCCCAATCTCGGTCCTGGGCATCCCCCCCGGGTGCACGTTTTGGTTTTTTCCCTAGCACTACACAGCTGATTCAAATAATCAAAGCTTGATGATGAGTTGGTTATTTGAATCAGCTGTGGGCAAAAACCAAAACGTGCACCCAGGGGGGCCCTGGGACTGATTTTGGGAAACCCTGCAATACAGTACAGCACTTAGGAAGAAAGTGTAACACTGCCCTCTAAAGACGGAGGATTTTAAGGCACTTTAATTAATCCAAGAATTCATGCATATCTCTGATTGGAATGCATCTTAATATTGAAGAAAGTAACATCTTTATTGAATTAATTGTGCATTTTCAAGTATTGCATGGCACATCTCAACTGTTGCAGCTTTAAAATAAACTATACTTATAAATCTGAACTGAATCAGGAGGGCCATCTGCAGACAATCTGAATAATACAGTATATTAACTATATCAACTACTGCGCTTATATTCTATTTAAAGTAGATCATGTTACCATATTATGTTTTGTTTGCTTGTATGATTGATTCCATTTTTCTAAGATAAAATGGATCAGGACTGTAATAATTCCTGGTAAATGTATGAATTGTGTGCCTTTTCATAAATATAAATTTATGAGAAGGCGAAAACCTACATAATTTGGCTGGTTCATAGAGATCTATAAATAATGTATTTCTAGTAGGGAGATATATGAGGTGATGATATGCAAATAGCTATTGTACTGAGTTATCATGTTTTGTATAACTTGAAAGCTTTGTCATATCATGGCTTACGTCCTCCTTTCAAAGTACCATTTGTTGTCAGTAATGTACAGTACAGTACAGTAGGCTTATATTAGTTCATAATTGAGATGTCAGGGCAACAGGAAGAGTTACTGCAGTGACACTCCCTGATATAACACCACCTCATTCACCAAGTCATCTGTAAAACCTCAATGTCCATTTGTATTTTGGTTGTAATTATCTTACATTATTTTGTACAGTTAGCTCTATCATACTCATATCCTCAAATCAATACTTACAACCACAGCGTAATGTAGGTAACTATAGGGTCAATTCCTCATCTGCCTGCTTTTTGTGATGTTCCTTCCATACCCCATTTTCTTTGGTTGTTTTAAAGGTATGTGACCATAGTAATCTTAATTGTAAGTCAACATAACTTGATAGTGAATGAATAGTAACTTATTGTTTCCAATAAGTTGATTACCATATGCAAGACAAATAAAATGTGCTCATGTGACCCTGCCTTTGTGATTGTGTGCTTACAGAGGGGTCTTCAAGATTCTCTCTTTACATGTCATGGACATTTTCAAAAATAAGGTGAATAGACCAGACATATACAGTATGAGAGGAGAGAACAAAAACACATTTTCTGGGGCAAATGTGCTACATTCCCTTCTATTGAATGGCACTGTAGTAGCCCCTGTCTAGGAACCGTCCAACCAAGTCCATCAGGGAGCTCTCAATTCAGTGATAATCAGTCAATCCCTGGCTGTCAAATGAACTTCAATAAAAAAGCATTGAACCAGGGATATGTTTAGGGGAAGTGCTATAGTGATGATTGAATGATAATGCAACAGCAATAGATTTACCTTACACTTGTACCTAATGTCCAGAATTCTCTGTTTATTTTAGGAAGAAGGCGGGACTGATTTACACACGCTAGTCTTCTAACAATAAGGATAGGTTTAATCATTACACTTGGAAGTCGGAGGAGTGAGGTTAAAGAAAAGTGGAATATGTTTTGAGTGAATACGGAATGGAGGATCACACAGAACTTTTGGAAGAGCTAGAGAAGGAAATTGAATGTGACGAGAGTGAGGATGAATTAAATGTGGTGGCAGGTGCAGTGATGGCTGCTGAAAAGGAGCTGAGTGTAGAGGGAAGCGGTGTGATGAGGAAGGTTGGCGTCAAGTGCAAAAAGAGGGATACGTGCTCCAGTAGTTCAGAGATGGAACCTGACGAAAGTGAGGATGAATTACCTGCGGTGAGGACCGCCGAGTTCGAGCCTCGTCCCGATGATGACAAGGATGATTCTGGCCCAGTAGGAGTGAGATTTGTGGAGAGAATGGATCCTTGTATTCTGACTGATCCATATGTGGTGTCTGGTTGGGTGGAGAAGAGGTTGGGGACTGTTGAGTCGGTGAAAGTAACGCGAAGTGGACTCGTGATGATTTAGTGTGCTTCTGTCCAGAGGGAGCAGGCACTTCGGACGACGCGACTAGAGACAAGAACTGTGACTTGCTTTGCTCTCCGGAACAGGGTGCTGTTGAAAGGAGTGATAACGGGGTGGCATTAAGTGTTGAGGAGGCTCAGCTGAAATTGAAGATTCCTGGTGTCTGTGACGCCTGCCATTTGGTGTGATGCAGACACGGTGGAAAACATGGTGAAACGGAGAAGACATTGTCTGTCCTGTTGAGTTTTGATGCAGAGTCTTTGCACGACAAGGTCAAGTTTGGATGTGTTAGTTATCCAGTGAGAGCCAAGCTTATGGCCATGTTGCAGCAGTGTGTAGGAGGGAGATTCCTAGATGTGAGAAGTGTGCAGGAGGGCATGAGACGAAGGAATGTGTAGTATCAGTGGAAAACGTTGTGTGTGTTAGCTGTGGGGTGCCCATGGAACTGGAGACCGGAGGTGTCAGGTGAGAGAAAGGCAGGTTGAAGTTGCCTGGGTCAGAGTAGTACAGAAAGTGTCATATGCTGAAGCAGTGAAGAGAGTGGTAGAGTAAGATGGGTACAGGGTGAGGGATCCTGAGACGATTCCTGTGAGTAGGCAGAGACCAATAGAGAGGGATGGGAATAATATGTGCTTCAGTCAGGTGGGTTTCTTAGCATTCATAGCCATGGTTGTCAACTGTACTGCAGAAATGGAATGTAAGTCCCAGAAAATAGAGGTTGTGGTGGCAGCTGCAGAGAAGTACATGGGATTGAGGTTTTACTGGAGAAGATTGGCAGGGGATGTTGAGTGGTAGTGTTCTGTCCTCCTAGACCGTTGGCCTGGAGTAAGCTTAGATAGGGTTAAATAGTGGAATGGGGTGGTGTTTAAAAATAATAATAATATATATATATACTTTTTTGTATGTGTGTGTGTGTATATATATATATATATATATATGTATATATGTGTGTGTGTGTGTGTGTGTGTGTGTGTGTGTGTGTGTGTGTGTGTGTGTGTCTGTGTCCTTTTCTCCTTTTGTATTACGAAGTATAATGGATTTATAGCATACTCCAGTTTGGGGGCGGTAATGCAACACATTGGATGCCAACCGCCGTTAAACTCCAAAGAAGAAGAAAATAAGAATTATGCGCAGTGCTTTGTGCAAGTTGATCCTCGTGAACAAGCAGTAGTACTATCAACAAAGTAGCAACTAGCAACAATTAGTACAACAGCTGCACAATAGGCTATCAAAGTGAAGTTTGTTGTCTGATCTTTCCTCAAAATTGTCATGGTCTGGAAATCTTTCTGAAGGCCTATTTCTTACCATGAATATTTTTGTTGAATTCTGCTTAGTGTCGTGCAAAGTTCTCTGGACTTTTGTGTTGGCTGGAACGAGATGGCTTGTGCGTCCTAAAGAGAAGAATGTAATGGGTCAGGTTTGTGTGATCACTGGGGCGGGAAGCGGCCTTGGAAGACACTTTGCCAAGGAGTTTGCGAGAAGAGGTGCTACGGTCGTCCTTTGGGACATCAATTGGGAAAGTAACGAGGAGACTGCTGAGATCGTGCGACAAATCTACAGCGACATTACCAGTAGGAACCCTGAAAGTTGGCAAACTGCTGCTTTCTGAAATTATACTACTTTACTTTTAAAGGGGAAATCATTAAATTTTACACTTTTAGTCATTTAACAGACGCTCTTATCCAGAGCGACTTACAGGAGCAATTAGGGTTAAGTGCCTTGCTCAAGGGCACATCGACAGATTTTTCACCTAGTCGGCTCGGGGATTAGAAGCAGCGACCTTTCGGTTACTGGCACAACGCTCTTAACCACTAAGCTACCTGCCGCCCCACAAATCATGAGTTGTTACATGAATGTTTGGACATATAAATTAATATGTACCCATTGATTCTTGAATAATATAACTGATAAATGCTTAATGAGCTTAGTTTAACTGTTGTGCCCCATCAGAATCCCAAAAATAAATGTAAAGTAACACTTTATAGAATCAAAACATGGTTAAAACTATAATTTTGCTATCATGGATGGTCGATCCTTGCATCCCTAGCTCAATGAATTTGAGTGATTACATTTCTCCAGCCCCATCCCTCGGCTTTTTACTGAAACTGCTAAATTGCCCTTTAAAGGTGCAATCCAATATTTCTAGGGTTGGTCATTTCAATGTACATTTTAGCAGACGCTCTTATCCAGAGCGAAGTACAGTTAGTGAGTGCATACATTTTTCATACTGGCCCCCCGTGGGAAACGAACCCACAACCCTGGCGTTGCAAACGCCATGCTCTACCAACTGAGCTACACGGGACTATATGTAGACCTATTGATTTTTTTAAAGAGTAGCCTATGATTCATATTATGATTTACATTATAACCCAAAAACTAGGACATAATCCATTGTTATTGTGTTGTCATAGGACACTTAGGTAGGCCTACACTATTTCGTTTCAAATGATATGATGGACAAATATGTATCTCTAATATAATTCCTTTAACACTAAAGATTGAGGGATATCAGAAAATAAATTGCTGTTTGTGTTTGCAAATGTTATGGAATGCACCTTGAAATATTGTTCCACTAAACCAGACAAGGACCATCTCCCCTGCTCTACAGGTCCAGTGGATGGTGAGGGAGATGTATCTCAGATTCAGCCCAAGGTCTACACTTATCTGTGTGATGTAAGCAAGAGAGAGGAGGTGTACTTGACTGCAGATAAGGTGCAACGTGAAGTGGGCAACATTGATATCCTGATCAACAATGCTGGGGTGGTCTCAGGACATCACCTGCTGGAGTGTCCAGATGAACTCCTAGAGCGCACCATGATGGTCAACTGCCACGCTCACTTTTGGGTCAGTTGCATTGCACTCAACCTGATCACTTAGTTTCACATGGACTACTCCAGTGACACTGAAGTGTATTTCCAAAGGAGATGGGATAGACCTATATGAATATCTGCTTAGGACTCATTTTTCTACAGTAATATCAGTTGTCACTTGCCATGCAATGTTTGTATTCTTACCATAAGAATGCTTTTGGCATGTTTTTCAATTTCAGACTACCAAGGCTTTTGTTCCCAAGATGCTTGAGCTGAACCATGGACACATTGTGACGGTAGCCAGCTCCCTGGGTCTGTTCACCACTGCTGGTGTTGAGGTTAGCAGGATATTCTCCACTGATAAAACTACAGTATACCTTCTTACAGTATACAAGAGTATTTTATCAAACCAATTTCTATCTCAAATTCTGTCTTTTACCAGGACTACTGTGCCAGCAAGTTTGGTGCTATAGGCTTTCATGAGTCCCTCAGCCACGAGCTGAAAGCAGCTGAGAAAGACAGGATAAAGATGACGCTGGTCTGTCCTTTCTTAGTTGATACTGACATGTTCAAAGGTTGTAAAATCAAGTAGGTAAAGTGTTACATTAACAAGTGTATTCATATCTGAACACAGTGCTAATTTATTCTTGGCATCATCAAATATGAAATCATGCAAAGACACCACAAACTAATTGATGACTATTTTTGTCCCATCAGGAAAGAGATTGCCCCACTCTTCCCTCCGTTGAAGCCAGAGCAGTGTGTGCAGCAGGCAATGAGGGCTATCCTAACAGACCAGCCCATGATCTGTACACCTCGGATTATGTACATAGTCTGTTTCATGAAGACGTAAGTAGTACACAACCTGAATATCCAGATACCCAGGTTTTGTCAAACAACTATCTCTTAGGTAAACTTAATGACATCCAATGACTGTAAGTCGCTTTGGATAAAAGCGTCTGCTAAATGGCATATTATATTATATTATTATTGTATATTCTCTGATTTCCCCCCTCTTGCAGGGATTGTGCCACTATCAAATGTATATCATGGGAGCCATAGCTTTATGTGCTTACTGATCATTTATTCATTTCTGTATCCCTGGCTATTGCAGTGTCTTGCCCTTTGACGCCATCGTTTGCATGTACCAGTTTCTTGGAGCAGACAAATGCATGTACCCGTTCCTGGCTCACCGGAAGGAGGCCATGAACAACAATGAATCCAAGCTGCCTTCCATCCAGCAGCCTGCCATCCAGCAGCTGCCACTGGGAAAAAAAGAATGTTAACATATACCCTTTGACACTCAGATTGATCAGATGGAGATGTTCAGCACATTGTTCCTCTGGAACAAACTACATATGCTGTGTACTTTATTAAGGGTTCACATTGGTTCTTTTGGTTTCTTGAGACCAGTTTTTGTATTTGTCGCAAACATAATAATTCACAGTAAATTTCATTGTTTTGTAGACCCTCACTGTGTATCCCCATCCCGCTCTTTATAAATGAGTTTTGTGTAGAATGTCTTAATTTAGAAAACAGATTTTTGGGAAAGAAGTCCTTTCACTCGGAAGTGCCACATGTTTTTGAATGTGGACACTTCCTAGAATGCTGCCTCTGTTTGCATTCTGGGGATCCTTCCAGACTACGACGTGGCTGAAAGTAATATATCTGTTTGGGCTAAGAAAGAGAAACACGAGATAAGCAATTAACAACAGAGAGATACTGCACCTGTCTGCAGGTGAGGATGTGACAGCACTGTCACTAACCTAAACAGAATAACTCTATTATAACCTTTTCAAGACTTCATCAGTCCTTGACATAAAACGATCAAAGTTGCAATCAATAGTCTCCAATCCTATCATACAAATTGCAAAATTCCTCCAAAGTAACCCCTTTGGGCTAGAACTAAAAATATAGATTGTATTAATAAAAAACAAATCACAAGGCTTCACAATTCATAAAGGTCATGTTAACTGACTGCTATTATCTCATAGAACAAAACGTATAAGATCTCCTAACCCTGTGTTAATCTCAGACCTTATTTTCGGCATTTATTCCAAAACCCTATTCGTCATCCTGATGAGCCCTTCCCAGCTAGCTAGTTTCTGCTTGTGGCAAGAAACTTCAGCAAGAATTTGAAACTCGTCTGCCAAAGCTGGGACTTATTTTTAATGTAGACGTTAATGCCGTAGTTTTACATTTTCGGTGAAAATCACTAGCCTACAATAAATATGCAGAGGAGGCAGACTCGATGCTGCAGGACTGTTTTGAGAATACTGATTGGAATATGTTAAAAGATTCATCCACCCTGTACTCATTCATCAACATTGAGGAATATGCATTGTCAATCACAGGCTTCATTAGGAAATGTGTTGATGATGTTGTACCCACAATGTTAATTTGGACATACCCCAACGAAAAATATCCGTACAATGCTGAGAGCCGGTACTGCAGCATTCAATGATAGCAGAACGAACCCCAATGACTTGGTGGCACGCTACGTGTACAACGCAAGCAGGTACGAGCTCCGCAAATCCATTAGGGACGTAAAAAGACAATGCAAACTGAAACTTGAATTGATGTTCAACAACTCAGACTCGCAATGCATGTGGCACGGACTACAGACTATCACGGACTACAAAGGCAAATCCAGCTGTGTGGTGCCCACTGAAGCCTTCCTCCCAGACGAGCTTAACACATTCTATGCTCGCAAAACCGAGCCATCCAGGAAGACATTCGCTGCTCTGGACGACCAGGTGATTTTGCTCTCAGAGGCTGGTGTGAGGAAAACTCTCAAAAGAGTGAATACTCACAAAGCCGGCGGCCCAGATGGCATCCCTGGCCGTGTCCTCAGAGTATGCCCTGACCAGCTGGTTGGTGTCTTCTTTGACATCTTCAACCTGTCCAAGGCAGAATTCCCTACTTGCTTCAAGGAGACAACCATTGTCCTAGTGTCAAAGAAAAACAAGGTAACTGCCCAAATGACTATCGGCCCATAGCACTCACCCTGGTCATTATGAACAGGTTGGCAATCAAGACCAGCATGCCAGGCACACTGGACTCACTCCAATTGGCCTACTACTCTAAAAGATCCAAGGAAGATGCCATTTCCATCGCTATTCACACGGCCGTAACACATTTGGCCAAGAGGAACACCTATGTGAGAATGCTGTTCATTGACTACAGTTCAGCATTCAACACTATTGTTCCCTCCAAGCTCAGAGCCTTGGGTCTGGACACCACCCTCGGTAATTGGATCCTGGACACATATTGTGAGGATAGGCAACAATCAATAAGGGATCATATCTTTCACCTGGTCAGTCTATGTCATGGAAAGACTCAGTGTAAAATGAGGGATACCTTGAGAAAATCGTACCTCTCTGAACTGAAAATGGATGGCCTTCCCTTAAGTAAAATATATTTTTAGCCGACCCTTTCTGAAGGCTTGAAAAAAATAAAATCCCCCCCACCACATACCCAAAATAATATTTAAAACATAAAGTGGTTAGCAGAGAAAATGCATACCATTATAATAAAAGCACTGCATGAATCTATCATCTTATTTGTGGTCTGAGAAAAATCTTTCTTTTATAAACGCATTTCATGCAATTCTACGTCATTTTACATTACTGGATACGAGCAGAATCTTTCTTAATACCACAATAGAGCTTGACAAAGAATGGGCGCATGCTGCAGCACCAGATACATTTCGATTTCTATACAGACTATTGTTAAAAAAGAGCATAGTCAAAGTCTGGAAAATTTAGCTCAACTGAACCAGTTACAACTGAAGTGTCTGATCATCAATGAATTCAAGAAAAGCCTTCTTCTTTTTTTTAACACAGCAGCCGCATATCATCAGGTAGGCCTATATTCCCTTGTAACTTTTCTTTCATTTGTGAAACTATAATTTTATAATCTATTTTATTTTATTCCATGATAATGTTGTTACAAAACTGATTTATGTTGACTGTGATTAGGGCATGGGAATATAAGAGCATCTGCTAGGCTAAATTCACAAACTAGGCATGCATAGCTCACCTCATGATCCTCAAACCAAAAACTGGCTAAACTCCTGTTTCTAAAAGTTAATTCAAAGGCATTGTAGAATGACTGTATTGTCTAATAAGGCATTTTTAGTTTCATTATTTTTTAATTCTATGTAAGACGTTTTTTACATTTCATTTTCTTTATAGGCATGTTGTTCACATGCTCTTGTTGATGTGTTGTTGAAATGCTGAGTGCTCCTGACAGCCTGTAGTGTGTCACAAATGTTTCACAATGTATTTCTTAAATGGCAGGCTATAGCCTTGAAATAATAATATAGCCGAAATAATTGTGACCGACTGGCTCGATTCGGTCTTATTTTAATGTTTATTTTTTTATTTTTTACATTGGATAAAAGTAGAGACTCAGAGCTAGAAAATGGTATATCATACACTACAGTTGAGGAACAATGGGAAGGTAATTCTGCTTTGAAAGTTGATAAACTTGTAACCCCACTTTTGAAACGGCCCTTGAATGTTTTGGTACACCTACTGGAGAGCTCTCCTTTGTCTACACCCATTCAGCATCGTTCACACCCTCTTAAGCCTTAACCCCACCCATCTTTTTAAGGATTCACATGTGAGGCAATGTGCTAAACAGAGTGAGTATGGTAGTGTACTAAACAACCAAATATTTCAAGACTAAAGGCTGGTATATACTAAGTCTATCGACATGTCTGTAGATAGTTGTCGCAGTGACATTCTATTGTCGTCCGATATCAAACTTTGCGTTGTCGTTATGAAAAAGTATAAACCCAAAAACGACAGGCTGCCTGACATCAGCAGCCTGGTAGTCCAAAATAGCATAACTGCACAGTAAATTCCATAGTGTTAAATATGCAGTGTCAAAGTACATTGACTCTTACAGAGTTATTACTACAACAGTTGGAGTAAGATACCGCCCAGTGTTGGTGAAAAAGTACGTTGTTAAAAGACGCAGTGTCAGACGTACTCTGGAAAGCTCCGCCCACCTACGACTCGTCTCAAACGGACCACACATTTTCACGGCGCCATTTTCTTCATGTGGAATGACTGCGGTAAGTTTCTCCTAAGCGACTATACACACATTATTTGTCATTTTAACAGAAGCAGCATTTAAGAATTACTTTATATCGTTGCTAACAGTGCACTCTAGTTGGTTTTAGGTCTTAAAATGTCGAATTTTAAAAAGGCTAACGTTAACATGTTGTGACTGACTTCTGTCCAGTCCATGTGCCAGCAGTATTAAGCTAACGTTAATTAACATTAACTGACGAACATAACGTTCAAACTAGACAATGTCAGCCCGATTTATTGTAAGTTATGTTAATACAACGTGGAGGGGGGATTGTGTACTTCTTGTTAACGTTCAGATATTACAGGAACATAGCAAAGACTAAGGGGAGTTGGCTAAACTAGCTACAGTTAGCTACGTTAGCTTGACTGGCTAACTATGTGCGGGTGGCATGGATTTATTATGTTAACGGCGGGTAGACATTAACCTTGGACACTGCTTAAGCGGTGTGCCTTTATTTTTTTCCTGGATATTATACAAAATGACTTTCGGGTTTCAAAGCAGCAGCAGTACTGTTAAAATACTTAAGCACTATCTTAGCACACACTTATGGTGTAACGTTTAGCTAACATTATTCAATTCAATGTTATTTATATTGTCAAATCATAACAAGAGTTATCTCAAGACACTTTACAGACAGAGTAGGTCTAGACCACACTCTATAATATACCAAGACCCAACAATTGCAGTAATTGTGCGGGCAAGGCGGTAACATTAATGTTACAAGGATGAAAATCAGACGTTATCCTTTTTAATGTGTTTGACAGTAACTTCAATTTAACTGGCCATTTCTGCAAAAGTGCTGATCATTTCTCAGCACTTTGGTGGCTTGAAACAATATTTTTTCTTATATTTGAGGAAATACTGCTAAAATAAGACCATCAACTTTTTAACTGTGAGAAATTGTACTGATACTATTTGCAGGGAGCATGCTGCTTAAAGCTAAACTTGGAGATGTCCAAAAATTTGTCAGAATAACTGAGCCAAATCTGAAAGACTTTTTGATTGCAGGTAAGAATTTGACAATGTTAGTAATAACTGTCTGAATTTAGCTGTTTAAAATTGATATACTGGAATATTCCTAAAATGATGGGACATGTTAAGTTCTCAGGTTTTTGGAACTGGTCCATTTTTGTACGTCTAAATTTCTTCTGTTTTGCCCTTGGTAACTACACTTTAATTGTGGATGCATTGCTTAAGGTATAGTTATGATGCTACAAAAAAAAACATTTTAATCACTTAATAGTGTTTGTTTAAAACCTATTTTATAGGGTAAGGTAGGTGTACACAGTGAAATTATTATATAAATAATGATTTACTTTTGTTTACACAAGCTTTTATCCCTGTTTTTTCTAGCATTTGCAAAGTTTGGTGTCCCAGCTGTAACAGAAGGTGTGAAAATTGTTGACAGTTCAGGGACTGAATTGGATGATGATGTTTTTGAGGATATTATAAAGGATCCCTCAACTGGGGTGCTAACCATCAAATATGACTCAGGTTTGTTTCAGTTAATTAGACTAATTAATGAATACGTTATTTCTTTGTTTTATGAAGTTCATGGTGTCTATTAAATAAGTGTCTTAGATTATGAGGGAACTATATATAATTCTTTTTCTTCTAAAAATCATGGTTAGAATCTGTCTCCATGGTGGCCTCTTCTGAGCAATCCCAACCATCATCCCTTGATACCTTGGACTCTGAGGATACAGTCATTATTTCAGATAGCCCCTCCAGAAAACGCCAGAGGCTGGATACAGAAGCCAAGCAAGTAAGACAATTCTGACATTTTAAATTCTGTTCTTGAATCTGTTCTCAGAGAATTAAAATTACATTAATATACATTGTAAATTACATGGTTTCAAAACATTTTTGAAGTCCTGATTAGGGATGTCCCGATCAAGTTTTTTTAAGCGCCCTATCCGATTAAAAAAAGTATCTGCTGATATTGAGTCCTGATCAGATACTTTTATTTATTTATTGATAATACAGTGCACACTTCGAGTACATTCAAGTTATTGTCGCTGTCTGGAGGGAGTTTCTTACCATTATTGGCTTTTTCATTGGATTTTTGTAGCACTTGCAATCTTTGAGATTGGATCGGGACATCCTCTGACATCATATTAGTTTATTTCCAGTTTATTTGCAGTGGACATAACATGCAGAATTGTTATGCATTTTGTTTTAAGTTGGTGGAATCAGCTCTTACCAACAAAACCGGTGGGGAACGTATAATAAATGAATACAACCGAACCAAGTCCTTGACGGATGAAACAAGACGCAAAATGGTGAACATGCTGGCAGCTGACATGACAGAAAAGAATGGGTAATTTGTTAATAGTCCTTGTGTTCTCAATCTGTAAATCTAAATCTGAATCTAAGTGAATATGACTGCACAATCCTTTCTTCTTCAATTTTGCAGTACATCTCCACCCAGACAGGTGAAAGAAATGTATGCCAAAGGAATAGTGACCTTATTCCCGTACCTCAGTGACCCATTCTCTAAGAATGGCTATGTGAGTTGCACACAGTAATAGTTGTAATGTTAAATGCTATTGGAAGTTTTTGAATCCTACCAGACCATGTTGTTTTCAATGAAGTATCCATTTTTGTTATCCTTTCATCCTTCAAGGAGCATTATTATGATGGCGAGAGTGGAACTGGGTACTTGGCCTGGAGGATTAAAACTATTCAGAGAGGCACCGCCAAAGACAGGCGATCATCATTCGGAGGTAATACTGGAAAATGTATGGAACAAAACAGTTGCTAGATCAATAATTGCATTTGTTGCACTATTTCTCAGACATATAGTATAATGTGTAACTACATCCTTCAATTCTGCTAGCTCCCTCCCTCTTAGCAAATTTAAAGAAAATATGCATCAGAGACCTACAAAGGACTGTGACATAAGGGGGGGTTGCCTCGACACTGACTGGTCGAGGCAACCCCTGGCAAACTGGCCTTGCAAACTTTAGGGTGATTTAAACCAGTAGATGGCATTTTCATACATTTTTCAACCCACTAACTGCAGATTTCATAAATTGTGAAGAAATAATGTCAATATTAACACCAGCATTGATGCAGGGCTCCACACTAACTTTTTGTCTTGGTTGCACTTGTGCGCCTAACTTTTTTATTTAGGTGCACCAGCACAAAATGTAGGTGCACCCAAATTTTTTCCTTGCGTCGCCATTAACGCCACAATTTCAAGGTCACCTTTTTATCACGCTCCATATACATTCATATATATCATGTAACCACCCCCCCCCTTTGCTGTCCTCTGCCCCTCAGATGGCCAACACCTGTAATTTGGCCTTCTTCCCATTTGGCCTTGGCTAAACCAGCTTGCCACACTCCCTAGCATCAAACATATCATTCATATCATTTAGTTTACAGCTCAAAAAGTATATTTTACAGTGGAGTACTTCCTTTAAAAGTTAGCCAGGCTACTAAAACTTTTGACATGATTGAAATTTTCCCGTGTTGTGTAGAATCAGCCAAAGGATCAACTGGTGAAGACATGTCTGGAGGACCGACTGTCAGACGAGAATCCCAGTTTGTTCCAGAGACTGCCCTGACTGATGATGAGTGCAACAAAGCAATCTCACTGATGAAACATTCTGCTGATGCAGACACAATCAAGAAGAAAATGGAACTGACGTTTGTGTATCGCCGCAAAATGATCCTCGACCCCCAGCAGTCAAGCAACATACTGTCTGAGTTTCCACGTTTTAAAGACGTCAAAAGCTTGGTAATTATGTTATTTTGAAAATACTATGACAAGTGAATTGTTTTGTAAGACATTGTAGTGATACTAGCTAGCTAAACTAGCACGCAATACAATTTGATTGGCTGTCAAATAACTGAAATTGTCACCAACACCACCCCACTCCAGGTTGAACAGGATTTTGTTCTAATGTTCGGAGAGGATACCTCAAGCAAGCTTCTGGAAAGGTGGCCGGTCACGTTCAAGAAAAACATCATCAAACAATGCAGAAAGCTTCCATCCACAAGTGAGCTTGAAGAACTCTTGCTGGCAGCTGATCCTCCTGAGGATGGCACTGAATTGGATGTTGACTTTGGTAAGATGCTTGTAAGCCTACCTTTTGTGTTGTATTGCAATATCAACATTATGTGTAAACATTTAAATATCAACATAATACTAAGAAGCTGGATCTGTGAAAGATTTACGAGTACGTTCTGTAGCAGTATATTGAACAAAACTTTTGAGATTTGACTCAGCCCTGTGGATGTTTTAGTTAGAGAACTTCTTGTGATGTAGAACTGCTGTCTGTCTGGGGGGTCTTTTGTAAAGAAAACAACGTAACTGAAGTGTGTTAACATTGAACTTGTGTTGTTACAGGTTGGGACAGTGATCTGTCATCGGTTTTACTGCTTATACACCTGATTCCACCCTCCGCTCAGGGTCGGAAGAGACCAGGAAAGGTTTCCGCATCCCAAGCAGAGAAACATCTTGTGGTATTCAAGAAGGTTTGTATTTTTTCTAATTTGTGGTATGAACACCTAATATTAGGCTACAAGTATTCATTCAATATTCATATTCAATAAGAGTAGTGTATTGGCTCTTTCTGCATATTCTACAACTACTTGGCCATTAACTACAGTTTTCCCTCATTTGTCTTCGCAGACCGGAACAAACATTCAAGAGCATCTCGATGCCATCACTACTAGCGCTCAGCCCTATCTCCTAGCTGTTGGAGTTAAGAAGAATGCAATCCACCAGTACTTCATCATTATCGACAAGAATGCCATACCTTGCAGGTCAACCTCTTCTCTTGTTGCTTTTGACGAACTATTTAAGGCACATTTTGTGTTTGGCACATCCTACAACACCATGCTCCACAACATGTACACTTTCATCCAAACTACAGTGTACAGCATCGATGCTGGCAAGGTCAAAGAGAGCCCTCGTGTTGCTGAAATCAGGGCGAGGTTACTTCATTAGTGCTTGAAGTTTCTCCTCGAACATGAAGTGTTTTGTTTGTCAGGCTGAGTTATCGAGTTCAAATATGCTTGTTAGGCATTTACGATTAGTTCACGGTTACTTGCCTGGAAAAAATCTCCGGCTTAAATGTGCTCAGACTGGATGTGGCTGTGCGTTTGGTACGTTTTCTGGTTTTAGGAAACATTTAAACACAAAACACACTGAGTATATTGACCAACAGGTTGACCCTGATGTTTATTTAAGCAGCATTGGAGAGGCAGTGACCACTAATGTAGAGGAGACAGCTACAACGTCACGGACAGTTAATGAACACGAGGTAGCCACATCTACTCTGTTGAAAAAGTCCAACAGGAGCACTCTAGATATGTGTGCCTCTGCTGTTGCACAACTAAAAGCAGCTGGATTAAGTCAATCTACTGTAAATAGTTTTGTTTCCTCCATGGAAGAAGTGTTTTTTGAGATTCAAAGTCAAGCTACAGATGCAGCTTTGCAGTGCTTATCTCCACAGGAAACTGAAAATAAGAACAGAATAGAACAATCTTTGCAAAAGTTGGAAAACCCTTTCACACCCTTAAATTCAGAAGCTAAACGAAATAAACACTTCAAAGAGAAATGGGGAATCGTAGAACCTGTTGAAAAGGTGCTTGGCACAAGATTTGACAGCAGAAGAAACAAAACAACTGGGACATACGATCAGGTCGTTGTAACTGACAAGTTTGCATATATTCCTATTTTAGAAACACTAAAGGCCATTTTTCAAAACCCAGAACTTGCAGACATGTTCAAGCCCAGGCACATGCCCAAGGAAGGTGTGTATGCAGACTTGAGAGATGCCGCCTATTTTAAAAAAAGTCCCTTATTCTCTATAGAAAAAGATGCCATACAGATCCAGCTATTTTATGACGACTTTGAAACAGCAAACCCCTTGGGGTCTAAAAAGGGTATACACAAATTAGGTGCTATATACTTTACATTAAGGAATTTTCCCCCAATCTTTAATTCATCATTGATAAATATTCATTTGGGTGCTCTTTTCCATGCGCAGGACATCAAGCGTTATGGTTTTAATTTGATACTTGAGCCACTTGTCAGTGATCTTAAAGTACTCGAGACAGAGGGACTTAAAGTTCCCAGATTGAAAGATGTGATTCACGGTACCATAGTTCAGGTCACTGGTGATAATCTTGGGTTGCATGGTTTATTTGGCTTTGTGGAGTCATTTGGGGCAAGGTATTGTTGTCGTTTCTGTCTCCTTGAGAAAGATTGTTTTCAAACTGTGTTCTGTGAAGATGATCCAAAAGTTGTACTACGAACTATCGAGATGCACAAACTGCACTGTCAAACTTTACAAACAGATCCTACACTACCTCATATCTATGGTGTCAAACGCATTTGTCTGCTGAATTCACTACAGTATTTTAATACAGCCAACAATTTTTCTGTAGATATAATGCACGATATTTTAGAAGGAGTTGCTCAGTTTGAAGTCAAACTTGTCCTGCAGTACATTAAGGAAAACTTCCTAAATGCTGAACAACTGGCTGGTAGAATACATGCTTTTGACTATGGATACAATCAGCAGCGAAACCGTCCACCTAGAGTAAAGTTGTTTGATGGAAGTAATGATTTGGGGTTGAATGCTATACAGTCTTGGTGCTTATTACGTAATATGCCTTTGCTATTTGGTGATTTAATACAGTCAGATGACCAGCACTGGCATCTTCTACTTTTGCTTCTACACATTGTTAACATTGTATTTTCCCCAGTCCTTACAGAAGGCATGACCATTTACCTCAAACATTTAATCATTGATCATCATCAGCTCTTCAAGCAGTTGTTTCCTGCAATCAATCTCTTACCAAAGCATCACTTCATGATTCATTACCCTCGTAATATAAAAAACATCGGCCCAGTTCTGCACATGTGGTGCATGCGTTATGAAGCTAAACATACTTTTTTTAAGAAGCAATTAAAAAGCTTTAAAAATGTAACAAAAACATTAGCCAAAAAGCACCAAAGTTGTATGGCAATGTATCGAGAGTCCTTTAGCAAGGAAAGATTAACTTTAGGTTCGGGGAAGATGGTAACACTTAGTGAGCTCAAAGAAGGTCCCGAGATTGCTTTAAAATTTGGGTCTGTATTGTCTACCAGTGTGTTTTCTGCCAAGTGGATCAAACATCATGGTACAGAGTACCGCCGTGACTTCATTATCTGTACTGAGGTAGCATTTGAGATGCCTGTATTTTGTAAAATCAAAATTATTGCTGTGAAAGATGACTGTGTATTGCTCTGTGGAAAACTGATGGAAACAGTGTGTTTTGATTACCATTACTATGCCTTTAAGGTCAGGATGCATCCAGACAGGGTTCAAAAGGTGATCAACATTACTGAACTGTGTTACTTTAAACCTTTTGATGTTCAAATGAAGTATGGAACGACAGATTCCTCCTTGTATGTTGTTCCCTATTGCCATTTTATGGAAACCTAAGGTCAATGTTTTAAAAAGGGATTTGTATTCTTAATATATTTTAGCCTGACATAGTTGAGCTGTTAATAAAAATTTGAAATGCATTATTTTGTGGTAAGTTGTGATTTTTACTCACTTAATGGAGTATTTGGTGTAATTTGACACTAAAAAAGTGTAAAATGAATACTGCTGAGATTTATTTCCGTGACACTATACGGTGTTAGAATTTGACTCTATTTGAGCTTGTTTTTCACTGCAAGATAGTCAATTATCAACACAATAGTGTGTAACATCAACACTTATCAGAGTTATTTTAACCTTGAGTGTCAACTCCATGCAGTGTTAAACTGGACTGGAATCAAACTCAATCAGAGTTGATTTGTTATTTTAGAAGAGTAAATGATTAACTCTTCCAAGGGTAATATTTACACTCTCCAGTGTTATTTAACCTTTAGTGTAAAATTAAAATAACACTATTCAGTGTAAGCGAGTGTTAAATTTTTACTCTATTTAGAGTTAATTTAACTCTAAAATGTTAACACTATGAAAAGAGTCAAATTAACACTATTTCAGGGTGGGACCATATACACTCAGAAATAGTGTTAAATTTAACTCTTTAAGTGTTACTTTAACACTTCAAAATTTACTGTGTGGTGTATTTTAACACCAATAAACCCATCCGTTTAAAAATGAATTTAATATATGTCAATCTAGCAAACCAGGCAACTAAAAGTAACTTTCTTAACAATGTTTGGTTCGTTTCTAGCCTGTTAGCTAGCTAGCTAACGTTAAGTTAGCTGGCTAGCCAGTTCAAATAATGACGATAGCATATAGCTGACAACATCTTAACTTCAGCGAATTTGTATTCATTATTACAGGAAAATAAACTCACAACAAGAGCATTATTTACAAGTTAATGGCAAGCTAATTACACAAAATAGCTTATGGTTGTGAGTGTGACAAAATAAAAAGCAGGGCATTCTACCGGAGAATTTTAGAACTTGGACACTGTCTCGTTGGCCTAACGTTATATCCTAATTTGGCTTTGGTGCAGGTCATGTTGTTCTTCACATTACCAACTCTGGTAAACACACCATATAGACAGAAGCGTGCTACATGGCAGACCAATCCGAACTCATCTCTCGGCATGTCCAGCCCATCCATTATCTCAGCCAATCATGGCTAGTGGGAAGGTTCCTGCCTTTTTCCGTGGCTAAACCAACTAGGCTCGTAATTTAACAATTGATTTGTATTTACAGATGGCAAACAAGTCTGTTATCAAGGCACATGAAAGTTCACATGTTCCAGAAGGCATTTCTGCCAAAAACGCATTTTGATTAAAAAAATGCCTTTCCTGTGAAGTAGTGACACGCGACTCGTTTCCTGAAACGAGTCACAATTCATTTTCGTTCTTTCTTAGGCTACCTGGCTTGCTCTTGACTGATTTAGAGTTAGTAAGTTGTTTAATAGCATGTTGAACGTCAATTGGTAGTGACATAATCAGACAGTACTTCCCAAGCAGAGTCCATATTTTTTTATCCTTGGCTATATAAGGTTTCAGAGCAGCCACTGAATGTCATAGAGACAAACCAAAGATATTCCATAGAAATCGGAGTCACATCTTTCCCCGGCATTTTACAGCTTGTTTCTAGCATAAATCATTGTGGACTAAAGCGTCATTATAGATCACTTTATATAATCAGGTCAATTTTTCCCCCCTAAGCTAACAAGGGGTAGGGCTATGCTTTTAGCCATTTTCTTTAACAACAGCCCTGGTTTTAACTTAACACACCAAGCCCTTCACTGACAATGAGATATTTAAGGAGTGCATGGTGACTGAAGGAATTGGCTGACAAAATCTATGGATAAGTAGACTATAATTTTGTCTGTCAAACAGGTAGGCCTACCTCTTATTTCTTGAATAGGAAGAAATAGGCTCTAAAAAATCACATTTTATTGGTCACATACACATTTTTAGCAGATGTTATTGCGGGTGTAGCGAAATGCTTGTGTTCCTAGCTCCAACAGTGCAGTAGTATCTAACAGTTCACAACAATACACACAAATCTAAAAGTAAAAGAATGGAATTAAGAAATATATAAATATTAGGATGAGCCATGTCGGAGTGGCATTGACTAAAATACAATAGAATAGAATACAGTATATACATATGAGATGAGTAAAGCAGTATGTAAACATTATTCAAGTGACTAGTGTTCCATTATTAAAGTGGCCAGTTATTCCATGTCTACAGTGCCTTCAGAAAGTAATCAGACCCCTTGACTTTTTCCACATTTTGTTACGTTACAGCCTTATTCTAAAATTGATTAAATATAATTTTTTTCTCAGCAATCTACACACAATACCCCATAATGACAAAGCGAAATTGTTGCTACTTTAATACAAATAAAAAACAGAAATACCTTATTTACATAAGAATGCAGACCCTTTGCCATGAGACTCAAAATTGAGCTTAGGTGCATCCTGTTTTCATTGATCATCCTTGAGATGTTTCTACAACTTGATTAGAGTCCACCTGTGGTAAATTCAATTTATTGGACATGATTTGGAAAGGCACACACCTGCCTATATAAGGTCCCACAGTTGACAGTGCATGTCAGAGCAAAAACCAAGCCATGAGGTCGAAGGAATTGTCTGTAGAGCTCCGAGACAGGATTGTGTCGAGGCACAGGTCTGGGGAAGGGAACAAAAGATTTCTGCAGCATTGAAGGTCCCCAAGAACACAGTGGCCTCCATCATTCTTAAATGGAAGAAGTTTGGAACCACCAAGATTCTTCCTAGAGCTGGCCGCCTGGCCAAACTGAGCAATCGGAAGAGAAGGGCCTTGGTCAGGGAGGTGACCAAGAACCTGATGGTCACTCTGACAGAGCTCTAGTTCCTCTGTGGAGATGGGTGAACCTTCCAGAAGGACAACCATCTCTGCAGCACTCCACCAATCAGGCCTTTATGGTAGAGTGGCCAGATGGAAGACACTCCTCAGTAAAAGGCACATGACAGCCCGCTTTGCCAAGAGGCACCTAAAGACTCTCAGACCATGAGAAACAAGATTCTCTGGTCTGATGAAACCAAGATTGAACTCTTTCGCCTGAATGCCAAGCGTCACGTCAGGAGGAAACCTGGCACCATCCCTACGGTGAAGCATGATGGTGGCAGTATCATGCTGTGGGGATGTTTTTCAGCTGCAGGGACTGGGAGGCAAAGCTGAACGGAGTAAAGTACAGAGAGCTCCTTGATGAAAACCTGCTCCAGAGAGCTCAGGACCTCAGACTGGGGCGAAGGTTCACCTTCCAACAGGACAACGACCCTAAGCACACAGCCAATACAACGCAGGAGTGGCGTCGGGACAAGTCTCTGAGAATGGCGCCGGAGAAGATGGTTGCCGTTTTACAGCCCTCTAACCAATTGTACTATAATGTGTGTTTTTGCCACTGTCTCTTATGACCCAAAAAGAGCTTCTGGATATCAGGACAGCGATTACTCACCTCGTATTGGACGAAGATTTCTTCTTCAACGAGTCGGATATTCTACAGACACCCGACTAGGCCCAAATCCACGTCATTCGCATGAGAAAGAGACAAAGATATCGTGGACGTAGGTCGGGGTGCCTTGTAAGGATCCGACGGCGAGCGAGTAAACTACCTCTTCCATCAATCCTATTAGCCAATGTTCAATCATTTGAAAATAAATTGGACGGCCTAAGATTAAGGTTATCTTACCAACGGGACATTAAAAACCGTGCAGCTCAGTGGGTAGAGCATATGCACTCACTAACTGTAAGTCGCTCTGGATAAGAGCGTCTGCTAAATGACTAAAATGTAAAATGTAAATGTAATATCTTATGTTTCACCGAGTCATGGCTGAATGACGACATGGATAACATTCAGCTGGCAGGATAAACGCCACATCGGCAGGATAGAATGGCTGAACTGGAGTAGAACTGGAGTTTACATATGAATGCCTGGAGCATTTCAATTTAGGAGAATCTCTTTTATAAAATGGGTTAAACTCATTTATAGTAACCCTAGGTGTAAAATAGTAAATAATGGCTATTTCTCAGAAAGTTTAAACTGTCAAGAGGAGTAAAACAAGGTTGTCAACTATCGGCATAGAGTTGAAGTCGGAAGTTTACATACACCTTAGCCAAATACATGTAAACTCAGTTTTTCACAATTCCTGACATGTAATCCTAGTAAGAATTCCCTGTCTTAGGTCAGTTAGGATCACCACTTTATTTTAAGAATGTGAAATGTCAGAATAATAGTAGAGAGAATTATTTATTTAAGCTTTTACTTCTTTCATCACATTCCCAGTGGGTCAGAAATTTACATACTCTCAATTAGTATTTGGTAGCATTGCCTTTAAATTGTTTAACTTGGGTCAAACATTTTGGGTAGCCTTCCACAAGCTTCCCACAATAAGTTGGGTGAATTTTGGCCCATTCCTCCTAACAGAGCTGGTGTAACAGAGTCAAGATTGTAGGCCTCCTTGCTCGCACACGCTTTTTCAGTTCTGCCCACACATTTTCTATAGGATTGAGGTCAGGGCTTTGTGATGGCCACTCCAATACCTTGACTTTGTTGTCCTTAAGCCATTTTGCCACAACTTTGGAAGTATGCTTGGGGTCATTGAACATTTGGAAGACCCATTTGCGACCAAGCTTTAACTTCCTGACTTGAGATGCTGCTTCAATATATCCACATAATTTTCCTTCCTCATGATACCATCTATTTTGTGAAGTGCACCAGTCCCTCCTGCAGCAAAGCACCCCCACAGCATGATGCTGCCACCCCCGTGCTTCACGGTTGGTATGGTGTTGTTCGGCTTGCAAGCAGCCCCCTTTTTCCTCTAAACATAACAATTATGGCCAAACTGTTCTATTTTTGTTTCATCAGACCAGAGGACATTTCTCCAAAAACTACGTTCTTTGTTCCCATGTGCAGTTGCAAACCATAGTCTGGCTTTTTTATGGCGGTTTTGGAGCAGTGGCTTCTTCCTTGCTGAGCGGCCTTTCAAGTTATGTCGATATAGGACTCGTTTTACTGTCGATATAGATACTTTTGTACCTGTTTCCTCCAGCATCTTCACAGGGTCCTTTGTTGTTGTTCTGGGATTGATTTGCACTTTTCGCACCAAAGTACGTTCATCTCTAGGAGACAGAATGTGTCTTCTTCCTGAGCGGTATGACGGCTGCGTGGTCCCATGGTGTTTATACCTGCGTACTATTGTTAGTACAGGTGAACGTGGTACCTTCAGGCATTTGGAAATTGCTCCCAAGGATGAACCAGACTTGTGGAGGTCTACACATGTTTTTCTGAGGTCTTGGCTGATTTCTTTTGATTTTCCCATGATGTCAAGCAAAGAGGCACTGAGTTTGAAGGTAGGCCTTGAAATACATCCACAGGTACACCTCCAATTGACTCAAATGATGTAAATTAGCCTATCAGAAGCTTCTAAAGCCATGACATCATTTTCTGGAATTTTCCAAGCTGTTTAAAGGCACAGTCAACTTAGTGTATATAAAATTCTGACGCACTGGAATTGTGATACAGTGAATTATAAGTGAAATAATCTGTCTGTAAACAATTGTTGGAAAAATTATTTGTGTCATGCACAAGTAGATGTCCTAACCGACTTGCAAAAACAATAGTTTGTTAACAAGACATTTTTGGAGTGGTTGAAAGACAAGTTTTAATGACTCCAACCTAAGTGTATGTAAACTTCCGACTTAAAAAAAAAAAAAATATATGTATATATAAATAAAAAGGATAGAACGGCTGACTCCGGTAAGACAAGGGGTGGCGGTCTGTGTCTATTTTTAAACAACAGCTGGTGCATAAAATCTAACACTAAGGAAGTCTCGAGGTTTTGCTCGCCTGAGGTACAGTGAGGGAAAACAATATTTGATCCCCTGCTGATTTTGTACGTTTGCCCACTGACAAATAAATTATCAGTCTATCATTTTATTGGTAGGTTTATTTGAACAGTGAGAGACAGAATAACAACAACAAAAATCCAGAAAAATGCATGTCAAAAATGTTATAAATTGATTTGCATTTTAATGAGGGAAATAAGTATATGACCCCTCTGCAGAGTATCTCATGATCAGCTGTAGACCACACTATTTATCAAGAGAGTTTTCATCTATATTTTTCGTAGCTGTCTATTTACCACCACAAACCGATGCTGGCACTAAGATTGCACTCAATGAGCTGTATAAGGCCATTAGTAAACAGGAAAACGCTCATCCAGAGCCAGCGCTCCTAGTGGCGGGGGACTTTAATGCAGGGAAACTTAAATCCGTTCTACCTCATTTCTACCAGCATGTTAAATGTGGAACCAGAGGGAAAAAACTCTAGACCACCTTTACTCCACACACAGAGACGCGTACAAAGCTCTCCCTCGCCCTCCATTTGGCAAATCTGACCATAACTCTATCCTCCTGATTCCTGCTTATATGCAAAAACTAAAGCAGGAAGCACCAGTGACTCGGTTAATAAGGAAGTGGTAGTAGATGCTAAGCTACAGGACTGTTTTGCTAGCACAGACTGGAATATGTTCCGGGAGTCTTCCGATAGCATTGAGGAGTACACCACATCAGTCACTAGCTTCATCAATAAGTACATCAATGACGTCGTCCCAACAGTAACCGTACGTACATACCCCAACCAGAAGTCATGGATTACAGGCAACATCCGCACTGAGCTTAAGGGTAGAGCTGCCCCTTTCAAGGAGTGGGACTCTAACCCGGACGCTTATAAGAAATCCCGCTATGCCCTCCGACGAACCATCAAACAGGCAAAGAGTCAATACAGGACTAAGATTGAATCATACTACACCGGCTCTGACGCTCGTCGGATGTGGCAGGGCTTGAAAACTATTACAGACTACAAAGGGAAGCACAGCCATGAGCTGCCCAGTGACACAAGCCTACCAGACGAGCTAAATCAATTCTATGCTCGCTTCGAGGCAAGCAACACTGAAGCATGCATGAGAGCATCAGCTGTTCCGGATGACTATGTGATAATGCTCTCCATAGCCGATGTCAGTAAGACTTTTAAGCAGGTCAACATTCACAAGGCCGCAGGGCCAGACGGATTACCAGGACGTGTACACCGAGCATGCGCTAACCAACTGGCAAGTGTCTTCACTGACATTTTCAACATGTCCCTGACTGAGTCTGTAATACCAACATGTTTCAAGCAGACCACCATAGTCCCTGTGCCCAAGAACACTAAGATAACCTGCCTAAATGACTACCGACCCGTAGCACTCACGTCTGTAGCCATGAAGTGCTTGGAAAGGCTGGTCATGGCTCACATCAACACCATTATCCCAGAAACCATAGACCCACTCCAATTTGCATATCCACAGATTATGCAATCTCTATTGCACTCCACACTGCCCTTTCCCACCTGGACAAGAGGAACACCTATGTGAGAATGCTATTCATTGACTACAGCTCAGCGTTCAACAACATAGTGCCCTCAAAGCTCATCACTAAGCTATGGACCCTGGAACTAAACACTTCCCTCTGAAACTGGATCCTGGACTTCCTGACGGGCCGCCCCCAGGTGGTAAGGGTAGGCAACAACACATCTGCCATGCTGATTCTCAACACGGGGCCCCTCAGTGGTGTGTGCTCAGTCCCCTCCTGTACTCCCTGTTCACCCATGACTGCATGGCCAGGCACGACTCCAACACCATCATTCAGTTTGCAGACAACACAACAGTGGTAGGCCTGATCACCGACAATGATGAGACAGCCTATAGGGAGGAGGTAAGAGACCTGGCCGTGTGGTGCCAGGATAACAACCTCTCCCTCAACGTGATCAAGACAAAGGAGATGATTGTGGACTACAGGGGGAAAAAAGAGGACTGAACACGCTCCCATTTTCATTGACAGGGCTGTAGTGGAACAGGTTGAGAGCTTCAAGTTCCTTGGTGTCCACATCACCAACAAACTATCATGGTCCAAACACACCAAGACAGTCGTGAAGAGGGCACGACAAAGCCTATTCCCCCTCAGGAGACTGAAAAGATTTGGCATGGGTCCTCAGATCCTCAAAAAGTTCTACAGCTGCACCATCGAGAGCATCCTGACTGGTTGCATCACCACCTGGTATGGCAACTGCTCGGCCTCCGACCGCAAGGCACTACAGAGGGCAGTGCGTATGGCCCAGTACATCACTGGGGCCAAGCTTCCTGCCATCCAGGATCTCTATACCAGGCGGTGTCAGAGGAAGGCCCTAAAAATTGTCAAAGACTCCAGCCACCCTAGTCATAGACTGTTCTCTCTGCTACTGCAAGGCAAGCAGTACCGGAGTGCCAAGTCTAGGTCCAAAAGGCTTCTTAACAGCTTCTACCCCAAAGCCATAAGACTCCTGAACAGCTAATCATGGCTACCCGGACCATTTGTATTGCAATTTACGCTGCTTCTGTACTCTGTTTATTATTCATGCATAGTCACTTTAACTCTACTCACATGTCCATATTACCTCAATTACCTTGACTAACCAGTTCCCCCGCACATTGACTCTGTACCCCCTGTATATAGCCTCCCTACTGTTATTTTATTTTAATGCTGGTCTTTAATTATTTGCTCTTTTTTAATTTTTTTAAAAACTGCATTGTTGGTTAAGGGCTTGTAAGTAAGCATTTCACTGTAAAGTCTACACCTGTTGTATTCGGTTCATGTGGGAAATAACATTTGATTTGATTTGAATATCCTTGAGTGGCCCAGCCAGAGCCTGGACTTCTCTGGAAAGAACTGAAAATAGCTGAGAATGTCACGCCCTGGCCTTGAGAGGCCTGTTGTCTTAGTTGGTTTGGTCAGGGCGTGAGTTTCTATGTTATATATTCTATGTTTATGATCTAGTTAGTCTATTTCTATGTTGCAGTGCTAGGTTGTGTTTCTAGGTTTGGCCGGGTGTGATTCCCAATCAGAGTCATCTATTCGCTCATTGTCTCTGATTGGGGATCATACTTAAGTAGCCCATTGCCTACTGTGTATTGTGGGATCTTGTTCCGTGTTGGCTTGTATGTGTATAGCCGGAGGACTTCACGTTACGTTGTTTCTTGTTTTGTTGTATGTTTATTTAGTAAATAAACATGTACGCTTTTCATGCTGCACCTTGGTCTGACCCGTCTCTCAACGTTCGTGACAGAAGATCCCACCATAAAAGGACCAAGCAGCGTGCCGAGGCGGAGCGAATAGCTTTGTCACAGGTGGGCAAATGGTGGTCATGGGAGGAGATATTCGCTGGGAAAGGACCCTGGGCGAAGGTACAAGCCCTGGCAAGAGAGGGTCAACAACAACGCCAACGGGACCAACCGCTGAGGAAGCCCGAGAAGCAACCCCAATAAAAAAATTTGGGGGGGCTAGAGGGGTGGTCGGGGATCGAGAGAGAAGAGCCCCGACCACTGCACCCGGTGGGGTTCCAGTTGGAGGCCCTACGACCATGGGAACAGGAATGGGAACCGTTTTACACGGAGGAGTCGGAGGATGACGACGACGATGAGGTTCTGTTCCCTAACTCGTGGGGGCTCCCGGAGGAGTCCTCACTGAAGGAGAATTGGCGAGAGAGAGAGAAGGACTGGAGCAGCCTGGGAGAGGAGGCCACCATGTTACGGGGGCTGTTAGCTCAGAGGGAGCAGGAGTTATTCGTTCAGAGGGAGGCGCTACAGGAAGCTCAAAGGGCGAAGGAAGTAGTGGAGGCACGGAGAGAGGAGCTGGTCAGGCAACAGAAGGAGCGTGTGTTCATTGAGGAACCTAGGTATGCAGAGATACGCACTGTGTCGCCAGTTCGCATTCACAGCCCAGTGCGTCCTGTGCCAGCGCCCCGTACGTGTCGTGTGAAAGTGGGCATCCAGCCAGGACGGGTTGTGCCGGCTCAACGCTCCTGGTCTCCAGTGCGCCTCCACGGTCCAGTATATCCTGGGCCAGCCCTACGCATTGTGTCGCCAGTGCGCGTTCACAGCCCAGTGCGTTCTGTGCCAGCGCCCTGCACGTGCCGTGCGAAAGTGGGCATCCAGCCAGGACGGGTTGTGCCAGCTCTAAGCTCCAGACCTCCAGTGCGGAACGAGCCTGCTCCCCGCACCAAACCAGTGGTGCGTGTCGCCAGCCCGGTAAGCCCCGTACCTGCTCCACGCACCAAACCAGTGGTGCATGTATCCAGTCCAGTAAGGCCTGTACCTCCTCCCCGCACCAAACCAGTGGTGCGTGTCGCCAGCCTGGTAAGCCCTGTACCTGCTCCTCGCACCAAACCAGTGGTGCGTGTATCCAGTCTTGTAAGGCCCGTACCTGCTCCCTGCACCAAACCATTGGTGCGTGTCCACAGTCCGGCCCGTTCCTGCTCCTCGCATCAAACCAGTGGTGCGTGTTTCCAGTCCGGCCCGTTCCTGCTCCTCGCACCAGACCAGTGGTGCGTGTCCCCAGTCCGGCCCGGCCCGTTCCTGCTCCTCGCACCAGACCTGTGGTGCGTGTCCCCAGTCCGGCCCGGCCCGTTCCTGCTCCTCGCACCAGACCTGTGGTGCGTGTTTCCAGTCCGGCCCGGCCCGTTCCTTTTCCTCACACCAGACCTGTAGTGCGTGTCTCCAGTCCGGCCCGGCCCGTTCCTGCTCCTCGCAGCAGTCCGCTCCATCGGGGTCCAGTTCAGCTCCGGTCAGCTTTTCCACTCCGGAGTCAGAGCATTCCGCTCCACCGGGGTCCAGTCCAGCTCCGGTCAGCTGCTCCACGCCGGAGCCAGAGCAGTCCGCTCCACCGGGGTCCAGTCCAGCTCCGGTCAGCTGCTCCACTCCGGAGCCAGAGCATTCCGCTCCACCGGGGTCCAATCCAGCTCCGGTCAGCTGCTCCACTCCGGAGCCAGAGCAGTCCGCCCTACCGGTGCCCAGTCCAGCTCCGGTCAGCGGCTCCATTCCGGAGCCAGAGCAGTCCGCTCCACCGGTGCCTAGTCCAGCTCTGGTCAGCGGTTCCGCTCCGGAGCCAGAGCTGTCCGCTCCACCGGTGCCCAGTCCGGCTCCGCTCCGGAGCCAGAGTAGTCCGCTCCACCGGTGCGAGTCCAGTTCCCTTCCACCGGGGGCCAGTTCAGCTCCGGTCAGCGGCTCCACTTCAGACCCAGAAGTCAGCCCCTCTCCAGGGTTGGGGCCTCCCACACCAGGGTCCAGACAGGGCTCGGTGCATTGCGGGAGGATTGCCGATCCAGGCCCAGACGTCAGCCCCTCTCCAGGTTCGGGGTCTCCCACACCAGGGTCCAGACAGGGCTTTGTGCATCGTGGGAGGAAGGAGAGGGGAAGCATCGCGCCGAGGTCCAGACCAGACCAGGGGTGCAACGGGGCGGCAGAGAGGAAGAGGTCGTCACGCCCGGAGCCGGATCCGCCTCCGAGGCTGAAAGCCCACCCGGACCCTCCCCTGTCATGTCAAGTTTGTGCGGCCGGAGTCCGCACCTTTGGGAGGGGGGGGTACTGTCACGCCCTGACCTATAGAACTCTAGTTTGTTGAGTCAGGGTGTGGAAATCTATGTTAGAAATTCTATGTTGATGTTCTATTTTTCTATTTCTATGTCTGGCCGGGTATGATTCCCAATCCGAGGCAGCTGTCGCTCGTTGTCTCTGATTGGGGATCATACTTAGGTAGCCTATTGCCTACTGTGTATTGTGGGATCTTGTTCCTGTTAGGCTGGTATGTGTATAGCCCTTTGGACTTCACTTCACGTTACGTTGTTTCTTGTTTTGTTTAATGTTTATTTAGTTAATAAACATGTACGCTTTTCACGCTGCACCTTGGTTCGACCCGTCTCTCAACGATCGTGACAGTGCAGCAACGCTCCCCATACAACCTGACAGAACTTGAGAGGATCTGCAGAGAATAATGGGAGAAACTCCCCAAATACAGGTGTGCCAAGCTTGTAGTGTCATACCCAAGAAGAATCAATGCTTTAATCGCTGCCAAAGGTGCTTCAACAAAGTACTGGTCTCAATACTACAATATTTCCAGATTTTTTTATTTCTAAAATTGTGTGTAGATTGATGACGGGAAAAAAACTATTTAATCAATTTTAGAATAAGGCTGTAACGTAACAAAATGTGGAAAAAGTCAAATGGTCTGAATACTTTCCGAAGGCAATGTACAGTGAGGGAAAAAAGTATTTGATCCCCTGCTGATTTTGTACGTTTGCCCACTGACAAATAAATGATCAGTCTATAATTTTAATGGTAGGTTTATTTGAACAGTGAGAGACAGAAATAACAACAAAAAAATCCAGAAAAACGCATGTCAAAAATGTTATAAATTGATTTGCATTTTAATGAGGGAAATAAGTATTTGACCCCCTCTCAATGAGAAAGATTTCTGGCTCCCAGGTGTCTTTTATACAGGCAACGAGCTGAGATTAGGAGCACACTCTTAAAGGGAGTGCTCCTAATCTCAGCTTGTTACCTGTATAAAAGACACCTGTCCACAGAGGCAATCAATCAATCAGATTCCAAACTCTCCACCATGGCCAAGACCAAAGAGCTCTCCAAGGATGTCAGGGACAAGATTGTAGACCTACACAAGGCTGGAATGGGCTACAAGACCATCGCCAAGCAGCTTGGTGAGAAGGTGACAACAGTTGGTGCGATTATTCGCAAATGGAAGAAACACAAAAGAACTGTCAATCTCCCTCGGCCTGGGGCTCCATGCAAGTTCTCACCTCGTGGAGTTGCAATGATCATGAGAATGGTGAGGAATCAGCCCAGAACTACACAGGAGGATCTTGTCAATGATCTCAAGGCAGCTGGGACCATAGTCACCAAGAAAACAATTGGTAACACACTACGCCGTGAAGGACTGAAATCCTGCAGCGCCCGCAAGGTCCCCCTGCTCAAGAAAGCACATATACAGGGCCGTCTGAAGTTTGCCAATGAACATCTGAATGATTCAGAGGAGAACTGGGTGAAAGTGTTGTGGTCAGATGAGACCAAAATCAAGCTCTTTGGCATCAACTCAACTCGCCATGTTTGGAGGAGGAGGAATGCTGCCTATGACCCCAAGAACACCATCCCCACCGTCAAACATGGAGGTGGAAACATTATGCTTTGGGTGTGTTTTTCTGCTAAGGGGCAGGACAACTTCACCGCATCAAAGGGACGATGGACGGGGCCATGTACCGTCAAATCTTGGGTGAGAACCTCCTTCCCTCAGCCAGGGCATTGAAAATGGGTCGTGGATGGGTATTCCAGCATGACAATGACCCAAAACACACGGCCAAGGCAACAAAGGAGTGGCTCAAGAAGAAGCACATTAAGGTCCTGGAGTGGCCTAGCCAGTCTCCAGACCTTAATCCCATAGAAAATCTGTGGAGGGAGCTGAAGGTTCGAGTTGCCAAACGTCAGCCTCGAAACCTTAATGACTTGGAGAAGATCTGCAAAGAGGAGTGGGACAAAATCCCTCCTGAGATGTGTGCAAACCTGGTGGCCAACTACAAGAAACGTCTGACCTCTGTGATTGCCAACAAGGGTTTTGTCACCAAGTACTAAGTCATGTTTTGCAGAGGGGTCAAATACTTATTTTCCTCATTAAAATGCAAATCAATTTATAACATTTTTGACATGTGTTTTTCTGGATTGTTTTGTTGTTATTCTGTCTCTCACTGTTCAAATAAACCTACCATTACAATTATAGACTGATCATGTCTTTGTCAGTGGGCAAACATACAAATCAGCAGGGGATCAAATACTTTTTTCCCTCACTGTATATACATAATTGGTCCAAAATAGCATCCGAGCTATTAGACAGCACTGCTCTGTCTTACTATATGTAGGCCATGTATCTGATGCGGTTGACCCAAGTTAAACAATTTAAAGGCAATGCTACCAAATACTAATTGAGTGTATGTAAACTTCTGACCCACGGAATGTGATGAAAGAAATAAAAGCTGAAATAAATCATTCTCTCTACAATTGTTCTGACATTTTACATTCTTAAAATAAAGTGGTGATCCTAACTGACCTAAAACAGGGAATGTTTACTAGGATTAAATGTCAGGAATTATGAAAAACTGAGTTTAAATGTATTTGGCTAAGGTGTATTTAAACCTCTGACTTCAACTGTACTTACACACCAGTCTCATTACCTTGCGTGAATGATAATCTCTCAACTTTAAACAATGCCAAATTAGAAATTCTCTTCTGTCACTGCATGAAATAGCAAACATAACGTGAATTAAGCGATGACATTTATTTACCTCATCTTTGAACTCATCATGAGGGGCCGCAGTTGCTCGCGGGTCTGCGTACCCACATTCATACCCCCCCCCCCCCCACACACACACCAGAGCAAAACATTTTAGTGGCCCTCCTCTTGACAACAAAGTTTTAGAGTACATTTTGTGTAAATATACACATTTTGCCCTGGGGTGTAGAGAAAATGTTGCAGTTTTAAAGCAAGTTTACTGCAATTCTACACATTTTGCCATAGGATGGAGAGAAATGTTTGCAGTTTTTAATATAATATCTGAGTGAGACTAACTAAGAAAATCAATGGGGCCCCCCGGCCGGTAATTCGACCATGATAACAAGTTTAGATAGCTATAAACGAATTTAGCAATCCATATTTTTTTGCTGACATTGGCTAATTGACTGACTATCAGTGACTGACATAACAACAGAAAACTGCTGATGCACAACCAAATGTCTAAATTGCACCTTGTGTATTCTACTATTATAACTCGCAACAGGGGGGGGTGGGGGTGGGGGGGGGAATTGATCCGAGAACCTTCAAAAGGGGGTGGCGCCAGTTGCCCATCCCTGCGGTAGTAAATGCCAACCTGTTGCCTAGTCTATGGCTTAGCAGTGTGTTGAATAGATTCCACGATCTGTATTTGAGCAAGTGCTAGGCTCGTTCTCGACCTCACTGTGCTAGGCTCGTTCTCAACCTCACTGTGCTAGGCTCGTTCTCGACCTCACTGTGCTAGGCTCGTTCTCGACCTCACTGTGCTAGGCTCGTTCTCCACCTCACTGTGCTAGGCTCGTTCTCGACCTCACTGTGCTAGGCTCGTTCTCGACCTCACTGTGCTAGGCTCGTTCTCAACCTCACTGTGCTAGGCTCGTTCTCAACCTCACTGTGCTAGGCTCGTTCTCGACCTCACTGTGCTAGGCTCGTTCTCAACCTCACTGTGCTAGGCTCGTTCTCGACCTCACTGTGCTAGGCTCGTTCTCAACCTCACTGTGCTAGGCTCGTTCTCGACCTCACTGTGCTAGGCTCGTTCTCGACCTCACTGTGCTAGGCTCGTTCTCGACCTCACTGTGCTAGGCTCGTTCTCGACCTCACTGTGCTAGGCTCGTTCTCGACCTCACTGTGCTAGGCTCGTTCTCGACCTCACTGTGCTAGGCTCGTTCTCGACCTCACTGTGCTAGGCTCGTTCTCGACCTCACTGTGCTAGGCTCGTTCTCGACCTCACTGTGCTAGGCTCGTTCTCGACCTCACTGTGCTAGGCTCGTTCTCGACCTCATTAGATGTGCGCCTAAATCTACGCCCACCGTGATGTATAGAACCGCTCACCGGGGGAAATGGTGTGAAAAGAGTGTGTCAGAGATGGAAAGAGGCCTAATCATTGTATGCGTGCCATTATGGCGTCTGTGACAGCATGGGCAGCGCCATCTTCTTCTTCTTCTATGGTATATTAGCGATCGCACAATTTAATGTGCATCCCGCCACCTACTGTGCGGGATGGAAACAGGATTCCCCCAAAATTTAACAAACTACAAAAAAATACCAAAAAATAAATAAATAAACAGAACTAAATAAAACAACATTTTTGTTAAACAATAAAACAGGACCAGGAGCCTGCAAGCTGACAAAACAAAGGAGATGATCGTGGACTTCAGGAAACAGCAGAGGGTGCACCCCCCTATCCACATCGACGGGACCGCAGTGAAGAAGGTGGAAAGCTTCAAGTTCCTTGGTGTACACATCACCGACAAACTGAAATGGTCCACCCACGCAGACAGTGTGGTGAAGAAGGCGCAACAGAGCCAATTCGGCTTGGCACCTAAAACCCTCACAAACTTTTACAGATGCACAATTGAGAGCATCCTGTCGGGCTGTATCACCACCTGGTATGGAAACTGCACTGCCCGCAATCGCAGGGCTCTCCAGAGGGTGGTGCGGTCTGCCGAACGCATTATCAGGGGCAAACTACCTGCCCTCCAAGACACATACAGCACCCGATGTCATAGGAAGGCCAAAAAGATCATCAAGGACATCAACCACCCAAGCCACTGCCTATTCACCCCGCAATCATCCAGAAGGCGAGGTCAGTACAGGTGCATCAAACCTGGGACCGAGAGAATGAAAAACAGCTTCTATCTCAAGGCCATCAGACTGTTAAATAGCCATCACTAGCACATTAGTGGCTGCTGCTGCCTATTGAAATCACTGGCCACTTTAAGAAATGGAACACTAGTCACTTTAATAATGTTTACATATCTTGCACTACTCATCTCATATATATACTGCATTCTATTCTATAATATTCTATTGTATCTTAGTCCATGCCGCTCTGTCATTGCTTGTCCATATATGTATATTTTCTTAAATTCCATTCCTTACTAGTTTTGTGTGTATTAGGTATATGTTGTGAAATTGTTAGATATTACTTGTTAGATATTACTGCACTGTCGGAGCTAGAAGCACAAGCATTTCGCTACACCTGCTATAACATCTGCTAAACACGTGTACGTGACAAATACAATTTGACTTGATTTGAGTTGGACTGTGTTTCCTCCGACACATTGGTGCGGCTGGCTTCCAGGTTAAGCGAGCGGTGTGTCAAGAAGCAGTGCGGCTTGGCAGGTCATGTTTCGAGGGATGCATGGCTCTCGACCTTCGCCTCTCCCGAGTCCGTTGGGGAGTTGCAGCGATGAGACAAGATTGTAACTACCAATTGGAAATCACAAAATTGCGGAGAAAAAGGGGGTAAAATATATTTTAACAAAATATATATAATAATTCATAATTATAATAATAATAATAATAATAATAATAAAATAAAACAGATCTGATCCCTACACAGGCTCAAGGGGAACCTGGGAGGGCGGGTCTTCCAGCGCCAGTACCCCTTGCAAGTCTTCAGATGTAAAATCCACAATAATGTCCAGTTTCTTAGACTTCTTTGAGACTTGTGCCATACAGTTTATAACTGTGGCAATGAACACCACCAAATCTACCTTTTTAACACACAGGGTATATTTTGACTGGCAGTAAACATTTACTACAGGCTGTGGTGCATCCACTACCATATCTTCAATAGCATCACTTGTTTTATCAATTATTTTAATCGCCTCCGCATACGAGATTCAATTGACCGCTCTAACTTTTGCCATCTCAATCTCCTTCACCCTTACAGGGCACTCCAGGAATTCGGGATCATGATCCCCACTGCAATTGCAACACCGTCGTCCTTCTACACACCGTTCTTCAGTATACTCTGTCCGTCTGCACACACTTGAAACGTGGCCAAATCTTTTACAATTCTTACACTGCAATGGTTTGAGGACAGCGTATCTTACAGCGTATCTTACATAACCAAGCTTCAAATGCATAGGTATTAGCTCATTTTCTTTATTCAACCAGCGGGTCAGATGCCGGGCACCAACCACACCAGATCCACACCAGGAATTCTCTTCAGGTATTCAACCTGAACATCCGTCATCACCCCTGAGATGACTCCTTTGACGGGTGCTCTACTCCGAAGTTCAAAACACAAAACTTCTGTTGTCCGGATTCTTTTGAGGCTCACTGCAATCTTCCTATGTTCTTCAGAAATACAATTAATCAAAATAAGAACACTCCTGGTCACTCTGACAAACACACCGCCCGGGCAACGAAGGAGTGGCTTCGTAAGAAGCATTTCAAGGTCCTGGAGTGGCCTAGCCAGTCTCCAGATCTCAACCCCATAGAAAATCTTTGGAGGGAGTTGAAAGTCCGTGTTGCCCAGCGACAGCCCCAAAACATCACTGCTTACAGAAAGACTTACAGAAAACGTTTGACCTGTGTCATTGCCAACAAAGGGTATATAACAAAGTATTGAGAAACTTTTGTTATTGACCAAATACTTATTTTCCACCATCATTTGCAAATAAATTCATTAAAAATCCTACAATGTGATTTTCTGGATTTTTTTTCTCATTTTGTCTGTCATAGTTGACGTGTACCTATGATGACAATTACAGGCCTCTCTCATCTTTTTAAGTGGGAGAAATTGCACAATTGGTGGCTGACTAAATACTTTTTTCCCCCACTGTACAGGGGGTACCGGTACAGAGTCATTGTGCGGGGGCACAGGTTAGTCGAGGTAATTGAGGTAATATGTACATGTGGGTAGAGTTAAAGTGACTATGCATATTGATCCAAGATGGCGTAGCAGTGCGGTCGTGAATTCTGTTGTGTCCTCGTGTAAATATTCGTGTTTTTTGTCTTTTTTTCGTATATATTTCTCTATCTCACTTTCCATCCTTTAACTAAATATACTTTCCTGCAACCCGCCTCAACCAATGTGGAACGGATTCTATTATTTCTTTATACCTTTTATCAAGAACCTATGGCTGAAACTAGCCAGCTAACTAGCTACTTGCTATTAGCCACCGTTAGCGGTCTTCACCACTGTCCGTGGCCTGCACTACCTACCAGCCAGCTCTAGCCTGGACAATTATCGGCCAGTCTGCACAGCGTGCTATCGACCCAGAGCATATCGGATTTTCTGCTGGAATCACTGAATCACTGGACCTTAACACCTGATCATCGCAACTAGCTAGCTGCAACCGAATGGCTGTTGTTGGCTAATCACCACTGTCCAGACACACCAGTTAGCCTTGAGCTAGCCTCGAGCCATGCCCATCTCCCGGCTATCTACCTCTCTGTCAACCGGACGGGACTCCTAGTGTCGACACGGAGCCCCGCCGATCCATCACGACTGGTCTGCCGACATAATCGTCTGATGTGGTTTCAACAGACTTCCCATTGTGATGACCACGAAGATCCATCTGCTAGCCCCGGCCCGCTAGTACGCGCAATCAACAGCCGTGCCTCCTGCTCGCCTGTGCTGTAGCAGCCTACGAACTGCTCCCGGACTTACCTATTGCTGTTCACTGGACCCTATGATCACTCAGCTACACAGCTGATGCCTGCTGGACTGTTCCTTTACACGGTACCCCATACTGTTTATCTGTTTAGCCTCAGCCCAAACTTTCGGCGCCATTACCAGTTGTTGTCTTAGCCCTCTCGAATAACACCTGTGATTGTGTTATGCCTCTCTCCCATGTCAATATGCCTTGCCTATTGCTGTTTGGGTTAGTTCTTATTGTACTATTTCACTGTAGAGCCCCCAGTCCCGCTCAACCTGCCTCAGATAGCTCCTTTGCCCCACCCCCCATACAAGTGGAGACCGGCTCAATCGGTACCTCCAGTGATGCTATTGCTTTCATCGTTACCCAATGCTTAGGTGTACCTCCACTGTACTCATATCCTTCCATATCCTTGTCTGTACATAATGCCCTGAATCTATTCTACAACGCCCGGAAATCTGCCCCTTTTATTCTCTGTACCCAACGCACTGGAAGACCAGTTCTTAAAGCCTTTAGCCGTATACTTAAACTATTCCTCCTCTTTTCCTCTGGTGATGTAGAGGTTAACCCAGGCCCTGTAGCCCCTAGTATCACTCCTACTCCCCAGGCGCTATCATTTGTTGACTTCTGTAACCGTAAAAGCCTTGGTTTCTTGCATGTTACCATCAGAAGCCTCCTTCCCAAGTTTGAGTTATTCACTGCGTTAACACATTCTGCCAACCCTGATGTTCTAGCAGTGTCTGAATCCTGGCTTAGGAAGGCCACCAAAAATTCAGAAATGTCCATCCCAAACTACAACATTTTCCGTCTAGATAGAACTGCCAAAGGGGGCGGAGTTGCAATCTACTGTAGAGAGAGCCTGCAGACTCTATCATACTATCCAGGTCTGTGCCCAAACAGTTTGAGCTTCTACTTCTGAAAATCCACCTTTCCAGAAATAAGTCTCTCACTGTTGCCGCTTGCTACAGACCCCCCTCAGCCCCCAGTTGTGCCCTGGACACCATATGTGAATTGCTTGCCCCCCATCTATCCTCAGAGTTCGTTCTGCTTGGTGACCTAAACTGGGATATGCTTAACACCCCGGCCGTCCTACAATCTAAACTAGATGCCCTCAATCTCACACAAATTATCAAGGAACCTACCAGGTACAACCCAAAAATGTGTATACATGGGCACCCTCATAGATATCATCCTGACTAATTGACCCTCTAAATACACCTCCACTGTCTCATTGCCTGTGTCCGTAATGGGTCTGCGGTCAAACGACCACCCCTCATCACTGTCAAACGCTCCCTAAAACACTTCAGCGAGCAGGCCTTTCTAATTGACATGGCCCGGGTATCCTGGATGGATATTGACCTCATTCCGTCAGTAGAGGATGCCTGGATGTTCTTCAAAAGTGCTTTCCTCCCCATCTTAAATAAGCATGCCCCATTCAAAAAAATTCAGAACTAAGAACAGATATAGCCCCTGGTTCACCCCAGACTTGACTGCCCTTGACCAGCACAAAAACATCCTGTGGCGTACTGCATTAGCATCGAACAGCCCCGCGATATGCAACTTTTCAGGGAAGTCAGGAACCAATATACACAATCAGTTAGGAAAGCAAAGGGTAGCTTTTTCAAACAGAAATTTGCATCCTGTAGCACTAACTCCAAAAAGTTTTGGGACACTGTAAAGTCCATGGAGAATAAGAGCACCTCCTCCCAGCTACCCACTGCACTGAGGCTAGGAAACACGAGAATCGAGTTTCAATAAGCATTTTGCTACGGCTGGCCATGCTTTCCACCTGGCTACCCCACCCCGGCCACCAGCTCTGCACCCTCCGCTGCAACTTGCCCATGCCCCCCCCCGCTTCTCCTTCACCCAAATTCAGATAGCTGATGTCCTGAAAGAGCTGCAAAATCTGGACCCCTACAAATCAGCTGGGCTAGACAGTATGGACCCTTTCTTTCTAAAATTAGCCACCGAAATTGTCGCAACCCCTATTACTAGCCTGTTCAACCTCTCTTTCGTATCGTCTGAGATCCCCAGAGATTGGAAAGCTGCCGCGGTCATCCCCCTCTTCAAAGGGGGTGACACTCTAGATCCAAACTGTTACAGACCTATATCCATCCTGCCCTGCCTTTCGAAAGTTTTTAAAAGCCAAGTTAACAAACAGATCACCGACCATTTCGAATCCCACCGTACCTTCTCCGCTATGCAATCTGGTTTCCGAACTGGTCATGGGTGCACCTCAGCCACGCTCAAGGTCCTAAACAATATAATAACAGCGATCGATAAAAGACAGTACTGTGCAGCCGTCTTCATCGACCTGGCCAAGGCTTTTTACTCTATCAATCAACGCATTCTTATTGGCAGACTAAATAGCCTGGGTTTCTCAAACGACCGCCTCGCCTGGTTCACCAACTACTTCTCAGATAGAGTTCAATGTGTCAAATCGGAGGGCCTGTTGTCTGGACCTCTGGCAGTCTCTATGGGGGTGCCACAGGGTTCAATTCTCGGGCCGACTCTATTCTCTGTGTATATCAATGATGTCGCTCTTGCTGCTGGTGACTCTCTACGCAGACGACACCATTTTGTATACATCTGGCCCTTCATTGGACACTGTGTTAACAAACCTCCAAACGAGCTTCAATGCCATACAACACTCCTTCCGTGGCCTCCAACTGCTCTTAAACGCTAGTAAAACTAAAGGCATGCTCTTCAATCGAACGCTGCTTGCACCCGCCCGCCCGACTAGAATCACTACTCTCAGCGGGTAGTGGACAACTACAAATACCTAGGTGTCTGGCTAGACCGTAAACTCTCCTTCAGAATCACATTAAGCAGCTCCAATCCGAAGTTAAATCTAGAGTCGGCTTCCTATTTCGCAACAAAGCCTCCTTCACTCATGCTGCTAAACATGCCCTTGTAAAACTGACTATCCTACCGATCCTTGACATCGGCGAAGTCATTTACAAAATAGCTTCCAACACTCTACTCAGCAAATTGTATGTAGTCTTTCACAGTGCCATCCGTTTTGTCACCAAAGCCCCATATACTACCCACCATTGTGACCTGTACGCTCTCGTTGGCTGGCCCTCACTAAATTTTTGTCGCCAAACCCACTGGCTCCAGGTCATCTATAAATCACTTCTAGGCAAATACCTGCCTTATCTTAGCTGATTGGTCACCATAGCAACACCCACCCGTAGTATGCAGGTATTTGCGTTCCAGCAGGTATATCTCACTGGTCATCCCCAAGCCAACACCTCCTTTGGCCGCCATTCCTTCCAGTTCTCTGCTGCAAATGACTGGAACGAACTGCAAAAATCTCTGAAGCTGGAGTCACTTATCTCCCTCACTAACTTTAAGCATCAGTTGTCAGAGCAGCTTACTGATCACTGCACCTGTACATAGCCCATCTGTAATTAGCCCACCCAACTACCTCATCCCCATATTGTTATTTACATTGTTATTTATTTTGCTCATTTGCACCCCAGTATCTCTATTTGCACATCATCTTCTGCACATCTATCACTCCAGTGTTAATACTAAATTGTAATTATTTTGCACTATGGTCTATTTATTGCCTTACCTCCATAACTTACTACACTTGCACACACTGTATATAGATTTTCTACTGTGTTATTGACTGTACGTTCTGTTTATTCCATATGTAACTCTGTGTTGTTGTTGTTTTTATCGCACTGCTTTGCTTTATCTTGGCCAGGTCGCAGTTGTAAATGAGAACTTGTTCTCAACTGGCTTACCTGGTTAAATAAAGTATTAAAAAAAATAAAAAAATTGATAATAAACAGAGAGTAGCAGCAGCGTAAAAGAGGGGGTGGGGTGGGGTGGGGTGGGGGGGGACAATGCAAATAGTCCGGATAGAGCGCAACGAGTGACGGTGGATGGTGGTTGGAAGAGCGCGCTTATTTGAAATGGAAAAGCGTTGCGGTAGATATTGATAAAGAAGAACATCAAGTCGCGCTCTGTGGGATGCACTGTTGAGTGCTACATCCCGAGGGGTTCGTGCTGATTGTACGGAGATTGTGACAGCTAGTTAAATGGTGTCCCTTGAGAAGGCAAGAACAAGATGTATGTCAGGAGAAGTGCAATATTATCATAAGGAGACGTATACTTGGAATACGGTGGAGGAATGGAGGGAAAAAGAGAGGCCTAGGAGGTCTAAGAGAGAGAGGGAGGAAGAGGGTGAGATTGAGTCGGTTAAAAATGGCGGAAAAAAGGGAGATGGTTTGTTAAAGAAGAATGGTAGAAAGTATAAGCAGAGTGAGCTGAAGACAGGAGGAGAAATGGAAGTGAATGAGGGCGAAGTATCGGAGGTGGTAGGTGTGGTGAAGTTCTTGGAGCCAAAGGATTGCACCAAGGGTCAGGATAAAGATGAGTCTGTGACCGTAGGAGTGAAGTTTTTGGAAAAAGTGGAACCTTGTCTTTTGGCTGATCCATTTGTGGTTTCAGGGTGGGTGAAAACAGAGTTGGGTGCTGTGGAATCGGTGAGGGTAACCAGAAGTGGTCTTGTGATAATTGCTTGTGTTTCTGCTCATCAGAGGGAGCAGGCCCTCCGCGTTAAACGAATGGGGGCAAGAGATGTGAATTGTTTTGCGCTCAAGAAAAGGGTACCATTGAAAGGAGTGATTAACTGGGGTAGCAGTAAATGTAAAAGTTGACCAACTGAAGGGGAAGATTCCCGATGTTTGTGATGCTCGTTGTTTGGTGCGACGCAGACAGGGTGGCGCGAGTGGTGAAACAAAAGAGTCATTGTCTGTTCTTTCAAGTTTTGATGTTGAGTCTTTGCCCGACAAAGACGTGTTAGGATGTATAAGTTATCCTGTACGAGCTTTTGTGCCGAATACATTACGTTGTTATATGTTTCAGTAAGATTGGATTTTTAGCATTTATAGCAATGGTTATCAACTGTACTGCAGGGATGGAATATAAGTCTCCGAAAATGTAGGTTGTGGTGGGAGCTGCAGAGAGGTATTTGGGTGTGCGAGACTTGACATCAGAAGAGTTACAGGGTGTGTTAAGTGGTGGTGTCCCATCCTTTCAGGTTGTTGGCCTGAGGTAGGACTAAATAGATTGAAATAGTTGAGTAGGGTGGTGTTGTTATTATTTTTATTTTTTTGTGAGTGTAGTGTTAGATGGTAGGGTATTTGTCCCCCGAGTGGCGCAGTGGTCTAAGGCACTGTATTGCAGTGCTAGCTGTGCCACTAGAGATCCTGGTTTGAATCCAGGCTCTGTCGTAGCTGGCCGTGACCGGGAGACCCATGGGGCGGCGCACAATTGGCCCAGTGTCGTCCAGGATAGGGGAGGGAATGGCCGGCAGGGATGTAGCTCAGTTGGTTGAGCATGGCGTTTGCAACGGCAGGGTTGTGGGTTCAATTCCCACGGGGGGCCAGTAAAAAAAATATGTATAAAAATAATTTAAAAAAATAATGACTCACTAACTGTAAGTCGCTCTGGATAAGAGCGTCTGCTAAATGACTAAAAATGTATTTGTTTATTTATTTATTTTTTCAAGCAAAGTTTAAGGGAGTTGTACTCCAGTCTAGTAGGTGGCGGTAATGCAACATTTATTGAATGCCAACTGCCGTTAAACCTCATCGAAGAAGGTCACTAGCGGCCTCTATGGTCACGTGTCCGTATAGCCTCCCGGACAGAATAAGAAAGTGGGCGGGTTTAGTCGTCTTCTGTTGTGTATGTTAGCTTCAGTTAGCAAAGAAGCTAGCCAAGGTGGCTTAACTTTATGATTTTATAATGGTTCAACTTCACTTTGCACGTGGATTACGTACTGGTATTTCGCAAACGTTTAGTATCCAACTTGCTGCCCTCCGAATTGGGAGGCCTGCTACTTACGCGTCCAGAAGGCTGCCATTGAAGACCCAAGAGCAATTGTATCACACTGTCGAAAGGTCGTTTCTCAACAATGCGTCTAACGAGGTATTTGGCTTTATACTGTCCTCTCACACATTTATCAGCTAGATAACACTACTTCCATTCAAGGAATAGATGTCCTATTAGCGATAATGTCATGTTAGCTAGCTAGCTAGTTATTGGCTCTGCGTTCGATAGTGCTGCAATTTATAAATTATGTCTGATTTCTTGCTCTGCAGATTAGCCTGGTTGTACAGGCAAGTGCGTTAACTTTAAAAAAATGCATTAGGTATTCAATTAATCTCTACAACTCCCATGCATGATTGGATGATGCAATATTATAACCAATTCTTCAAGATCTCATTCTAAAAAGTAATTCATGAATGGAGGTTATTTTAAACGGATACATTATTTGTTATAAATTGTAGCATACATTGAATGGAAATAAATAGTTTCCCATTTGTGTCCGTCTCTGCCCAGGTACAGTTAACCTCTATACAGCGGATGGTCCGCAGCTTCTGTACATCCTCCACCTGCCACTCTGAAGAGGGGAAGCTGATCTATTCAGGGAACCTCGGCAACGCTGTTCGAGGTATTACGTTATTACCCTCATCTCATTATCACCACCATCATCAACATCGTTGATATAATTGCATAACTAAACATAAATTGCACCTTTTAATAATACTGTATTTTCTGTCTGTTTGTTGCAGGGGTGAAGATGTTCTCCTACACCAGTAGCGGGGCCAGCCTGTGCGTGATGCCATACATACTTCTGAAGACGGGCATCAGCGTTCATGGTCTGGTGCTGAAAGGTGCCTTCTGCGGTGTCATCGGTTTCTTTACATTCCTGACTCCCATCCTCCTCCACATCATCACCAAAGGCTACGTGGTCCGCCTGTACCACAACCAGGACACTGACACGTACACAGCTGTCACTTACAATGTCCTCCTGATGGAGAAAAAGACTGTGTTCCGTCAGAGTGAGGTCAAGATACCGGGTGTCAGCAAAATGTTCACCACATTCTATGCCGACAAGAAGTCGATGCTTGTGAACCCGATGCTGTTCCCACTTCCTCATGACTATAACCACCTCATGGGTTACGACCAGCCCTTTTCATTTGATACGGAAGACTTGGATGGTAATCCAAATAAAAGTTAATTGATTTGTACAGATAATGCCAATGGCAGTCAACTGCTGTATGGAATGGTTGTGCGTGTGTGTGTGTGTATATGTACGACTAACTTAAAGTGTAGTCACAATAGCATATTAAAGAGAAGACCATTGAAATGTTGGTGACTAGGAAAAGGTAATGTACAGATGTAGAGGAGTATTATGGAGAAAAAAAGGTTTTGAACAAAGCTTATGGAAAAGTACATTTCACCTCTGACATGACTGTGGTTTGAGTGGTAATGTCCCTTTCTTCTGCTGCAGAGTAACACTGCCAGTATTCTGTTGGAAAAATGACAAGATCCTACTCATTGTTTGAGGAAGTTTGGGCACTGTCGAGCAGTTTGTATATTGCATGAAAACAGGAGACCGGCAGTCAGTCAAACCATTGCTGAGTATCTATCAATTTCAGTTGCAATAAATTTACATTTTACATAATTACCATGATGTTTCAAATCCTGGGTATTGTTTTAAGTGTTTTGGCTGCTTGTGGACAGAGAAGATTACTTTGCTCTTCAGAAAGTATCGAAGCCTGGTATACTTGGCATGGTAGGACAGCCCTTTCTATTTACTTATCTAGTGTGACCAAATAGAGAAGAATGTAAAACTTTTTATACTGAATTTTATCAGAACGTTTTAGATAAAGGTAGTATATTGCTGTTACTAGATAGGAAATACCAGAACTACTAGGTGTCTGGAAATTGTGTTTGCTGTATTTAATCTGACGCTCTTTTACCAGGGGCAATGTATGATTTTTCTATGACAATGTCACCCTGCAGCAATGGAATGTAGTTACCTACTCAGTGATTTCAAGTGAGAATTTAAGTTGATTTAATTTTCAATACACATTGTAAACACTCTCTAGTCTTGTTGCATTCTTGACAGTTCAATCAGCCTTGGACCTTACCCATAGCTAACACACAATATCCTTTATTTTAACTTTCAGTGTTTCAGTTGAGCCACATTGGTTTCAAGGTATGTGTCCGGTATAACAATTGGAAGTACCTAGAATTTTCCAAGACTGATTACTTTTGCCGGGATCTGAAAATATGTAACATTCTCAAAGGAGGTATGTATCAGAAATACTAAGATTTATATTGATCATTTATTCCAGCTTTTAGAAATGGTATACTGTTTAACTTCTGGTGATTGCGTGTGAGTAACAGATACTGTAGATCTATACCTCTTTGCAGAATCCCTACATGGTACCATTCCCTTTTATCTCAGGGCCTATGATGGGTTCCCAAAAGTGAGTACAGTTCTTACTGTGGAAAACCACATTCTGTGTATTGTAAAAATATACAGTCGGGTCCAAAATGATTGGCACCCTTGATAAAAAAAAAGACTGTATAAAATAAATATGACAAATACTGAGCTACAGAGGCTTGCGAAAGTATTCGTCCCCCTTGGCATTTTTCCTATTTTGTTGCCTTACAACCTGTAATTTAAATGGATTTTTATTTGCATTTCATGTAATGGACATACACAAAATAGTCCAAATTGGTGGTGGGATGATAAAAATAACTTGTTTCAAAAAATTCTAAAAAATAAATAACATAAAACTGGTGCGTGCATATGTATTCACCCCCTTTGCTATGAAGCCCCTAAATAAGATCTGGTGCAACCAATTACCTTCAGAAGTCACATAATTAGTTAAATAAAGTCCACCAGTGTGCATTCTAAGTGTCACATGATCTCAGTATACAGGTGCAGCTCAATAAATTTGAATATTGTGGAAAAGTTAAGTAATTTCAATAATTCAGTTGACAAAGTGAAACTCATATCGTGGATTAATTACACAAAAAGTGAAATAGTTCAAGCCTGTATTTGTTTTAATCTTGATGATTATGGCTTACAGCTCATGAAAACCCCAAATTCAGTATCTCAGAAAATTAGAAAAATTTGAATATGACATAAGACCAGTGAAAAAAGGAACTTTAATACAGACATGTCAGCCTTCTGAAAAGTATGTTCTTGTACATGCAGTCAGTACTTGGTTGGGGCACCTTTTGCATGAATCACTGCATCTATGCGGCGTGGCATGGAGTCGATCAGCCTGTGGCACTGCTGAGGTGTTATGGAAGCCCAGGTTGCTTCGATAGCGGCCTTCAGCTCGTCTGCATTGTTGGGTCTCGTGTCTCATCTTCCTCTTGACAATACCCCATAAATTCTCTATGGGGTTCAGATCAGGCGAGTTTGCTGGCCAATCAAGCACAGTAATCCCATGGTCATTGAACCAGGTATTGCTACCTTTGGCAGTGTGGGCAGGTGCCAAGTCCTGCTGGAAAATGAAATCAGCATCTCCATAAAGCTTGTCAGCAGAAGGAAGCATGAAGTGCCCTAACATTTCCTGGTAGACGGCTGAGTTGATTTTGGACTTGATGAAACACAGTGGACCAACACCAGTGATGACATGGCTCCCCAAATCATCACTGACTGTGGAAACTTCACACTGGACTTCAAGCAACTTGGATTATGTGCCTCTCCACTCTTTCTCCAGACTCTGGGACCTTGATTGCCAAATTAAATGCAAAATTTACATTAATCTGAAAAGAGGACTTTGGACAACTGAGCAACAGACCAGTTATTTTTCTCCTTAGCCCAGGTAAGACGCTTCTGACGTTGTCTCTGGTTCAGGAGTGGCTTGACACGAGGAATGCGACAGTTGTAGCCCATTTCCTGGATACGTCTGTGCGTGGTGGCTCTTGATGCACTGACTCCTGCCTCGGTCCACTCCTTGTGAAGCTCCCCCACATTTTTGAATGGCCTTTGCTTGACAATCCTCTCAAGGCTCCGGTTATCCCTGTTGCTTGTGCACCTTTTCCTACCACACTTCTTCCTTCCACTCGACTTACCATGAATATGCTTGGATACAGCACTCTGTGAACAGCCAGCTTCTTTAGCAATGATCTTTTGAGGCTTTCCCTCCTTGTGGAGGGTGTTGATGACTGTCTTCTGCACAACTGTCAAGTCAGCAGTCTTCCCCATGATTGTGAAGCATACTGAACTGGACTGAGAGACCATTTAAAGGCTCAGGAAACCTTTGCAGGTGTTTTGAGTTAGTTAGCTGATTAGAGTGTGACACCTTGAGTCTACAATATTGAACCTTTTCACAATATTCTAATTTTCTGAGATACTAAATTTTGTGTTTTCATGAGCTGTAAGCCGTAATCATCAAGATTAAACAAATACAGGCTTGAACTATTTCACTTTTTGTGTAATTAATCCACGATATATATGAGTTTCATTTTGTCAATTGAATTATTGAAATTACTTAACTTTTCCACAATATTCTAATGTATTGAGCTGCACCTGTATATACACGTGTTCTTAAAGGCCCCAGAGTCTGCAACACCACTTAGCAAGGGGCACCACCAAGAAAAGCGTCACCAGGAAGACCAATGACCTCTCCAAACAGGTCAGGGACAAAGTTGTGGAGAAGTACAGATCAGGGTTGGGTTATAAAAAAATATCTGAAACTTTGAACATCCCACGGAGCATCATTAAATCCATTATTAAAAAATGGAAAGAATATGGCACCACAACAAACCTGCCAAAAGAGGGCCACCCACCAAAACTCACGAACCAGGCAACGGGGTGCATTAATCAGAGAGGCAACAAAGAGACCAAAGATAACCCTGAAGGAGCTGCAAAGCTCCACAGCAGAGATTGGAGTATCTGTCCATAGGACTACTTTAAGCCGTACACTCCACAGAGCAGGGCTTTACGGAAGAGTGGCCAGAAAAAAGCCATTGCTTAAAGAAAAAAATAAGCAAACATGTTTGGTGTTTGCCAAAAGGCATGTGGGAGACTCCCCAAACATATGGAAGAAGGTACTCTGGTCAGATGACACTAAAATGTATATTTTTGGCCATCAAGGAAAACACTATGTCTGGCGCAAACCCAACACCTCTCATCACCCTGAGAACACCATCCCCACAGTGAAGCATGGTGGTGGCAGCATCATGCTGTGGGGATGTTTTTCATCGGCAGGGACTGGGAAACGGGTCAAATTGAAGGAATGATGGATGGCGCTAAATACAGGGAAATTCTTGAGGGAAACCTGTTTCAGTCTTCCAGCGATTTGAGTCAGGGACAGAGGTTCACCTTCCAGCAGGACAATGACCCTAAGCATACTGCTAAAGCAACACTCAAGTGGTTTAACTGTCTTGGAATGGCCTAGTCAAAGCCCAGACCTCAATCCAATTGAGAATCTGTGGTATGACTTAAAGATCCATCACCATATTTTACAGTAGGTATGGGGTTCTTTTCTGAGTATGCATCTTTCTTTCGATGCAAAACCCACCACTGTTGTGTGTGGCCAAAGAGCTCTATTTTCATGTAATCTGATGATAGCACTGGTTCCAATCCAAGTGCCAAGGCCATTTAGCAAACTACAGGTGTTTACATTTGTTGGATGACATGAAAATAGAGCTCTTTGGCCATGCACACCAGTGTTGGGTTTTGCCTCAAAACAAAGATGCATATGCAGAACATAACCCCATAAAATAATAAAAGAATATAATAATTAAATAAAAATGTGCATACAATATAGCTCATTATTTGTATTATTTATTTTATAGTCTTTTTTGCTCATCTTTGTCAAGGGTGCCAATATTTTTTGACCTGACTGTACATATTTTCTCAGACACAAATAGCTTTGCCTCCATGGTTAGTTACCCTCCCACGGTACACCTCCCTGTGAAGGGTTTTGAGACATGTTATTAATAAGAATGTGAGTTATTAATATGTTGTCCCATTATCTTGTCTCATTACAGGTGAATTATGAGGTTTTCTTCGAACTGTGGAATTTAGACGACACCCAAACTGTGAAAAACTTTTGCGTCCAGCAAAGCTTTTAAAATACTACTTCATTACAATGTATGCTATTCCTGATCAGAGACAACTAAGACAAAGTAACTCAAGCTTTCAAAGTTTCTAATTTTGCAAATCCAACCTAACATGCCAACAAACGTCATATACTTGTGTCAGGATATTGAGTCAATAATATTTGTGATGACTAAATCCACTAGGGTGCACTGTAAGTCCAGTGAAAGGAGTGAAAAGAGAAACAAGCCAGTGTGGTATCCCATAGTCATGAAACAAACAACAAAATATCTTATAGGACTATTTAGCTATGGAATTAGTCATTCAGGAAATGTAATCTTGTTTCATTCAAAAATGGCCTTTTACTGTTAGGACAAATCGTGGCCATACAGTGCCTTCAGAAAGTATTCATACCCATTTACTTTTTGTTCTTTTTTTCACCCATCTACACACAATACCCCATAATGACAAAGTGAAAACATGTTTTTAGAAATTTTAGCAAATGTATTGAAAATGAAATACAGAAATATCTAATTTACATAAGTATTCACGACCCTGAGTCAATACATGTTAGAATCACCTTTGGCAGCGATTATAGCTGTGAGTCTTTCTGGGTAAGTCTCTAGGCTTTGCACACCTGGATTGTACAATATTTGCACATGATTCTTTTAAAAATTCTTCAAGCTCTGTCAAGTTGGTTGTTGATCATTGCTGAACAGACATTTTCAAGTCTTGCTATAGATTTTCAAGCCGATTTAAGTCAAAACTGTAACTAAGCCACTCAGGAACATTCAATGTTGTCTTGGTAAGCAACTCCAGTGTATAGTTGGCCTTGTGATTTAGGTTATTGTCATGCTGAAAGGTGAATTCATCTCCCAGTGTCTGGTGGAAAGCAGACTGAACCAGGTTTTCCTCTAGGATTTTGCCTGTGCTTTGCTCCATTCCGTTTCTTTTTTATCCTGAAAGACTCCCCAGTCCTTAAGGATTACAAGCATACCCATAACATAATGCAGCCACCACTATGCTTGAAAATATGGAGAGTGGTGTTCAGTTATGTGTTGTATTAGATTTGCCCCAAACATAACTGTCATGACTTCCGCCGAAGTTGGTGCCTCTCCTTGTGCGGGCGGCTATCGGCAGTCGTCGTCACCGGCTTTCTAGCTGCCACCGATCTGCGTTTCTGTTTTCCATTGGTTTTGTCTTGTTTGTACACACCTGGTTCCCATTGTATGATGATTATTTCCCTATTTAACCCTCTGGTTCCCACATGGTTTTGTGTGTGTTTGTTCGTTGTGTTGTGTCATACGCTTTTGTGAGCTGGTATGTTTTCCCTGGGTAGAAATTAGTGTTTGTTTTTCAGAGTAAAGTACGTTGTGTACTCAGTTCTGTGTCCTGCGCCTGACTCCGTCCTACCGCTGCACATTTTACACCCTGACAATAACACTTTATAAAAGTGAATTGCTTTGCCACATTTTTTGCAGTATTACTTTAGTGCCTTGTTGCAAACAGGATGTTTTGGAATATTTGTATTCTGTCCAGGCGTCCTTCTTTTCACCCTGTCAATTAGGTTAGTATTATGGAGTAACTACAATGTTGTTGATCTATCTTCAGTTTTCTTCTATCCCAGCCATTAAACTCTGTAACTGTTTGAAAGTCACCATTGGCCTCATGTTGAAATCCCTGAGCAGTTTCCTTCCTCTCCGAAAATTGAGTTAGGAAGGACACCTGTATCTTTGTAGTGCTGGGTGTGTTGATACACCATCCAAAGTGTAATTAATAACTTCACCATGCTTAAATGAATATTTTTTTTACCCATCTACCAATAGGTGCCCTTTGTGAGGCATTGGAAAACCTCCTTGGTCTTATTGGTTGAATCTGCTCGACTGAGGGACCTTACAGATAATTGTATGTGTGGGGTATAGAGATGAGGTAGCCATAAAACAATGTTAAACACTATTATTGCACACAGAGTGAGTCAATGCAACTTATTATGTGACTTGTTAAGCACATTTTTACTCCTGAACAAAGGGGTTGAATACTTATTGACTCAAGACATTTCAGCTTTTCATTTGTAATGAATTTGTAAAAAATTCTAATAACACAATTCCACTTGGACATTATGGAGTATTGTCTGTAGGCCAGTGACACAAAATCTACATTTAATCCATTTTAAATTCAGGCTGTTACACAACAAAACATGTAAAAAGTCAAGGGGTGTGAATACTTTCTGAAGGCACTGTATTTTCAGCCTGTGAGGATCAGCCAGAAAGGAAAGCCCAGAGACACTACCTACTCCTTGACTCCCCACCCAAGCCCACCAGCTGACCATTTTGGTCCTCCGCTGTAACTCACGGGGATGCACATTTTCAGCTGCTGAGTATTGTCATTCATTGAGGAACTGACCTGATACAGATCTGATTTCTGTTTGCACTGCTCTAACCAAACATGAAAGGATGGAGCAATACTCAGATATATAAAAAACTCCAGGACACACTACTGTTTTGGACCTTTTTGATATAATTGTAATGATCAGTTAAATTGGCTGTTTATATGTTACTGCAATATTTGGTATGTTGTGTGTGATTGCTAGGGAACCTTGCCACAAATGGATCATTGATTTAATTCAACAATGATTTTGAGATCTGATTTAAGGGCTAACATATCTGTGCTCTTGTGTTATGACATGATTTGAATTAAGCAGTAGCTGCAGCTCCTTCCTCTTGTTAGTAACAATGATAATGATATTCAGTGTTTATTTAATTGCAGGGCTAGAGCCCTGGCCTGGCAGGTGAAACCATATGTAACTGAATGACGTACTTGGTTGGGGCAATCCAACAAGGTGGTCTATATATAAGTGGGCCTTGGCTGTGAGAAACTTGACAGTCTAGCTGGGTTTGAAGTGGCAGCAAGCAGCCCGCAGGCAGTCGTTGGGTGGGTGCAATGTTGCGCTGCTGATGGGGAAGAGCAGCTGCCACCGGGCGGACGGGACGACCTCAGAGCGTTGACCCCCGTGGCCTATCAATTTAGCTCTAATGGGGGGGAATCTGCTGAGCAGCTCCTACATGTATTACAGGTGTAACGGCTGCCCTTTTGACCAGGGCGGAGTAGATGCAACTTTTTCCGAGCATGGAACACCAACTAATGAATACATGTGAAATGTGTGTGTTGATATTCACTTATTTCCTTTTAATATGTATATATTAACTTGAAATATGAGAGTGTGTGTATAGTTGGAGATGTTTGGGATTTGACACTGTCTCACATTCACATGCCAGCAATACGCCTGTAACCAACGCTGTTTAACCTTGGCTATTCCCACTAAAATATATCTGAAATTGCACACAGACTATACGTTTACGACTATACGTTACGAGACCTCAGTCGAGACCAAAGATCTGATGAGAGCAGTACTATAGAGTAGATTCATTAAGATATTGTTGGTTAGGAGTGCATCTGGGAAGAATATAACACCTGCATAGGATTTATTGTCTGAAACAGGTCTCCTTCCAACAAAGTGTAAATGCAATATGCAATTCTGTTTCTGGCATAAGTTAATTGATGCAATGCCAGAATCTGCTAGAATCCTACTTGTTTTTTCCAGTTTCCATGTGTAATTTCACATTCTAACATTTTCCTTATGGTTAGTGTATGGACAAATGTATTTTTAATATTACTCCTGTTGTGATATCAGTATGCTCTACCAGTCCAGGCTTATGCTTGGAGTAATGGCGTAATAACTGTTGAGAAAATTGGAGACATAATGGGGACTTGAATGAAAAAAAGCTTATGGACTCTTGGTAGGCTCTCTCCCCTAGAGGAACATTATGAGTTGCCATGGCTGCAATACATTCATTATTTGGGGCCATTTCCTCTGAACCACTGTCAATTACAGAGGTTGTTTGGAAACACAAAGAGAATGGAACAAAAACAGTTTGTCAGTGACGTTCCTTCCATTCGCTCATACACACTGCGATGTGAGCAGAGTACATACAGAAAGAGATCCACAACCTCTTCTAGTGCTTTCAAATGTGACACTCTACCAGCAGCAGCTGTTGTACACTATTTTAGTCTCAGGATAACTGCCAAAATCCCTCAGACAAGGGCCAATTTTTCACACTCTGGGAGGTTAGACTGCTCCTAATAAAATAGTATGCCTGCTGCTATGGCAGATCAATTTAAGCGAAGGGGATTTCCCCCGTTCCTCTCACCACCAACGTTAATAAGAAGTTTAATCATTTGAAGTATTACATCCGTATGCTTGAGTGAAAACAATAGACAATTCAAAGTGTTATGTCAGGGTGTCGGAGAGAACTATAAAACGTACGTCAACAACTGATTTGAATATCATTGCCGTTTGAGTATTAACACCTGTAGCTCTATGGTCAAATCTGATGTGTCTCTTTTCAGATAGCCTCCTTACCTTCACTGATCCAACTTCTGATAAAGGACAGAAGAAACCTGGCCCCCACTCACACAAGATCACACATCAAATTGGACAGATACAGCTGCCCTAAAATCTATTAAAGTCATTGTGATCAGAAGATCATAAATATCAAAACGAGTTGTCCAATATAGCTTAATGTTGTTTATTTTGTATTCAGTGATATTCTTTGTAAGCCTGGCAGCAGTTCATAAATATTGAATTGATATTAAAATGACTAATTAAAAATATCTATCAAATTGTAAGTTACTTTTTCCAAAAGTTTCCAGGCTAGTTTTCCAAAATACAGTTTAGAACATTTTAGAAAAATACAATCATACATAAAAATACTGTTACTTTGCCTTTAAACAGTAATAACAGCTCATAATTTTGGGCAAAAAATTTATGGAGCATCAGGTAAAATTAGTAGAAAATAGCCTTATACATAGCTGTGTGCAAATACAGTTTAGACAAGAAAAATACATGATTGATCATTCATCATGGTTCTTTCAACTTTGAACTTTGCCTGTGCTCTTTAAAGGGCAACACCACCCACTTCAACCTTATTTTCATTATCTCAAGCACAATACCAGTGTCTACATATGTGAAAACAGCACATTTCTATGTTTTGTAGAAAAAAATATGAAGTTACAAAGTTCTACCTGATGACATCAAAAGTTAAGACATTTTAAAAACAGTGATTTTCAAACACTATGAGATTTGTGTTGATGTTGGGAGCAAGAAAATACCCTCCCTCTGGCTACAAACTCATTACAAGTTCTTACTTTTAATCCTACCCTGTGATGTCACAGAGAAACATTGTTTAGGTACTTCCTTCTCATCTTTTTAACCACGGATCTTAGAAACGTGCTGTTTTCATATGTAGACACTGCCCACTGGGCACACACTAGTTGAATCAACATTTTTCCCACGTCATTTCAATGAAATTACGTTGAACCAACGTGGAATAGATGTTGAATTGGCGTCTGTGGGTGGTATGGTGCTGGAGATAATGAATATGAGGTGGAAAAGTGGTGGAATTGCCCTGTATCTCTGTGCTCTAAATGTTCTTTAATACTTTACATTCAGAAAAGTAGTAATAAACATATCTGGAGCCATTTCCCCTTCTGATGCTTTCTTCTTCCAATCTCACATACTCTCTGTGGCAGTCTGTCTGACCAAACCTCTGTAAAACATTGCAATGTTACTGCCCTCAAATCCAACTGATGCATCCTTCACATCCTCCTCATACTCTCAGCATTGTTGCAATGGAAATGTTACCATAACCAGTGAAAATGCATCTCCTACACCTTTCAACAGTTTACCAAAATGTACAGTTTTATAAATATAATACATTTCATTCTATTTTAACTGAGCAAACAGAACATATTTATTATTCAAAAAATTTAACCAAATATGCATGCTTCACTAACTAGGCACAACAAAAATAAAATATTGATGACATTGAATACAGTAATTAGACTTTCACATATTTAAGACAATGACACTCTCTCCTCTGTCTTATCCAAAGTAAACTGGAACGTCATTCTAATGTTGTGACAAATACTCATCTAAACATTTAGCCAACCATTTACTCTACCTGAATGTATTCAACAGACATAACAAGGTGTTATTGCAGAGTAGGTTTTGAGCATTGGACTGCTTTCACAACCGTGCAAGTTAGTAAGTAAGTATGAGGTCCAGTGTTGGTAGGCTAGCTGTGGTGTTGCTTGGCCAAATGAAAGACGCCAAACTATTAAGAACAAAATTTGACATGCATCAACCAACCAACCCATGCACAAATCATTAAAGAAAAATCTAATAATTCCTCAACAAGAGGCAACTGCATATTTTTTAATTAAAATCAAACCAAACAAATCACTTTATTCTTATGTATTCTCTTCATGTGCCAATCTACTGTCTATGTTATATTCATGTGTCAATAAATCAATGTTGGATGCCATATTTGCTACAAAATAGAACAAAAGAAGAATAAATCAAGTTGGAAAGTCATAGGCCTCCATTTGACAATGTACAATATTGCAAAATTAACCATTATGCCTTTATTTGACAAAACACTTTAGACGAAAACATTTTTGCACATTGATCCTTGATTGCACAAGGAAAAATTGCTAAATCTATCTGCAAGTGCAAACCACTCCCAAAACTACAGTCCTTTGCCTTAAAATCAATCAAATTACAAGCAACCAATTGGGTGCAATATACTGTAGGGTCAGTGTGTGAATGACTAGCCATGTTAACAAACTTTATCACTGGCTGGATAGATAGATTAGATTAGATTAGATTAGATTAGATTAGATTAGATTAGATAGATAGATAGATAGATAGATAGATAGATAGATAGATAGATAGATAGATAGATAGATAGATAGATAGATAGATAGATAGATAGATAGATAGATAGATAGATAGATAGATAGATAGATAGATAGATAGATAGATAGATAGATAGATAGATAGATAGATAGATAGATAGAAATAAAAATGTGTTTTGTTGACTCAGTAGGAAAGTGATTCAATATCACAAATGTAGCTCTAAATTACTTACTTCTTAAAATATACGTCTACTTATTTTTAAATCACAGTGTTGGTTAACTATGTCATCTCATAAGTGTGTGTTACATGTAGCCAGCCTCTAGCCAATAGCTGGTTAGTCAAAAACATCTGTGCCTGTATACTGCTAAGATACTTCAATTACATATAAATGACTCTCAAATTGGACTATTTATAAATATGTCCTCACAATAACTGGAATTAAATGTTGCAATTTCTTTCAACTGCTTTGTGTAACATAGGCTTTATGGAAATTCCTTTGGATTTGAAGGATCTTCAAAAAGTTTGAGAAATGCATGGACTAGACTTAAATAAATAAAATGCTCTCTTAATAATTTGTAATACCTAAGGATAAACAGACAAAGGGGAAAAAAACTAATGAAAACCTAACAGTTACTAACAAATACATAAAGCAAATGCACTTGAAACAGCCCCACGCACAAGCATGTCCTAACATGAGAAGTTAGACAAGGCTTTAGCAGTGGGGAATGGAATAAGACTGGTGAGTGCCACTTCGAAACATGTATGATTTCTTATCTACCAAGTGAATAGTCTAGTGAACACTGAGACACACCGAGACCACTCCCACAGCAGCAAAGTCTGCCCAAACACATTCCTCTGGCAGCCTTGTGCACTGCATCTCCCCACTAAAACGTCAGATGGTAAAATAGTAAGGCAGCTGTTAACGTCTGTCAACTAAAAGTGCATCTCTGATCATATCCCCCCCACACACACACACCCCCGTCCACATCCCCCCTGTCAGGGCAGATGAAGTGGCAATACACTTGACTGGTAACAGCTTGAATCAGCAGATCGTTTTTTTGTTGCTTTCCCAACGACTGCTTGCTTCAACTTTCACAGAACCCAAGCGAGTCACAAATCAACACCAGCGACACTGGGCAGCGTCTGGGCCGAATGGTCCTGGTCTCATCTTTCTCCCATGTTTCACTCTATTTACAGTCCTCCTTTGCCTGTGTCTGTGCTTGACCGGCGCCATTTTTAAAGGCCGTTGATGCAACTGCAGAGAGTTAGGGACCTATGCCACTAGTTTTGATGAGTTCACTGAAGGGTCAAAACAGTTAGAGGGTTAATAGTTATGTTGAATCACATTCAGGCTTATCTGTACCTTAATATTTCATGTAAAACTTGCAATTTACACTTTAAAATTGAACGGGAAAAAACTACTGTATCAATGCTCTACAATTCATAACATCTGAATAGATGTTATTAAGCTGATTCTTACCTCAGTTCAGATTCCGTCAGGTTAAAAAATGGACAAAAATTATTGCTAGACCAATATTCAACAGCATTACAAGGGCAACCAGTATTGAGTTAGGACCCTGTGAAGTAGGAAAGACAAAGCTTCAGGAGAACATTTCAATAACGGCAGTTGAAAGTTAGCTAGACATTATCACAGAAAATATGAGACTACCTTTGATGTTTCATACGTTGTTCTGAAATGACACCTTTCTTTCTCTTTGCTTCAGTTTTCCCATTTTCATCATCATACAGTATGAGTTACTTACTGACTCTTCCTCTACGAAATCCGTGGTGATCTCCAAGCTGGCTTGTTTCCTAATTTCTGCTAGGCTTTTTGGCTTATATGAATCTTGTTTTTTAAGTGTTAGCTCAGGTTTGCTTTCTTTGGCTGCTGACTTTGGCGCTCCAGGTTTTGGGGTGGGTGTCCTGTACTGCGCCATAGGTTTTGCGGGCGGTGGCATTTGGGCGAAGGCAGACGGGGTAACATGCTCCTCCTCTACTCCCTCAGGTTCGTCTGGAGGGATCTTCACATCTGGCTTCACGTAGTAGCCGTGGTACTCAGTGTCAGTGTGCAGCTGTCCATTGCCAGGGCTGGCGGGGACAGACTCCGCCATCTTGAAAGTTTTCGGTTGAGGATGCACTTCTTGTCTTACTTCCTGTTTCAACGATGTCTTAGACACTGCCTTAGTGATGACCGGGGCCTGGCTCTCTGCTGAAGGGGTCTTGTTCTCTTTCCCTGGCTTGGGGACGAGCTTGCTGAAGAAGCTCTTCTTGGGCTCTGGGGCTGGCGCTGGTGGGGGTGTTGGTGGGGGAGAGGGCTGTGGACTCGCGATGGGAGAGTGGTCTGGGGTTGTGCCTTTACGGTAGAAATGAGGGCTACTTGAAGGGGACTTCTCTTTCTTCTCCTCTTGGACAATAGGTTCAATAGGTTCATTGAACCTCTGCTTTATATAATCAGGGCCTAGAAAATGGAAGGACATTATTATCATACAGTCTTTTTAGCTATACTTAGGCCATGTAAACAGTGATCTAATATATCACAATATTTGAATTAATGGCATGTGTTTATATCACAATCAACACACATTTGTTTTTTTCCCCCCTCAACAAGCACTTAGGGCTGAATCCCAATTTCAGATACAGATATAAACATACACCTAAATATTATTTTGTGTTGCTTTTGGTAAATCATAAATTCCCATTTATTCACTTTCAGTTATCTCATGGTTAGGATGCCTTTTCTGCGTCCATGATTTCACGTATGGAGTATTTGTTCCTTAATGGAGTTTCAAAGCTGCCCTAGTTGGTTTATGATTAAAGCTTCGAAGGATTCTCAACATTCTCCTGACCACTGATGAGGCCAACGCTGTCACACAGCTGACACAAGTGGAGCTCGCAAGCCAACAAAGTTGATACCTTTCTGACGCAAGCAGTGTTATCAAATAGAATCATGGTTCATAATATTTATTCTACTATTAATAGCATCAAAGTGCTATGATCCCTTACTAAATCTCTACAACCTCAGCAGTTGTTCATAAAAAGTCAATCAAATCACAAGGATAAATCATTGTTAATAAGACATTTACAGGGCATAAACAAACAGTAATAAGAAATTACTTAAATAAAAGAGAACAGCACACATGAAAAAATACTATAGTAGGAATACTATAGTATTCACTGTAGTGTTTTTGCTGACTTTACTGTAGTAGTCACTGTAGTGTTTACAGTTTACTATAGTATAAATACTGTAGTTAAAAAAATAGTATACAAAAGTTATACTTAAATCCGAACTGGTTCTCTAGCAAATGAGTAACATTGTCTCACCCAATGTTCAAGAATGGCCTTTTTCCCTTTATTCAGATTACAACCTCTCACTTTCAGTTATTTGAAAAATAAATAATCTCCCAAATATCACTATTTCTAAAACAAGCCATAGAAAGTTGGTTGCAATTTCAATTTAATCCTCCAGAAACTACAGAACAAATAATGCAACAAATATTGAGGTTAAACTCAATTTGATAAAAAAGTATAATCTTCGTAAATGATATCATAGGTAGGACTGGTGGAGTTATCTCGCACATGCAGCTAACAAAAACATATGGAAATGTCTGCTCTACCCAAAATTACAACCAAATAATTGCAGCATTACCGCAAAAATGGAAGAGGAAAGTGGAAGGGGGAAAAAGTAAGGAACTTGACTGTCAGCCCTGCATTAAAGAACATAATTGGTTAAAGAAAATTGTGATAAATAAAAAGTATACCAGTTTCATTTAAAGACCAAAGGATTGACAGCCGTCCCATATAGATTCCAAAATAGTTGGGAAGAGATTTTTGACGTACCGATTCCATGGCATAGTGTTTATGAACTGATACGCAAAATGACGCCGGATTCAAAACGTAGAGTTTTTCAATTTAAATTATTATACAAAATTCTTGCTACCAATAGAATGTTATTTATATGGGGGATACAATCTTCCCAGCTCTGCAGATTTTGCTGCGAAGAGACAGAATCATTAGATCATTTGTTTTGGTACTGTCCATTTGTAGCTTGTTTTTGGACACAGGTCCAGGAATGGCTAAAGGATTGCAATATTTACCTAGAGCTAACCCTGCAGATAGCACTACTGGGTGATCTGAAAAGTCATAGTCAATCGATCAATAATATAATAATACTTTTAGCAAAAATGTTTATTTTCAATTTACAATTTGTAGAAACAATGAGAATATAAGGGTTCAGAACTTTTGTAAAGCATCACAGTACAGTTGAAAAATATATGGCAAATAGAAATCCAATATGGATGGTATTAAGAGATAGATGGGTGGTGTTGAATGGATGGGACTAATAATAACTAACAACAACTAATAACAACAAGATAACTAATAATGTAAGCATACTGTGTCCATAATAAGTATATAGGTTATAGGTTGAGAGCTTTTGTGAAAGAGCACAGTTAGAAAGATATGGCATATTGAAGCAAACCGGATGGACATCATGAAAATGATCGGAGAGGTTGAGGGTAGAGGAAGTTCAGGAGTAAAAACAAACAAAATATAATTATTGTAAAATTAACTGTGTCCATAAAATGTATATAGTATGTATAAGCTGGAAGTAGAGGCCTAAGCATTGTTGTTCACTAGTTTACTTCAAATAGGGAAGGGGTGGTGGGGTTGGAAAGTAATAAAGGGAAATATTTTTTTTTAAAGGATATGTATATATATATATGCATTTACAGTGAGTGAAAAAAGTATTTGATCCCCTGCTGATTTTGTACGTTTGCCCACTGAGAAAGAAATGATCAGTCTATAATTTTAATGGTAGGTTTATTTGAACAGTGAGAGACAGAATAACAACAAAAAAATCCAGAAAAACACATGTCAAAAATGTTATAAATTGATTTGCATTTTAATGAGGGAAATAAGTATTTGACTCCCTCTCAATCAGAAAGATATCTGGCTCCCAGGTGTCTTTTATACAGGTAACGAGCTGAGATTAGGAGCACACTCTTAAAGGGAGTGCTCCTAATATCAGTTTGTTACCTGTATAAAAGACACCTGTCCACAGAAGCAATCAATCAATCAGATTCCAAACTCTCCACCATGGCCAAGACCAAAGAGCTCTCCAAGGATGTCAGGGACAAGATTGTAGACCTACACAAAGCTGGAAGGGGCTACAAGACCATCACCAAGCAGCTTGGTGAGAAGGTGACAACAGTTGGTGCGATTATTCGCAAATGGAAGAAACACAAAATAACGGTCAATCTCCCTCGGCCTGGGGCTCCATGCAAGATCTCACCTCGTGGAGTTGCAATGATCATGAGAATGGTGAGGAATCAGCCCAGAACTACATGGGAGGATCTTGTCAATGATCTCAAGGCAGCTGGGACCATAGTCACCAAGAAAACAATTGGTAACACACTACACCGTGAAGGACTGAAATCCTGCAGCGCCCGCAAGGTCCCCCTGCTCAAGAAAGCACATATACAGGGCCGTCTGAAGTTTGCCAATGAACATCTGAATGATTCAGAGGAGAACTGGGTGAAAGTGTTGTGGTCAGATGAGACCAAAATCGAGCTCTTTGGCATCAACTCAACTCGCCGTGTTTGGAGGAGGGGGAATGCTGCCTATGACCCCAAGAACACCATCCCCACCGTCAAACATGGAGGTGGAAACATTATGCTTTGGGGGTGTTTTTCTGCTAAGGGGACAGGACAACTTCACCGTATCAAAGGGACGATGGACGGGGCCATGTACCGTCAAATCTTGGGTGAGCCAGGGCATTGAAAATGGGTCGTGGATGGGTATTCCAGCATGACAATGACCCAAAACACACGACCAAGGCAACAAAGGAGTGGCTCAAGAAGAAGCACATTAAGGTCCTGGAGTGGCCTAGCCAGTCTCCAGACCTTAATCCCATAGAAAATCTGTGGAGGGAGCTGAAGGTTCGAGTTGCTAAACGTCTGGCTCGAAACCTTAATGACTTGGAGAAGATCTGCAAAGAGGAGTGGGACAAAATCCCTCCTGAGATGTGTGCAAACCTGGTGGCCAACTACAAGAAACGTCTGAACTCTGTGATTGCCAACAAGGGTTTTGCCACCAAGTACTAAGTCATGTTTTGCAGAGGGGTCAAATACTTATTTTCCTCATTAAAATGCAAATCAATTGATAACATTTTTGACATGCGTTTTTCTGGATTGTTTTGTTGTTATTCTGTCTCTCACTGTTCAAATAAACCTACCATTAAAATTATAGACTGATCATGTCTTTGTCAGTGGGCAAACGTACAAAATCAGCAGGGGATCAAATACTTTTTTCCCTCACTGTATATGTATGTGTATGTATGTATATGGATACAGTTGAAGTCGGAAGTTTACATACACCTTATGTCACGCTCGTTGATAGACGGCTCGGACCAAGGTGCAGCGTGGTAGGCGAACATTTTAACACAAACGTAAAGTACTGCAGGCTACAAAACCACTACACAAAACCAAGATCCCACAAACTAAGGTGGGAAAAAGGCTGCCTAAGTATGATCCCCAATCAGAGACAACGATAGACAGCTGCCTCTGATTGGGAACCATACCCGGCCAACAAAGAAATATAAAAACTAGAATGCCCACCCAAATCACACCCTGACCTAACCAAATAGAGAATAAAAGGGATCTCTAAGGTCAGGGCGTGACACCTTAGCCAAATACATTTAAACTCAGTTTTTCACAATTCCTGACATTTAATCCTAGAAAAAATTCCCTGTCTTAGGTCAGTTAGGATCACCACTTTATTTTAAGAATGTGAAATGTCAGAATAATAGTAGAGAGAATTATTTATTTCAGCTTTTATTTATTTCATCACATTCCCAGTGGGTCAGAAGTTTACATAAACTCAATTAGTATTTGGTAGCATTGCCTTTAAATTGTGTAACTTGGGTCAAACGTTTCGGTTAGCCTTCCACAAGCTTCCCACAATAAGTTGGGTGAATTTTGGCCCATTCCTCCTGACAGAGCTGGTGTAACTGAGTCAGGTTTGTAGGCCTCCTTGCTCGCACACGCTTTTTCAGTTCTGCCCACAAATTTTCTATAGGATTGATGTCAGGGATTTGTAATGGCCACTCCAATACCTTGACTTTGTTGTCCTTAAGCCATTTTGCCCCAACTTTGGAAGTATGCTTGGGGTCATTGTCCATTTGGAAGACCTATTTGCGACCAAGCTTTAACTTCCTGACTGATGTCTTGAGATGTTGCTTCAATATATCCACATCATTTTCCTTCCTCATGATGCCATCTATTTTGTGAAGTGCACCAGTCCCTCCTGCAGCAAAGCATCCCCACAGCATGATGCCGCCACCCCTGTGCTTCACGGTTGGGATGGTGTTCTTCGGCTTGCAAGATAGCCCCTTTTTCCTCGAAACATAACAATGCTCAATATGGCCAAACAGTTCTATTTTTGTTTCATCAGACCAGAGGACATTTCTCCAAAAAGTATGATCTTTGTCCCCATGTGCAGTTGCAAACCGTAGTCTGTCTTTTTTATTTTTTGGAGCAGTGGCTTCTTCCTTGCTGAGCAGCCTTTCAGGTTATGTCGTTATAGGACTCGTTTTACTGTGGATATAGAGGATTTTGTACCTGTTTCCTCCAGCATCTTCACAAGGTCCTTTGCTGTTGTTCTGGGATTGATTTGCACTTTTGGCACCAAAGTACGTTAATCTCTAGGAGACAGAACGCGTCTCCTTCCTGAGTGGTATGACGGCTGCGTGGTCCCATGGTGTTTATACTTGCGTACTGTTGTTTGTGCAGATGAACGTGGTACCTTCAGGCGATTGGAAATTGCTCCCAAGGATGAACCAGACTTGTGGAGGTCTACAATTGTTTTTCTGGGGTCTTGAATGAATTATTTTGATTTTCCCATGATGTCAAGCGAAGAGGCACTGAGTTTGAAGGTAGGCCTTGAAATACATCCACAGGTACACCTCCAATTGACTCAAATTATGTCAATTAGCCTATCAGAAGCTTCTAAAGCCATTACATCATTTTCTGGAATGTTCCAAGCTGTTTAAAGGCACAGTCAACTCAGTGTATGTAAACTTCTGACCCACTGGAATTGTGATACAGTGAATTATAAGTGAAATAATGTGTCTGTAAACAATTGTTGGAAAAATGACTTGTGTCATGCACAAAGTAGATGTCCTAACCGACTTGCCAAAACTATAGTTTGTTAACAAGAAATTTGTGGAGTGGTTGAAAAACGAGTTCCAACCTAAGTGTATGTAAACTTCCGACTTCAACTGCATATATTTGCGAGAAAGAAAAAACATATGGGGGATTGGAAGTGATGCAGACAATTACATTGATGGAAGTTACAATCTATCTGCAATATTAAAGCTGATCTACCCCCCCCCCCAAAAAATAAATAAAAATAAAAATAAAACAATGAGTAGTATATACTATATAGTCATTTCTGTAGTGTTTTTGCGGACCGTAATATACTGTAGTTTTTACTGTTGTGTTTTTGTGGACTGTAGTATTAAGCAGTATTTACTGTAGTGTTTTTGCGGACTGTAGTATACTGTAGTATTTACTGTACTGTTTTGGGGGACATTCCTGTATTTACTAAAGTGTTTTTGTTTGATTATCTTTGACATAGAAGTGGGGGGCTTTCTCCTTGAGGAAACCTACTGGAGAAATACTAAAGGAGCACATATTCCCTAACATGTAGGTAGGTAGGTAGGTGGCACTAGAGTCTGAACGTTAGACTTTTCTATAATCATAGGGAACACAATATGTGGGCTATACTTGGCATGTAAGTTTCTCACTTACAGGTGGCACAGATTGGGATATGGGGAGGGGAATGGGCAGGGTACATGCAAATGAAAATGAAAACTAAAAAAAATAGTGTTTTTGCGGACTGTATTGTTTTTGCTGATATTACTGTAGTATTTACTATAGTCTTCTACAGTATACTACAAAATGCTATACTAAGTAATACACATGATCGATTGATACTACAGTGTGTAGTATAGTATTCTACAGTATACTACAGTTTACTACAGAATTCTATAGTAAGTACTGTAGTATACTATAGTAAACTGTGAGCTTGCAGGCTGGCTTGCTTGCTATGGAACATGTTGGCTGGTTATGGAACATGGTTATTAATAGTCGGTGATATACACTATCTTGGTGTCAGGTCAAGTGTCAAAGGTTTAAAGAGGCTATATGGTCCAGACCTGAGCAAGACCATGTGGTAAAAAGAGGAATGCCCAACGATGACATAAGACCACAGACCTACATGCATAGAGGAGTTAAACATGCATGAGACCATAACATGAACAATACAATCTCTGATCACACTGAAGAACCACCCTCTTACAAAACTAAGCAGGCTGACAAAAGCTGAAAAAATAATATTAATTTGTACAAGAATATGCTGTACGACGTAGACATACAGCCAGATCCAAAATTATTGGCACCCTTGATAAATATGATAAAGACTGTATAAAATAAATCATACAAATACAGAGCTTTATTTTACCCCAAGGTAAATTATGATAATTATATTCCTCTCTTAACAGATTTTCATTTACATTTTGTCTATTTGCATATACAGTTGAAGTCGGAAGTTTACATACACTTAGGTTGGAGTCATTAAAACTTGTTTTTCAACAACACCACACATTTCTTATTAACAAACTATAGTTTTGGCAAGTCGGTTAGGACATATACTTTGTGCATGACACAAGTAGTTTTTCCAACAATTGTTTACAGACCGATTATTTCACTTATAATTCACTGTATCACAATTCCAGTGGGTCAGAAGTTTACATACACTAAGTTGACTGTGCCTTTAAACAGCTTGGAAAATTCCAGAAAATGATGTCATGGATTTAGAAGCTTCTGATAGGCTAATTGACATCATTTAAGTCAATTGGAGGTGTACCTGTGGATGTATTTCAAGGCCTACCTTCAAAGTCAGTGTCTCTTTGCTTGACATCATGGGAAAATCAAAAGAAATCAGCCAAGACCTCAGAAACAGAATTGTAGGCCTCCACAAGTCTGATTCATCCTTGGGAGCAATTTCCAAATGTCTGAAGGTACCACGTTCATCTGTACAAACAATAGTATGCAAGTATAAACACCATGGGACCACGCAGCCGCCATACCGCTCAGGAAGGAGACACGTTCTGTATCCTAGTGTCACGACCTGGCCTTGAGAGCCTGGTTTTCTTTGGTTGGTTTGGTCAGGGTGTGAATTTCTATGTATAGATTCTATGTTTTCTAGATCTATGTTGGCCGGGTGTGGTTCCCAATCAGAGGCAGCTGTCGATCGTTGTCTCTGATTGGGGATCATACTTAGGTAGACATTTTGCCTACCTATGTTGTGGGATCTTGACTCTTGTTTGGCTTGTTTGTGTGTTGCCATTGTGAGCTTCACGTTACGTTGCTTTTGTTGTTTTGTCGGTGTTTCATTAATAAATAAACATGTATGCATTTCACGCTGCACCTTGGTTGCCAGCCCGGTACGCCCCGTATCTGCTCCCCGCACCAAACCAGTGGTGCGTGTCTCCAGCCCGGTACGCCCCGTACCTGCTCCCCGCACCAAACTAGTGGTGCGTGTATCCAGTCCGGTACGGCCTGTACCTGCTCCCCGCACCAAACCAGTGGTGCGAGTCGCCAGCCCGGTACGCCCCGTACCTGCTCCCCGCACCAAACCAGTGGTGCGTGTCTCCAGTCCGGCACGGCCCGTGCCTGCTCCTCGCACCAGACCAGTGGTGCGTGTCTCCAGTCCGGCACGGCCCGTGCCTGCTCCTCGCACCAGACCAGTGGTGCGTGTTCCCAGTCCGGCACGGCCCGTGCCTGCTCCTCGCACCAGACCAGTGGTACGTGTTCCCAGCCCAGATGCGGCCCGTGCCTGCTCATTGCACCAGACCAGGGGTACGTGTTCCCAGCCCGGTGCGGCCCGTGCCTGTTCCTCGCACCAGACCAGTGGTGCGTGTCCCCAGCCCGGTACGGCTGGTGCCAGAGCAGTCCGCTCCACCGGTGCCCAGTCCAGCTCCGGTCAGCTGCTCCACTCCAGTGCCAGAGCAGTCCGCTCCACCGGTGCCCAGTCTAGCTCCGGTCAGCTGCTCCACTCCAGTGCCAGAGCAGTACGCTCCACCGGTGCCCAGTCCAGCTCCGGTCAGCTGCTCCAGTCCAGAGACAGAGCAGTCCGCTCTACCGGTGCCTAGTCCAGCCCCGGTAAGATGCTCCAGTCCAGAGCCAGAGCAGTCCGCTCCCCCGGGGTCCAGTTCTGCTCCGGTCAGCGGCTCCACTCCAGAACCAGACGTCAACCCCTCTCCAGGGTCGGGGCCTCCCACACCAGGGTCCAGACACTGTCACGCCCTGGCCTTGAGAGCCCGGTTTTCTTTGGTTGGTTTGGTCAGGGTGTGAATTTCTATGTATAGATTCTATGTTTTCTAGATCTATGTTGGCCGGGTGTGGTTCCCAATCAGAGGCAGCTGTCGATTGTTGTCTCTGATTGGGGATCATACTTAGGTAGACATTTTGCCTACCTATGTTGTGGGATCTTGATTCTTGTTTGGCTTGTTTGTGTGTTGCCATTGTGAGCTTCACGTTACGTTGCTTTTGTTGTTTTGTCGGTGTTTAATTAATAAATAAACATGTATGCATTCCACGCTGCACCTTGGTCCAATCCTGTACTCAACGTACGTGACACCTAGAGATGAGTGCAAATCAATCCCAGAACAACAGCAAAGGACCTTGTGAAGATGCTGGAGGAAACAGGTAAAAAAAGTATCTATATCCACAGTAAAACAAGTCCTATATTGACATTACCTGAAAGGCCGCTCAGCAAGGAAGAAGCCACTGCTCCAAAACCGCCATAAAAAAGCCAGACTATGGTTTGCAACTGCACATGGGGACAAATATCATACTTTTGGGAGAAATGTCCTCTGGTCTGATGAAACAAAAATTTGGCCATAATGACCATCGTTATGTTTGGAGGAAAAAGGGGGTGGCTTGCAAACCGAAGAACACCATCCCAACCGTGAAGCACGGGGGTGGCAGCATCATGCTGTGGGGGTGCTTTGCTGCAGGAGGGACTGGTTCACTTCACAAAATAGATGGCATCATAATTATGTGGATATATTGAAGCAACATCTCAAGACATCAGTCAGGAAGTTAAAGCTTGGTCGCAAATAGGTCTTCCAAATGGACAATGACCCCAAGCATACTTCCAAAATTGTGGCGAAATGGCTTAAGGACAACAAAGTCAAGGTATTGGCGTGGCCATCACAAAGCCCTGACATCAATCCTATAGAACATTTGTGGGCAGAACTAAAAAAGCATGTGCGAGCAAGGAGGCCTACAAACCTGACTCAGTTACACCAGCTCTGTCAGGAGGAATGGGCCAAAATTCACCCAACTTATTGTGGGAAGCTTGTGGAAGGCTACCCGAAACGTTTGACCCAAGTTAAACAATTTAAAGGCAATGCTACCAAAAACGAATTGAGTGTATGTAAACTTCTGACCCACTCGGAATGTGATGAAATAAATAAAAGCTGAAATAAATCATTCTCTCTACTATTATTCTGACATTTCACATTCTTAAAATAAAGTGGTGATCCTAACCGACCTAAGACAGGGAATTTTTACTAGGATTAAATGTCAGGAATTGTGAAAAACTGAGTTTAAATGTATTTGGCTACGGTGTATGTAAACTTCCGACTTCAACTGTACATCTGCCCCAGACAGAAAATAAAGAAAAACACACAACCCAGACACGAAAGGCATTGGACAAAGGGGATTATAACAAGGGGCTGTGAGATAAATAGATGCTGGGGTCTGGTTGGGCAAGTTGGGTATGTTGGGTTACCTGGCTGATGGAAGTTGGGAGACAGTTCCCTGGCCACTGCCCTGGCGATGTCTGAGTCCTGACTGGCTGACTGACCGGCCTGGTCAGCAGCGTCACCTTTAGTTCTGGCGTGAGCCGTTCTGGATGAAGGCAAAGCAGAATTAGAGCTGGTTAGACTGGGAAGGGTACATACCGGGGTTCAAATACTATTTGTTTTCTTTTAAATACTTTGAGAATTTGTTTGAGCATGTTGTTTGAGAGTGCAACATTGACAGAGTTTGCACTTTTGGGACTGTTCCATTGGTTTCATTTCTCCAGACAAGCCCAATCAGACACAGCTAAATTATAAAAGATAATTAAAATACTACTTCAAGCCAGGTCTAAGAGGGTGAAGAAGCACTAAATGCCTCTGGGCCTTCCAGATAGACACTGTCTTTAGTGTCTTATAGGGTTGAGACTGGAGAGCTGGTGCTACATGTTCCCAGTAAATACTGTTGGAGCAAAAGCTTTTTCCAACATGAAATCATATTAGAAGTAGAGAATTAAATAATAAAAGAGTATGGTTATCATGCAGTCTCACGCCGTTAGCAGCGTTGCAAACATTAAATGGTTTGACATGCCATATCCACTGTGTGATATTCAATAGAACGCATTGTGTCATTCATCACAACCATTATTTTTGTCATTTCTGATTAAACTTTTTTTCAAGTTAGATATTTGTGTTGCATTTACTTCCTTTCTCTCAAGTAAAATCGTTTTCAAAACAAACCATTTACATGCATTGACATAAGGAATAGCATGATATACTTCTTTATACTTATCATGATGTACAGTATTTCAATGGTTCAATAATACAAGATTAATTCAATAGTGTTTCTTTATAAACAGGTCTGTATGAGTGTCCTTCAGGGCCTCTGACTACAGAGGAGTGCAGGAGGATTCACACGGTGTCTCTTGAACTGAATGTATCCTTTCAACAACTTTGAGAAGGTCTTCACTTTTCAAATGAAGGTGGATAAAAATGCGTGTTTGAAACCGATTAAGTTGACAAGGGTAAAACATGTGGTCCTTATCTGTAATTGAATACAACGTATGCTTTTTCAACCTTAATTGTGGACTCTTTTTTTCAACTACTGACTATGCAGGTGCATTTCAACAAATTTAGGGGGCACATGACTACAGAACCTTACATTGTGCATTGAGGAAAGTCTTTATTATGTGCAATTAGCTTTGCCTCATGTAGACACATGACAGTTTTGCAGTCGGTGAATCACTGTGAATCATGTGAACTCCATATGCATATAGCGCAGTTGTGCTGTTGAATGAATCATGCCATTAACCTGTTATAGAGAGAATTTTACCAATAATTGATTGAGTCATCATGCACTAAGCCGCCCATGGGCTTACATAGCTACTGTACAATGAGGAGTACAACAAGTTGTCCTTATATCATCATCATCATCATCATACGATTTCATGTAGGCTTCCTTAAAGCTTTCAAACCTGGGGCGATAGGCTATACTACATCACATGGCTCGGGGAGAAAAGAGAGGGAGCAAGGGCACATTGAAAAAAGGCGACCTGAACCAAGTTTAAGAAGCTTTACTGGGAGCTTGTTAGCAAGTCTATGAGAGCTGGGCGGGAAGATGAGTAATATACCTACCCAACACCTATTCCCAGCCAAATAGACTGACTGAGTAGTCCACCAGATGATATTGGATGGTGGGACAGAGACGGGCTACTGTATCAGCTCAGCTGCTGCTGCTAGGCTGTATTCCTGTCAGCTGTTGATAAGCCAAGTCCTGCCTTGCCTTATTTAGTCAGAGCTCAGTGCTGACTGACACACTAGATGCTGCTGGCCTCACATGTGAGGAGGGCACAGCTAGCACACACCGTCCGGTCTGGTCTAGGAACTGCTTGCCCTCCTTCGTCTCTCCTTCTCTCTCTCTCTCTCTCTCTCTCTCTCTCTCTCTCTCTCTCTCTCTCTCTCTCTCTCGCTCTCTCTCTCTCTTTGGTCTCTTTCCCTCTTTCTCTCTCTCCCTCTCCCTCCCTCATTCTCTCCCCTGGGCTTCCACCCAGATGATGTAGAAAAGTGACGCAAGCTGAACCAGGTCCGCACGTTCCAAAGCTCTTACCACACTGATCAACTCAGCCACATAACAGTCTTCAAAGGCAGAGACCTTCATTTCAGACATACTGCCGCTGCAGGGACATATTTCTATTTCATGACAGGAGGAGTTGTTGTGGTGGTGAGCCTAGATATGAGAGCCCTCATTAAAATGTATACAGATGCCAGAAAATCAGGATAAAGAACATGCTAATGAGTGGTTCTCATCCAAGAAGATTAGAAAGAAAGGGGGGATTGGTGGGCATGATACGTCAATAAAGTGACTATTTTGATACTGTAAACAGATAGGGAGTGGGTGTTTAACATGGTAGTATATCTGTGCATTGCATTCAAAGGACAATAGTGCAGTTTAATCAATATTATTATTATTGTTTAATGTAGCATTGAAAGAAGTGATAGGCAAGATAGGCTATTAACAATATGGTTGCAATTTCTTCTCTCTGAGTCTTTATTTCTGATTTAATTTAATTTGGAATAATTCCAAGTCCAACCCATGTCATAAGGACTTCATTGACAATGACTTTGTACTTCATATTAGCTATCTCACATGTTCTAAAATGAACCAGAGATATTACTTGGCTGGCTCAAGTTGATGTGGGTGTCTTAGAGAACTACCACTTCAAAAGTTCAACAGCTTTCTCCTTGCTATTCCATGCTCTGGCAAATTACTCATTGTCATCCCATGCTTTTGAAAAAGCAGTAGGCACAGAATGTAGGCCTAAGACGAGGATACAAATATTTTCTATGTAGTTTTCCAGCAAACAGGTCAACTTCCTCCAACAAGCAGCTATGTATGGTTTTGGTGTTCCACCTGATCGCAATCAAATGTATTTCAGACGAGCATAAACACAGCATGGATGCCAGATTTCCATGCTTATAATACACACCTAGTATTCTGGTCTTACAGATCTTTTATAAGACTGAGCTATCTCTGAGATGTATGTCTTGAATATGTTTAAACAAGAGCATGTGTCTCAATCAACTATAAACACTCATTACTAACCTAATGTATTATTGAACTCTTGCAATTGTTGACAGCCTCTCACCTGCCAATATTCACAATTGCATGTGTCACACGGTCACACCCTCACAATGATGTGAACAATATGGTTGTACCATGATTTGTCTTGATTTGATCCTCACTATTTGGATCACTACAGCGTGTATCAAATTGTTCCAGTGTGTCATTGGGCCACTGTCTGAATTTACTATGTACTGAAGTTCATCATCTGAACTTTAAGTATGTAACGTGTTACGTATGCCACATGTATGTGCAAAACATGTTTTAATCTCTGTGTGTGTGTGTCTGTGTGTGTGTGTGTGTGTGTGTGTGTGTGTGTATGTGTGTGTGTGTGTGTGTGTGTGTGTGTCTGTGTGTGTGTGTGTGTGTGTGTGTGTGTGTGTGTGTGTGTGTGTGAGAGAGAGAGACAAAGAAAGTGAAAGATGGAGAACGAGAGGTAGTGAGAGTGAGTTAAAGGGCCAGAGAGAGAGGCAGAGAGTGAGAAAGAGAGAGTCAGTGAGAGCAAGAGAGAGCGTTGGAGAAAGTTGGAGAATGTTGGAGAGAGGTAGGATAAGGTGACACCAATAAAAACCTGACCCATAGTTGAGAATCCCAACCTGTCAGCCATTCAACCTAACCCAATCAGCAGACCTGACCTGGAAGCCCATGCAGCAGTAGGATCCATCACCACCAACACCACCACAACATGAGCTGCGTCCGAAATGGCACCCTATTCCGAATATAGTGCACTACTTTTGACCAGGGCCCATAACGCTCTGGTCAAAAGTTGTCCACTGCATAGGAAATAGGGTGTCATTTCAGACGCAACAATGCACATTGAGAAACTGATTACCTTGAAGTGGCTATTTCTACTTTTGTTCTGGCAATTGCTGCTGCCCGTATGGCTCCTTCCACAGCCCGATCCACTTTCTGTTTTGTTTTGGTGGTTTTGAGTGGAATGAGCTGCTTCTTGATGCCTCGCGCCAACACATTGTTTTTATATTTTCCCTCTTCTTTGGTGCCGTCTGGGAACATTGTGCATCCGTAGCCGTGGCGTTTGTTGTTCATCCACTCTCCCTCATACTTCATCCCGTTGGTGCGCTCGCTGACACCAAAGCCGTTCCGCTTGTCGTTCTTCCACTCCCCCATATAGGACTCTGTGGTGGTGGCGTCTACATTGTCCTCCAGGGGCATGTACTCATCAACTCCATCCCCAAAGCTGATGGTGGAATTGGCATCGCTGGAGCTGATTCGGCTGATGGAGCTGGCGGCATCGCTGCGTGCCGAACTGCGTTTGCTCGATATGGACGACCTGGATTCAGACTTTCGGAGGTTTCTGAGGCTGCCGAACAGGGACCCTCTACGAAACAGGCCCCTTTTCTTCTCACCTTCGCCTTCGCTGTGGAAGTTGAGAACAAAGCCTCCTCTGGTGCCGGCAAGGCTGTCTGACAGGTCGAGGTTGGTATGGAGGACGGTGCCGTTGCTCTGTTCACTGCGGAGCGAGGCCAGCGAGGTTCGAAGAGGCGAACGAATAACCGTAGCCATCCCGTAAGGTACACTTTGCCGCACACCGTATCCGTGTCGCATTCCTCCTGTCCACTGCCCCTGGTACGTACCTGTTAGGACAACAGGAAATGGCAAAAATGAATACAAACGTTAAGAAAATCCTGAACGCACATTTTTGTCATGATCACAAAATAATCATTTGGGGTACAAAATTAGAATATTAGAGTTGATTAGAATCTCTTTACACTAGCCCAATGTCAATTCACGGAATTGAAGTGGAAACATCCCTACAAGTATACAATGTCCTTATTATATTGGGAACTTTTCATTGAATGGATTGAAATCATATACAGTGGGGAAAAAAGTATTTAGTCAGCCACCAATTGTGCAAGTTCTCCCACTTAAAAAGATGAGAGAGGCCTGTAATTTTCATCATAGGTACACGTCAACTATGACAGACAAATTGAGAGAAAAAAATCCAGAAAATCACATTGTAGGATTTTTAATGAATTTATTTGCAAATTATGGTGGAAAATAAGTATTTGGTCAATAACAAAAGTTTCTCAATACTTGGTTATATACCCTTTGTTGGCAATGACACAGGTCAAACGTTTTCTGTAAGTCTTCACAAGGTTTTCACACACTGTTGCTGGTATTTTGGCCCATTCCTCCATGCAGATCTCCTCTAGAGCAGTGATGTTTTGGGGCTGTCGCTGGGCAACACGGAATTTCAACTCCCTCCAAAGATTTTCTATGGGGTTGAGATCTGGAGACTGGCTAGGCCACTCCAGGACCTTGAAATGCTTCTTACGAAGCCACTCCTTTGTTGCCCGGGCGGTGTGTTTGGGATCATTGTCATGCTGAAAGACCCAGCCACGTTTCATCTTCAATGCCCTTGCTGATGGAAGGAGGTTTTCACTCAAAATCTCACGATACATGGCCCCATTCATTCTTTCCTTTACACGGATCAGTCGTCCTGGTCCCTTTGCAGAAAAACAGCCCCAAAGCATGATGTTTCCACCCCCATGCTTCACAGTAGGTATGGTGTTCTTTGGATGCAACTCAGCATTCTTTGTCCTCCAAACACGACGAGTTGAGTTTTTACCAAAAAGTTCTATTTTGGTTTCATCTGACCATATGACATTCTCCCAATCCTCTTCTGGATCATCCAAATGCACTCTAGCAAACTTCAGACAGGCCTGGACATGTACTGGCTTAAGCAGGGGGACATGTCTGGCACTGCAGGATTTGAGTCCCTGGCGGCGTAGTGTGTTACTGATGGTAGGCTTTGTTACTTTGGTCCCAGCTCTCTGCAGGTCATTCACTAGGTCCCCCCGTGTGGTTCTGGGATTTTTGCTCACCGTTCTTGTGATCGTTTTGACCCCACGAGGTGAGATCTTGCGTGGAGCCCTAGGTCGAGGGAGATTATCAGTGGTCTTGTATGTCTTCCATTTCCTAATAATTGCTCCCACAGTTGATTTCTTCAAACAAAGCTGCTATTGCAGATTCAGTCTTCCCAGCCTGGTGCAGGTCTACAATTTTGTTTCTGGTGTCCTTTGACAGCTCTTTGGTCTTGGCCATAGTGGAGTTTGGAGTGTGACTGTTTGAGGTTGTGGACAGGTGTATTTTATACTGATAACAAGTTCAAACAGGTGCCATTAATACAGGTAACGAGTGGAGGACAGAGGAGCCTCTTAAAGAAGAAGTTACAGGTCTGTGAGAGCCAGAAATCTTGCTTGTTTGTAGGTGACCAAATACTTATTTTCCACCATAATTTGCAAATAAATTCATTAAAAATCCTACAATGTGATTTTCTGAAGAAAAAAAATCTCAATTTGTCTGTCATAGTTGACGTGTACCTATGATGAAAATTACAGGCCTCTCTCATCTTTTTAAGTGGGAGAACTTGCACAATTGGTGGCTGACTAAATACTTTTTTCCCCCACTGTACAATGCCTAATTTCACCCAGGTACTGTGATTCTGCTGTCGGTCAGACAGACCTGTATGTATTTCAAACCACATACAAGATACCACGTCCATGACGAGATTCATATTTCAGTATTAGTTTGTATCATGATTTACTATCACTTCATCATTTGCTATTGATATACTCTTGGCGTTATGCCAAACCAGGCAGTCTTCATGGCAGTAGACATACTATAAAAGCATAGTCTACCACTGGTACATAATTAAAGCTAGTGGCCTTCTCTTGTCATAAGGGCATGTGCGCCAATGTTTGTTTAGGTTTTGGAAAGTTGGCAAGGATCAGGGCCGGCCCTAGCCTTTTGGGGGCACTAAGCAAGGTTTGTTTGGAAATTACGTTTTTGCAGTTCTAAAGCTAATTTCCTGCAGTTGTACACATTTGCCATGACTTACAATCAGTTTTCCACGTTGATTCAACGTCATCACATAGATTTTTTGATTGAAATGACATGGAAACAACACTGATTCAACCAGTTTTTGCTCAGTGGGTTATGCCATGTTAATATGATATCTGAGTGAGAATGACTAACAAAATCAAGGGGGACATATTACATTTTTGGGGTCGTGGGCCCCCTAGCGGCTCGGGGGCCCTAACCGACTGGTTATGTCGCTCATGCCTGAAGCAAGGATGAAGACATTACTATGGAGTATCATTATCTATGATTAGATAGGGCCTAGTGAGGTTACAACAAGTGCAGTGGTCCAAATCTGTCAAAGATGAGCTCCCACCCCAGTAACAACCTGTCCTGCAACAGGCCGTGGCATGCAGGAGGGACTGGGAAGTGTAGGCTATGGCCGCTCATCCTGCGGCCCAATTCCAAATTAACCACTAGACCCTATGCCCTAGTGGAGGAGATCTGATACAATTTGATTGGTATAGGCAATATAGTGAAACTTCCACCTAGCCTATCAGAGGGCAAGTTAGAGCTATTACCATATTGCTTATACCTTTCAAATCCTCTCAGATCTCCACAAGTGCATAGGGCATAGGGGTTCATTTGGCTTTCCTTGTGCTTCCTACACACAGGATCCATTGGAAGGACTGCAGTTTGGCAGAAGTCACTAATTTCAAACAGCGAAAAGGTGGAAGTTGATTCTAAAACAAAACAATCCTGTCACACTCTAACAGTAATGTTGAACCCCACAGTAACACTGACTGACCTGACATCATCACAACTTCACTTGACACTCCAACTGTGTTTTTGGCATTCAGATATTTGTTTGAAGGGGGAAGCGCAAAATGCTAAGAAACCACACATCTCAAGCCTTCCCACCATTTCAGCAGCTACATGGGGTCTACATTTCTTAATGCATACTGCATTCTGGTGTGCACTCAAGGCGATATGCCACTCTGTCCATCATTATTGCTTCTAAAAAAAAAGAATGTGCTATTTTAAAGAGGTAAGTAACTTGAGACATTGGGAAGTTTGTCAGTCAAGCCAAACATAACTCCATCTGTCTTACTATGTGAAATAAATCAGTCTAAACATAATTAGGTTACTGAACAAAATCAATCTTAACACATTAGGAGGATAGATTAGGGCTCTTTTGAAAGGCTTCATGTCAGTGACTAGTATTTATATTTTGTTGAGTGACACTGTCCCACTGATTCCTAAACTGACTGATCCTATTATGACTCAGGTAACTTTTGCTTGCCTGGCTGCCCAAACTCCTTGCTCCTGCCAAACGCTACGCTACGCCCACAAATGTTAGCTTTCTCCGCAATGAAGTACAGCATGTAGCGAACGATAGAGCAGCTGAATAACTCAGTTTGAGTCGTCAGGCAAACCTTTTACTGCTTCAGATTGTCCAATTCACAAACTGTGATTTATTTGCTTTACAAATTGAACCAGTGAGTGACACATATGAGAGTACTAGAAGACCCCAAGCACAAAATAAAGCACTCGAAGCCATGCTTGCCCAGGGGGAACCGGCTAATACCGTATGCTCAGGTTTTGTTGGATCTGGCCCTCAGACTGGCCCTCAGACAATGTTCACTTCATCTTCTGCAATTCCAGCCTTCAGACTGCAGTCGATGTCAACATTATCTTCTGCAAATCTAATTATTATGTTGTTATTTGTGTATTATGCCACTGTATCTATTGATTATCACACTGCATGATGTAAGATATTGTGGTGTGTTTAATTATCTATTAACGTCTATCGACTTTCCTACAATCCATTATTGCTTTCACCTGTAATCAATATATAAAACCCTATCAATCGATGCTATGAGTCAGCAAAAAGTAGATTGTTCTCTCTGGAATAGATATAACCTACAAGTTATATGCAACTATGTGTGTATGACTATGTTTGTGTACCCTGGCATAGTCTGGTCTCATAGACTAGACGTAACATAGTACACATAAAACCAGAAACAAATTAGCAGGATATGTTACGTTTGGTATGGTTACATAAGACAGATGGTTACTTAGTTGGGTGATTGGTTGGGGTGGATGGACGGACGGGTCGGTGGCCGTATAATCCGAACGTCTAGCAACCTAAAGGTTGCAAGTTCGAATCTCATCACGGACAACTTTAGCTAATTAGCAACTTCCAACTACTTACTACTTTTGAGCTACTTTGCAACTACTTAGCATGTAGCTAACCCTTCCCCTAACCTTAACCCTTTTAGCTAATCCTACCCTAACCCTAACGCTTTAACCTAAGTCCTAAACTTAACCTTAACCCCTAACCCCTAGCCTAGCTAAAGTTAACCAGCTAGTTAACTTTAGCCACCTAGCTTGAATTCGTAACATATACATTTAGCAAATTCGTAACATTTAATACATTTTGCAAATTTGTAACATTTAATACATTTTGCAAATTTGTAACATATTGTACGTATTGCAAATCAAAACATATAATACGAATTGTAATTCGTAACATATCATACGAAATGGGTGATGGACATGCACAAATTAATACATACCACACGAAACTTAACATATCGTTCTAAATGGTGTGTCTCGGATTTACGTACAGAATAATACGAAATGCTCTGAGACCAGGTTGCCTGGCATTACAACTTCATGACCACCTGTGCCTCAAACACAATCTTTGAAAACAACAACAACAACTCTAAAACTACTTTCTGTAGAAACTACTGTACACTAATTTCCATAGTGCAACAAATGAACAAATATCAATAGTTGTCTATAGATCTGCGCTGGGTAAAAAGCACTTTGATTTTCAAGTGTGGCTGAGTGATGTTTCTATTTTTAGCCATGACCTCTATGGGAGTACGCCTGCTACGTTGGGTTACTATGGAAGTGCTCAGTGCTGACTGACCAGTACAGTCATATATCAATTGAGTTCAGTGGTGTGGCACTGGCACATAGTTCAGGCAGGCTTTTCTACTCTATCACACTGTGATACAAGTGAATTACTCATCGAGAATCTTTCGTAATTAATGGAAATAGTCAACTCTTATACTACAACTGTTCTATAAATATACAACGAAACACTTGTGGAAACATATGCCCCCTTCTACACTGTAACAAGTGAGACTGCATTACATGTAGCCTACTAACCACAAACTGTTACTGGCACGCTTACCTCCATCACCATACGTTTCAACTCCATATCCATCTTGCAGACCGTTACTCCATGTCCCATCGTATCTGGCAGGCGTGTGGAGACTTTGCCGGACCCCGTATCGACCTTTAAATCCATGAGTCCATTCGCCACGATAAATCCATCTTCCCTTCGATTCCACACCGAGTCCGTGTCGTTTCCCCTGTGCCCAGTAGCCCTGATACACGTTTCCACTGGGCCAGGTGTACACCCCCACTACCTCAAAACCATTGTTCCAGGACCCGGAGTATTCGCCTTGGCCCTTGGGCCCGGTACAGACGCCATGCCCATGGGCTTTTCCATCCTCCCAGCCACCGCAATATGTGCCACCATCGTCAAAGTCGAACCGTCCGCCCGTCATTCAGATTATGAGGGGAGAAGAACGAGTCGTGGTAGCTCCCGGATATTGTGCTGTCCCTCGCTAGTCCAGAGCGGATTTTAAACGAAAAGTAGGAGCGCTGAAGTGAGAGTCCGGTGGACAGTGTGCTGAGGTGTTGTGGTTCCAAGAAGATATTAATGATTGTCACTGTGTGCATTTGTGGTTGTCGGCTAAAGCGGTATGTGGGAAGAAGAGAGAGCGCGCCACTACGGCTGCCAAAATCGCTCCTGGTTTATTTTATGATGATCTCCTCTTCTCCCTCTCTCACAGCAGAGAGACGAGAGAGAGCGAGAGAGAGAGAGAGAGAGAGAGAGAGAAAGAGAGAGAGAGAGAGAGAGAGAGAGAGAGAGAGAGAGAGAGAGAGAGAGAGAGAGAGAGAGAGAGAGAGAGAGAGAGAGAGAGAGAGAGAGAGAGAGAGAGTGTGGGGGGATAATGACATGAAAATGGCATGACATTGTCATTCCATTTTTTTTTTTATGTCTGCTCTTATATTGGTTTAAAAGTTACATCGATTATAATTATAACCCTGCTTGATATGTCCTTATTGCTTATAGTATTGGTATCTTTAGGTAGGCTAATCAAAATAACATAAGGTTTTCTGTGTGTAAACTCTATCAGAGTGTTAAACCCATAGAAATAGAATCACTCATTCTAGTTATGTGGTTACTGGTTAGACTCATGATAATTCAGTTTAGGGTGTGGAATCAGTGTTAATAGATGACAATATGATTATATTAATCTCAACAGTCAGATAATGATGTTGAACTGGCCAGTGGTGGTTGTGGCAAACATAAATTAGTAGCTAGGACTTTTATCAGCACAGAGATTAAACTCATGTACTGACTGATTTTAAGACAACAAGGACATCTACTGAGCACTGCTAATATCCTGAATCAGGACATTGATGGGTGTTGGACTAATGTTTCTGGGTCAGAAGAAGACATAGACTGAGTATTTATTTTATTTTATTCTCAAATACACTATGAATAGGTTACAAGACTTGTTATACTTTTTGACCATGTTGGCTTGTAAAGCTTTGGGACAGCCCACCCGGACTGAGTTTGTAGCCTTGGACATGGCAGGTCTTACCACTGGGTGTCAGTGTGCACATTGTTCATCTGCATTGCAAACACAGTAGATTTTCAATAGAATGCCTCATGCCCTCACCCCCAATCGCCTTTTTGGACCATCCATATGCCACTGGGTAGAGATTAAGGGGACTTTTCTTACCAGCATCCCATTGACAGGTTAACCCTAACCTTAACCAAACCCTTACATTTAGCTTTGCATGTCAACCATATCCCCTTTTTTCCCATGCCACTGTCTACAAGAAATAGCATGTGAAATGGCACGAGACCCCAGATTTACAGATCCAATCCGTATTGTACATTACAACAATAATATTTGATATAATATTATTCCGTGTAAAAAATCACGAAGAATACTCTAGTCATATACATACAAATTGATTGAATTATCAAAACATTTACTGTGGTGTCCATTTAGCAAAACAAACCATCTTCACTTTCTTCAGTGAAGGTGTTGGCTTTAGTTACATCACTAAAATGGAATCTAGACTACTTTGTAGGGTCTACAGACCCCTACAGAATATAGTACAGGAGTGCAGCTCTACATCAGGAGGTGAAGACATGCTGCCAAAAATAACACCAGCTGAGCGATTATGAGAAAACGACAAACTATGTGTAATTGATATGAGCTTGTCAAGCAATTCGTTTCAGAACCATGTTATTATTATTATTATCTTTATGGTTGGATTAATGGTCCAAGAACCTATAGAAATTAACTCCTTACGTCAGCATAAAGAGTGTCACCTATAGTATAAATTGTCTGACAATTCAAATCAAAGTTTATTGGTCGCATACACAGTTTATATATTTAATGTTAATTTGGAATTGTACACATTTGCAGTTAAAAGCTGAATTGCAGCGTACATAGGCCTACGTAAGTAAATAAATCAAATAAAAAAATTAAAATCTGAGATGTTGTCACGGTTTACTAAACCAGAACCCAGAAGCAGACCAGGACAAGGTGAGTTGAAACGAAGGTGAGTATTTATTTAACAGATTCAAAAAAACGATGTAGAATAATCCAGGGGACAGAGCGGACGGCGGAGATGAGTTGGTGGAGGTGCAGTGGTAGATCCAAGAATGGCTCGGCAGCCGCCGACAACCAGGCAGGGGTTGGGTGAAGGTTCCGGGAGATTGACTGCAGATAGAAACAAAACGGAGGTAAGTACACCGCAAGCCAACAAGGTGCAAAACAACAAAACTAACGCTAGAAACTCCAAGGCTGATACACTGACAAACATACTGTTCATGGCTAACGATCCGGCAGGGAATGGATGTCAGGTCAGGGCTTAAGAAGGGTGATGATCAGGACCAGGTGTGCAGACCGCTGATGAGATGCAGGTGCGGTTAATCGGGAGATCTCCCGCCTAGCAACGTCGCCCGGCAACCAGGCCGGGAGCGTTCACGAACCCTCAGGAAACTGGAGATTCCGAGCAGAAAAATGGCAACACAGGCAGGAACCGACTCAGGATGCAGGGTTCATGACAGATGTAGTATACAATATTACGGTTAAGCAGCATTAAGTGGTCTCACAAAGTAAGGCACAGGACTGTTGTAGTACCTGTCAGTCAGAGTATGGGGAAGGTTCAGTTTGTGGCTGGATCGAGCAGATCTGCCACTGACATGGCCTCTCGTCTGAGGCAGCCATTTGTTGTAATCCTGGGACTTTGCAAGCTTCTGTGCAAAGGATCTGCAGAGGTGGGTGCGGCGGGACTCCAAGGACTGCAAGCCCAGGTCATTGCATGCAGAGTCGTAGGAGGTGTAGGTGGGGCCCATGATGATTTTGGCTGCACGTCGTTGGATCTTCTCAAGTTGGTTGTGTTGGTGGGCTGTGAGACCTGGGTGCCATACTGGAGCGGAGTAGGCTACTCGAGCACTGGACGGACAAAGCAGGTGACTGTCAGAAAGTTTAGCAGATGTTATAGCGGGTGCAGAGTAATTATTGTGTTACTAGTTCCTAGCAGTGCAGCAAAAATGTCAAACAAGTACCCAAATAATAATCAAAAACAAGAAATTAGAAATGACAAATGTCAGAAAGAATCCAACCCAAATCACACTTTATCACTAATCCAAATCCAATCTATGCTTATATACAACAAAAATATATACTTAGAATGATATGTACAGCAGTAGATATGACACTCATCATGTCAGTTTCAGCTGATACCAGGTCAACATTTCACACTGTTATTATTACTATGTAGGTTTTTGTGTGATTTAATGTAAAATTGGACTGAGCAGGTACTAAATCTCCACTCTGTATCTCTCTAATTATTCCGATTATTATCACACATAACTTCTCCTATACAAGTCTGCCACTGACTTTAAAAGCCTATACATTGATTGTACAAAACATTAGGAACACCTTCCTAATATTCCGTTGCACCCCCTTTTGACCTCAGAACAGCCTCAATTTGTCGGGCATGGACTCTACAAGGCGTCGAAAGTGTTCCATAGAGATGCTGGCCCATGTTGACTCCAACGCTTCCCACAGTTGTGTCAAACTGGCTGGATGTCCTTTGGGGGTGGACCATTCTTGATACAAATGGCAAACTGTTGAGCATGTGTAACCGGTGTGAAATGGCTAGCTAGTTAGCGTTGCGCGCTAGTAGCGTTTCAATCGGTGACGTCACTCCCTCTGAGACATTGAAGTAGTTGTTTCCCTTGCTCTGCAAGGGCCACGGCTTTTGTGGAGCGACGGGTAACGGTGCTTCGAGGGTGACTGTTGTCGATGTGTGCAGAAGGTCCCTTGTTCAAGCCCAGTTAGGGGTGAGGAGAGGGATGGAAAGCAAAATTGTTACACAAGACATATATGTATATATATACACTTAGTATACAAAACATTAAGAAATCCTCCTCTTTCCATGACATAGACTGACCAGGTGAAAGCTAGGATCCCTTATTGATGTCACTTGTTAAATCTTCTTCAATCAGTGTAGATGAAAGGGAGGAGACAGGCTAAAGAAGGATTTTTAAGCCTTGAGACAACTGAGACATGGATCGTGTATGTGTGCCATTCAGAGGGTGAATGGGCAAGACAAAATATTTAAGCACCTTTGAACAGGGTACGGTTGTAGGTGCCAGGCTCACCGGTTTGAGTGTGTCAAGAACTGCAACGCTGCTGGTATAAGCCTTTATCGGAGTGATTAAGAATATGTTCATAACAATCCCCAAGCAGTTGAGACTACAAATGTGTCATTATGCTTGAATGTTTTAATTTCATGCCTATGTCATTGCCCGAGATCTTGATATTGGAAGAACATGTGTAGTGCTGTATGTACAGAGGAGGCAACTGAACTAAATGACTATCGCCCCATAGCACTCACTTCTGTAATCATTTAACACATGATTTTTGTTGGATTTTTCAATGGTTCAGTTACAAAAAGTCTGCGGATAGTATTTCCTGTAACTGGATATTATTCAATCCATGACGTCATTCACAAAATGCAAAATGCCCTGTATGAAGTGGATAGATACAGCTGGAATAGGTGATTTGCTCTTACTGATGCATTTACACAACTCACATGTATCATTTTCAATCAGCTAATAGAGCTAAGGCTAAGCTACTGCTGGCTCTCTTTGAGGGAAATTGAGTTTTTGTAACCATAAGTGTTGGCATTCTTTTCATGCTGTCAAGGGGTGCTGAAGGTGGGTGTGGTGCATGAATCAAGCGCAGGACGCAGAAGCTCAGTCCAAAAGACTTTAGTGCAATATTCACGTAGAAAATAAGCACAATAAGCCCGAAGGCGAAATAACGGCGCACACAGGCGTCAAACAAACGGCGCACTAACATGTGCGAAAAACCTCTCCAAAACACTGGAGGGAAGTACGTAGCTCCAACACAAAACAGAAGAGCAATCACACACAAAGACAAACACACACAACAAGAACTAAATAGGACACTAACGAGGACTAACAAGACACAGGTGTACAACATCAAGACAAAACCAAACGAACATGAAACATAGATCGGTGGCAGCTAGTACTCCGGGGACGACGACCGCCGAAGCCTGCCCGAACCAGGAGGAGGAGCAGCCTCGGCCAAAACCGTGACAGTACCCCCCCCCCCCCCGGCCTCGGGGACGACCAGGAGGACGCGGAGCAGGGCGCGCGGGATGGTCCCGGTGGAACTCCGATAGGAGAGATGGGTCTAGGATGACCCTCCGCGGCACCCAGCACCGCTCCTCCGGGCCGTACCCCTCCCACTCCACGAGATACTGGAGACCCCCCATCCGGCGTCTTGAGTCCAAGATGGACCGAACGGTGTACGCCGGAGCCCCCTCGATGTCCAGTGGGGGCGGAGGAGTCTCCCCTATCTCATTGTCCTGGAGTGGACCAGCTACCACCAGCCTGAGAAGAGACACATGGAACGAGGGGTTAATATTCTTATACTCAACAGGTAGATGTAACCTATAACACACCTCGTTCAATCTTCTCAGGACTTTAAAGGGCCCCACAAACCGCCGACCCAGCTTCCGGCAGGGCAGGCGGAGGGGTAGGTTTCTTTTAGAGAGCCAGACTCGCTCTCCGGGTGCGTACACCGGCCCCTCACTGCGGTGGAGATCGGCGCTCGCCTTGTGACGAAGGACGGCCTGCTGCAGGTGGACGTGGGCAGCGTTCCACGTCTCTTCCGAGCGCCTCATCCAATCATCCACCACAGGGGCCTCGATCTGGCTCTGCTGCCAAGGTGCCAGAACCGGCTGGTAACCTAATACACATTGGAAGGGGGTTAGGTTGGTAGAGGAGTGGCGGAGAGAGTTCTGGGCCATCTCGGCCCAGGGAATGTACCGTGCCCACTCCTCCGGCCGGCCCTGGCAATACGACCTCAGAAACCTACCCACATCCTGGTTGACCCGTTCTACCTGCCCGTTACTCTCCGGGTGGTACCCTGAGGTAAGGCTAACCGAGACCCCCAACCGCTCCATGAACGCTCTCCAAACACGGGAGGTAAACTGGGGGCCTCGATCAGACACTATATCCTCGGGTACCCCGTAATGCCGGAAGACGTGGGTAAATAGGGCCTCAGCGGTCTGTAGGGCAGTAGGAAGACCCGACATAGGGAGAAGACGACAGGCCTTAGAGAACCGGTCCACAACGACCAGGATGGTGGTATTCCCCTGAGAGAGGGGAAGGTCTGTCACAAAATCCACCGAGAGGTAGGACCATGGTCGTTGTGGAACGGGCAGGGGTTGTAACTTACCCCTTGGCAGATGTCGGGGCGCCTTACACTGGGCGCACACCGAGCAGGAGGAGACATAAACCCTCACATCCCTAGCCAAAGTGGGCCACCAGTATTTCGTGCTAAGGCAATGCACTGTCCGGCCAATACCCGGATGTCCAGAGGAGGGTGACGTGTGAGCCCAGTAAATGAGTCGATCCCGAATCTCGAGCGGAACGTACTTCCGACCCTCAGGACACTGTGGAGGGCTGGGGTCGGTACGCAACGCTCGCTCGATTTCGGCATCGACCTCCCACACCACCGGTGCCACAAGGCAAGACTCCGGTAGTATGGGAGTAGGCTCAACGGACCTCTCCTCCGTGTCATACCGCCGGGACAGCGCATCTGCCTTACCATTCTGGGACCCAGGGATGTACGTGATTTTAAATACGAACCTGGTGAGAAACATACTCCATCGAGCCTGGCGAGGGTTCAGTCTCCTCGCTGCCCGGATGTACTCCAGGTTCCGATGGTCAGTCAAAATGAGGAAAGGGTGTTGAGCCCCCTCAAGCCAATGCCTCCACACCTTAAGGGCTTGAACTACAGCTAACAGCTCCCTGTCCCCAACGTCATAGTTACGCTCCGCCGGGCTGAGCTTTTTTGAGTAAAAAGCACAGGGGCGGAGTTTAGGTGGCGTACCGGACCGTTGAGAGAGAACGGCCCCTATACCAGCCTCAGACGCGTCTACCTCAACCTGAAAGGGTAATGCGGGATCCGGATGCGCCAGCACCGGAGCCGACGTAAACAGGTCCTTCAGTCTCCTAAAGGCCCTGTCCGCATCAGCTGACCACTGCAGGCGCACCGGACCCCCTTTCAGAAGGGACGTGATGGGAGCTGCCACCTGTCCAAACCCCCGGATAAACCTCTGGTAGTAATTCGCAAAGCCCAAGAACTGCTGCACCTCTTTTACAGTGGTTGGAGTTTGCCAATTACGCACAGCGGACACACGATCCACCTCCATTCTCACCCCTGACGCGGACAACCGATAACCCAAAAAGGAGACCGACTCCTGGAAAAACAGACATTTCTCTGCCTTGACATATAGGTCGTGCTCCAACAGCCTCCTCAATACACGACACACCAGGGTTATATGCTCGGCTCGGGTAGACGAGTACACCAGAATGTCATCAATGTACACGACCACCCCTTGTCCCTGCATATCCCGGAAAATGTCATCTACGAAGGATTGGAAGACTGATGGAGCATTCATCAACCCATATGGCATGACGAGATATTCGAAATGACCTGACGTGGTACTAAACGCTGTCTTCCATTCGTCGCCCTCCCTAATGCGCACCAAGTTATACGCGCTCCTGAGATCCAATTTTGTGAAAAACCGCGCTCCATGCAATGACTCTGTCATGGTCGCAATCAGAGGGAGTGGATAACTGTATTTCACAGTAATCTGATTGAGACCACGGTAATCAATGCACGGGCGCAACCCTCCATCTTTCTTCTTCACAAAAAAGAAGCTCGAGGAGGCGGGAGAAGTGGAGGGCCGAATGTATCCCTGTCTCAAAGATTCGGCTATGTAAGTCTCCATAGCTTTTCTCTCCTCTTGAGACAAAGGATACACGTGGCTCCGTGGGAGCGCTGCTCCTGCCTGGAGATCAATCGCACAATCCCCCTGTCTATGAGGAGGCAACTGCGTCGCCCTAGTTTTACTAAACACGAGAGCTAAATCCCCATATTCAGGCGGAATGTGCAGTGCGGGCACTTGGTTTGGACTTTCCACCGAAGTCGCCCCCACGGAAACACCCAGACATCGCCCCTCGCACTGAGCAGACCACCCATCGAGAGCCCTCTGTTGCCACGAAATAGCAGGGTTATGGGTGCTTAACCAGGGAATTCCCAGCACCACTGGGTACGCAGGAGAGTCGATCAGATACAGCTGTATAGTCTCTTCATGACCCCCCTGCGCACACATCCTAAGTGGTGCTGTGATCTCCCTAATCAACCCCGACCCCAACGGGCGGCTATCTAAGGCATGAACGGGAAAAGGTTTGTCAACAGGTAGGAGAGGGATCCCTAAATCTAAACAAAACTTCCGATCAACAAAATTCCCAGCTGCGCCTGAATCTACTAGCGCCTTATGCTGGGAATGAGGTGCAACCTGTGGAAAACACACAGGTATACAAAAGTGCGCAACAGAAAGCTCTGGGTAAGTGGGACGTCTACTCACCTGGGAGGCCCCCCCAGTGCGTGGCCTGTCGTCTTCTCCCCCGGAGAACCCTCCCCAGCACCTGGCCGCAGTGTGCCCTCCACGACCGCACTTGGTGCAGGAGACAGGCCCCCTCGGGCTCCTCCTCCTCCTTTCTCTAGCGCCGGCACCCCCGAGCTCCATAGGGCTCGGCTCGGAGGTGCCGGAGGGCGGAATGGACGGACCCCCCTCGGGACGTCCACGGGTGGCCAGCAGGGTGTCCAGACGGATGGACATATCGACCAACTGGTCGAAGGTGAGATGGGTATCCCTGCAGGCCAACTCACGTTGAACGTCCTCCCGTAGGCTACATCGAAAATGGTCGATGAGGGCCCGTTCATTCCACCCTGCGTCCGCCGCTAGAGTCCGGAACTCTAGAGCAAACGCCTGTGCGCTCCTCCTCCCCTGTCTCAGGTGGACTAGATGCTCCCCCGCCGCTTTGCCCTCAGGTGGATGGTCGAACACGGCCTTGAAGCGGCGGGAGAACTCGGCGTAGGAGATGGTGTTGGCGTCCATCTTCCTCCACTCGGCGTTAGCCCACTCCAACGCCTTGCCCGTGAGACAGGAGATGAGGGCGGAAACGCTCTCGTGTCCCGAGGGCACCGGGTGTACAGTGGCCAGGTAGAGCTCCACCTGCAGGAGGAACCCCTGACACCCGGCAGCTGTTCCGTCATACGCCCTTGGGAGCGAGAGCCGAATCCCCCTGGGTTCCGGACCTGGGACTGGTGGACCGGCCGATGGGGTTGGCAGGGTAGGTGGAGGTGTGGGTACCCCGCTGGCCTCCCATCGGTGCAGGGTGTTGATGACGTCCTGTAGAGCGGTCCCCAGTTGTCGTATCTGGTCATCTTGGCCGCGAACATGCTCCTCGAGCGACTCAGGCGTAACTGCAGATCCTGCTGATTCCATTTTGGTGTGTGATTCTGTCAAGGGGTGCTGAAGGTGGGTGTGGTGCATGAATCAAGCGCAGGACGCAGAAGCTCAGTCCAAAATACTTTAGTGCAATATTCACGTAGAAAATAAGCACAATAAGCCCGAAGGCAAAATAACGGCGCACACAGGCGTCAAACAAACGGCGCACTAACATGTGCGAAAAACCTCTCCAAAACACTGGAGGGAAGTACGCAGCTCCAACACAAAACAGAAGAGCAATCACACACAAAGACAAACACACACAACGAGAACTAAATAGGACACTAACGAGGACTAACAAGACACAGGTGTACAACATCAAGACAAAACCAAACGAACATGAAACATAGATCGGTGGCAGCTAGTACTCCGGGGACGACGACCGCCGAAGCCTGCCCGAACCAGGAGGAGGAGCAGCCTCGGCCGAAACCGTGACACATGCCAACGCCTACCAAAGACTGATGGACTTTTTAGGCTGATTTTGGAGAGCCAAGCGATGCCAGATTCTTATGCCTCTAAATTATACTTTAAAGCCACAGAAACAGTGATTAGTCTTGTTAGACAAAAGTATTTCCTCAAATTAAAAAGGTTTTAGAATTCCCACATATGGTTTTCTGAGTGTGCAGGATGTTATGCGATCTTCAGTCAACTATTTGGTCACACAAGTCAGCCGTGTTTGACAAATCATCCCAAAAAGTCTAAGGATTCAGTAAAACCTCAGGAATTACATGCATGGAATAATAATGTTAGAGTAAAGTTAGCTACCAACAAATATATTTTTTTCCTCCCATATTGCAATGCAATTTCTACTGTAGCTGTATGGTCTTCAAACTGCCTACTTGATAGAAAGTGTATGAGTGCATCCTCTGCCAACAATCCTTACTGACAAAGCAATGCAGAGGTTATGCTGGGACAGAACTGCATTCCCAGTCCAGCTCAGCCCAAACCAAAGTAACTACTGTGTGATAAAACAAGCAATACAAACAGCTACGGAAAAAATTAAGAGACCACTGCAAAATTATCAGTTTCTCTGGTTTTACAATTTATAGGTATGTGTTCGGGTAAAAATAACATTTTTGTTTTATTCTATAAACTACTGACAACATTTCTCCCAAATTCCTTTTTTTTTTTTGGACATTTAGAGCATTTATTTGCAGAAAATGACAACTGGTCAAAATAACAAAAAAGATGCAGTGTTGTCAGACCTCGAATAATGCAAAGAAAATAAGTTCATGTTTAAACAACACAATCATAATGTTTTAACTTAGGAAGAATTCATAAATCAATATTTGGTGGAATAACCCTGATTTTCAATCACAGCTTTCATGCATCTTGGCATGCTCTCCACCAGTCTTTCACATTGATGTTGAGTGACTTTATGCCACTCCTGGTGCATAAATTCAAGCAGCTCGGCTTTGTTTGATGGCTTGTGACCATCCATCTTCCTCTTGATCACATTCCAGAAGTTTTCAATTGGGTTCAGGTCTGGAGATTGGGCTGGCCATGACAGGGTCTTGATCTGGTAGTCCTCCATCCACACCTTGATTGACGTGGCTGTGTGGCATGGCGCATTGTCCTGCTGGAAAACCAATCCTCAGAGTTGGAGAACAATGTCAGAGCAAAAGGAAGCACGTTTTCTTCCAGGACAACCTTGTACTTGGCTTGACAAATCTGCCCGATTCCAGCCTTGCTGAAGCACCCCCAGATCATCACCGATCCTCCACCAAATTTCACAGTGGGTGCGAGACACTGTGGCTTGTACGCCTCTCTAGGTCTCCGTCTAACCATTAGACGACCAGGTGTTGGGCAAAGCTGAAAATTGGACTCATCAGAGAAGATGACCTTACTCCAGTCCTCTACGGTCCAATCCTTAAGGTCTTTTGCAAACCTCAGCCTGGCTCTTCTTTGCTTCTCATTGATGAAGGGCTTTTTTCTAGCTTTGCACAACTTCAGCCCTGCCCCTAGGAGCCTGTTTCGAACCGTCCTCGCCGTGCACTTCACCCCAGCTGCCGTTTGCCATTCTTTTTGTACGTCACTTGTTGTCATCCTACGGTTATTGAGTGACATTCGAATGAGTTGGCGGTCATCCCAGTCTGCTGCTTGACCTTGTTCTTATGAACCGCTGTCTTTGAAATGTTAAGGATGGAAGCAACCTGATGCTCACTGTATCCCTCTGCCAGTAAAGCCAGAATTGAACCCTTCTTTTCCTCAATCAAAAATATTCCTTTTCATCGCTTTTGGCATGGTCAATAGTTATTTTTTGAGGTACTATTAGCACTGTTTTTGCCATCCAGCTGGTCCTATTGCAAGAGGATAGTGATGACCACAGCAGTGGTTTTTATACTTTTCCTCGTTAAATAAGATTTGGTTCATGTGATCACCTAATCAGTACCTAATTCAGTAGAATGAGGTGTGCCTGTGTTGGAATTCAACAGACACTGGAATGGAATGGCTGTCATACATGTAGTAATGTAATTTTTTCAGGAGCTGTATATTCTTATACGTGTGCATAGGATGTAATGCAGTGCTTAAACTTTCATTACTCTGACTGTATTTACTGTATCACAAAACCATGGGAACAAGAGCTAAACATTTGTTAAACTCTCCAACACTCCCAAGTTGACGATATGGATATCTGTCTCTCCAAAATCACCTACTGTACTGTAGGTGAAGTTGAGAGGCTCTGGGACAAAATGTGACAGTGGTGTGCATGTCATTCTCATATAAGTGATTCCAGAACCACTAATGAATTTTAGACATACTTTCATGTACTCAGGGAGGTCATGCACCTCAAAAATCTGAGGGGGCACAAAGTACGCGAGGATGGCTGAGGGGTGATCCGGAAGGGGCTAGTCCGAGAATTTCGAGGAAAAAATGATAGAGCCATAGACAGTATGCTTAATTCAATGTAAAAAATATGTCCATCATTTTGCATATCTAAGCATACCTCTTGAGCTGTCTGTATCCTCCTGACTGGTGGTTCTTTTTTTTAAAGAAACTAAATATGCTTCTCTGCATCTCTGCTAAAATCTGGGTAAATGATTGAAAGGAATGTGAGTCTTATTGAGTACATTTGCTTTTCTAAAGTCTATCAACCTTGCCAGCAGGCATGCCAGCTAAGATACAAGTAAATGCCCAAATAATGGAAACACATGAGTAAATGAGGGATACAAAGTATATTGAAAGCAGGTGCTTCCACACAGGTGTGGTTCCTGAGTTAATTAAGCAATTAACATCCCATCATGCTTAGGGTCATGTATAGAAATTATATATTATTTTGGCTACCATGGCTATGCCCCCATAGGATGACAATGCCCCAATCCACAGGTCACTGATTGGTTTGATGAGCATGAAAACTATGTAAGCCATATGCCATGGCGGTCTCAGTCACCAGATCTCAACCCAATTGAACACTTATGGGAGATTCTGGAGCGGCGCTTGAGCAGCATTTTATACCACCATCAACAAAAGTTATTGTGGAAGAATAGTTTCACATCCCTCCAATAGAGTTCCAGACACTTGTACAATCTATGCCAAGGTGCATTGAAGCTGTTCTGGCTCGTGGTGGCCCAACAAGGACAAATCTAAGGGTACACGTGCCCCTGTGCTCCCTATGGGCATGACGCCGCTGCATTTACTGTAACTGTAACAGATTTTGGAGAAAGGCTTTGGAACTGTACTTGAGGAGGGGGCTGTGGATAGTTATTTTTTTCAGTTGTCAGCTAGCTTACAAAAGGAGATTCATTATTTCATTCTCCTCTCTGTTTTTCCATAATCAGAGCTGCTATTGTTTCATCCTCGTGCTTGAGGTGATTGAAAACAGGAAATTACCAAAAGGTCGTCAGTCAGTAAATGCAAACATCTGCTCTTCTATGAACAACCAGGTTCACTATGATGTCAGGGGCATTTTGATATTCTACAGCACAGGTGTCAAACTCATTCCACGGAGGGCCTAGTGTCTTCAGGTTTTCGCTCCTCCCTTGTACTTGATTGATGAATTAAGGTCACTAATTAGTAAGGAACTCCCCACACCAGGTTGTCTCCGGCTTAATTGAAAGGAAGAAAAAAAAACCTGCAGACACTAGGCCCTCTATGGAATGAGTTTTACACCCCTGCTCTACAGCAAACAGCAAAACAGGACCCTGCTTGTTTCAACACAGTCGAGATAGTGTATATGAGATCCAGTAGATGTGTTTCACCAGCTGGTCAGATTTGCTTTGGCTGAGGTTTGGTTCTTTGTGTGTGGCAGCCAACCATCCATGCTTTCCTAAACAATATTCTCACAGTCCTCCTCCCACAGCATCAGCACCTGTTCACTCACATTTTGCAGAGCATCAACCAGCACATTGTCCAGAGATCATAAAACCTTTCACATTTGCTTGTTGAGCTTTCAAACCATTAGAATACAGATGTCGGGTCTTAACTTGATTACTCTTTTGTGTCTGTATTTTCCTGCTGTATCAGGAAATTCAAATGAGCCTTGTGAGTCCCTGAAAAATAGGGGTTTTCTTTCTGTCCATGCTGGGGCAGTTGAGTCATTGGGATCAGGGTTTGCTATCAAAATATTTTTTTATCTGGCTCACTCAAACGCTAAACCTAGGTCCAATTACTGCAACATTCAAATGCGCAAACATTTATCTGAAATGCAGCCATACACATTAACTGTCGTTTTATATAGCTTAATAACACAAGATAGATATTGGTCTCCACTAGGCTACGACATACAAGTGTCAAGTTTATGCTTTGGTCAAAATTGAGTTCAATCCTGGTGTGGGGTGGGATAGCGGTTAGGGCTGCTGCTTTCAGCACGGCCCTGCACATATAGGTCTACCGTGTGGGTGTGGGTTTGATTCCGGCCCATGCCCTTCTGGCACAAGTAACTCAATCTCCTCGATAGACTTGATTTATGAGACACATTTCAAATATATTTTACCCCTGATCTTGTAAGAAAATGACACTTTTGGATAACATAAATAGGAAACAAATAAAATAACAATAGGCTACACAAACATTAATTCCCATTCATACAAAGTGTTGGGTATATTGCCACAGTAGATTTGCCGTGGTAAACAATTAAATACTTTATTTATATTGTACGGAATGCATGTCAAATAGATCAATCGCCCTTAGTCTGTTCAAAAATAACTACATTGTTCTGATTACAATACCAACCAGAGGGCGAACATATCTTGAAAGACTTTGGTTGCAAGCAGTTCTAAGGTAACGCCAACATCAGCTTTAAGGGAGTGGTAATGAGGTGACCAATAACAGTAGCAATTGAGATCAACTGTGCGGGTGAATTTAGCAGGCATTGATGGTTTAATGAGACATCAGATGGCGATAATCTAGTGCCATCGATGGTTGCAATAGGCCCCTTGTTATTTGATTATATTCCAATAGGCTACATTCTGTAGGCTACCCGTTAGCCTATCAAATGTCACATAATGAAAAGTGGGAAAACCGATAATAGGCTACAGTGTTTCCCTAGCTGAGTTGATGAGCTGATTTGGGCCATCAGTTGATTGACAGATGTAGGCCTGCTGACGAACGATAAACTTTCCTCCAGTGTGGATGCTCGTCCACGTTTTATAGTTAGGCTATGTATAATTTGTCAATATAGTTCTGGTCTTTGGTGTGGATTGAAAGCCTGTATTGTGTGGCTATAATATTTCATTTCGTAAAGCTGTGAAGATGTTTTTGCATTTGAGCCTATCCAAAGACGATTTCGTTGAGCTGAGACACTTTTCTTTGATGTGTAAATGATCAGACTATTTGTTTTACTTCTAGAAAACATTGAAATAAATGTAATGTAATTGTGGGCCTAATGTAAGCTCAGACTGGTCACTATATTGCGAACTCATGAGGCTCAGAGCTGGAGCGCGCTGCTTAGACAACTGCGCTATGGCAGTTCACAATATTCTAGCAAGCACTAAGAATACTATGAATACTGATGATACATAGGCGCGTCGTTTTTATTTATTTTGTTTTAAGCCTTCCTTAACCTTTGAGTTATTTCTGTTTTAACCACGGGGAATTAATGCGTCAAAAATTGACAATATATGCCGAGGGATTCGAATATATGCCGACTCTGGCATATGTGTGCTGAGGTCAGTTGCTGTAAGCACTGGACCACACAGGCACTGAGTAAGTTATTACGGAAAACTTAACACCGGCTCTGCCTCCTCTCCGATCTGAGGGGATTTTCCTTGCTCACCTAGAATCTAACGCTTCAATATAGCCTACATATTTGTCATTTAACTTTTAAGTATTACATTTTATACGTGGCATAAACACAACCAGTCACAATGTTTTAATCTGATTAGGCCACTTCAAAAGTCTCCTGTAGGCTACCTGTGCACGTTCATCCAAAATATAATTCCAGCATCCAAACTGTGCAGAGGCCATTTGATGAGTGGAAAGAATCATAAAAATATGCCATTTAGCAGACGCTTTTATCCAAAGCGACTTACAGTCATGTGTGCATAAATTTTTACGTATGGGTGGTCCCGGGGATCAAACCCACTACCCTGGCGTTACAAGCGCTATGCTCTACCAATTGAGCTACAGAGGACCACCATCTGTTACAAAGCACCAAAAAGTTTAATGATGTTTGCAGTGGCGATTTTAGCATGTCAATCTTGGTGGGACAAACTCCCAATTTGTTTTTAGATGCATGCCAGCTAAGCCACTACATAACACAAAACTAAACAATAAATTCGTTGCATTATACTCACCTGTAGCTCAGTTGGTAGAGCATGGCACTTGCAACGTCAGGATTGTGGGTTCGTCTCCCACGGTGGGCCAGTATGAAAATGTATGCACTCACTAACTGTAAGTTGCTCTGGATAAGAGCGTCTGCTAAATGACTAAAATCGAAATCTTATAATGGTGACAAACGGTGCCCACAAACTGTTAGGGCCTACATAAAGCTGTCCCAACAGCAGAGCTTTCTTTTCAGCACCATGGAGTGAATCATTACCACCGCTACACTTGGCTATCAGGAGAGCCTTGTCTGTCAGTGGAACAGTTTATTCAGCCTTATTTACTGCCTTTTTTTAAAAACATAGCTGATATGGGTGACTAGCTTAAACAAATGTGGTTTCTACTGACAATTGAGATGTACAAACTATGTCATAAGGGGACGACAAGTGGATAAGAGGCAATCTGTAATTTTGATTAAGGCATTAATGAGCAAGCTGAGATGGACGTAGTCAATATAACTATTTGTTCAGCACGTTTGAAATGTACAGCGACAGAATTCAGAACATGGGCCGTTCTTACAGTATTCTCCCTGTACACCAAGTCAGAACCGTGGGATAAATGTAATAAATAAAGGGGGCATATAAGCAGACAATGAAAGCGCTTACAATATTCTTACAATATGATGACATTTCTCTAAAACTGGCTATAGGCTAAATGTACACCACCAAATCAAAACAGTAGGCTAAGTTATGAGGGGGAAAGGGACCAAATTATTAGGGTGAGCCACATGGGCTACAAACAGCTTACTACATTTACATTTACATTTTAGTCATTTAGCAGACGCTCTTATCCAGAGCGACTTACAGTTAGTGAGTGCATACATTTTCATACTACACAACATACACTTAGTATTACTTTCTTAGCTACAGTATACATATCTCCATGGCATATTACATCATTTATGCAGCAGCATACAAAACATTTGCTGTAATCACTCCATTGATAGTGGTGTTGAAAACTCAAACCATGATTTGAAGCGCCCGAAGTCGGTATACTTTGCTTATTGGTTGTGTGGTGCATTGGCACAGAAACCTGTTGGTGGAAAATGTGTTGCATATATTTTATATAATTATAAATATAACATACAAATTTAGAAAATCTGATTTATCCCTAGCTGATCATTGTTGCAGACGGGCTCTGATTGTAGTGTAATAAAACAGACAGGAAGAGTGAGCTCGTCTGTGAACCCTCAACCTTCTGGCCTGTAGCCCTGCGTGGCATTGCCTATGCCACAATAGCATGCTGAAGTGGCAAAGTTGGGTCTGTTTATGAACACAGGGTCCCTACAGTTATTGTTATTTGTGGTCGTAAACATTATCTTGAGTTTTTTTAAAAATTACAGTACAAGGAGAGGGACGTTAAACTATTTTGAACATTTTTTATTCCACCTGGAGTTGTGTTTCTTCCAGTTACCGCTCCATTCTGCAGCTGGTCAAACCTTCGTATGACGAAGTCAATGATTATATGTTTCCATACCCTCGTGACTGCAACCCCAGGTGTCCTATGAGATGCTCTGCAGCCATGTCTACACATTACACACAAGTACAGTAGCCATCTAGGCGCTTCAGATTTGGGAATCTGTGGGGTAGCCTTATCCTGACGAAGACCCTGATGAAGGTCTATTGACCGAAACATTGCTTCTAAGAGATGCATTCAATCGTGTGCGCAGTATTCAAGATAACCAGGGTGCTGGAGTTTCTTATTTTTCAAAAAATTATTTTTTATCTTCGAATTACATCTTTGACTGTCTCTGATTGCTATTTAGATGGTGTGGGCTACAACGAACAGAGTTGGGTGTGCAGTTCAAACGTGTTATAACATGGTTGTCTGGGGAGCCTTGTGGAGACAGACAACATACCTGGTCTGCAATTATTCCCCAAAGTGAGTCCTGCTTAATACCTTAACAAGCTCCACTTCTCACAGCTGAATGATTGATATCCTCTCTGATTTACATTTCGGAAACACATTGTCATACCAGTTGAGAACAGATCTATAGGTGTTCACAAACTGATGTCATCATGAAAGTATCACGGCTATTTGTATACAAAATATAAAGTATAGCAATGCAGATTTAGATATGTGATATGGGAAAAACTCCATGAATTGAAATTGGAAAGGGATATGTGTGATATTTGAGATATTTTTCATCATTGAACTATAACAACGATTGTATTACTCTTTATATTCCAGGGGGAACTGGATAGGAGAACCTCCCTACAGAGTTGGCATCCCATGTTCAGCATGTCCCCCAAGCTACGGAGGCTCCTGTAGTAAAAACCAATGTTTCCCAGCTATAACGTCAAACTACATGTACTGGTTCAAGTAAACTAGTATGTACATATCTGCTGTTGTAATGAATTGTAATGAATTGTAATATATCATAATTTCACATTGCTTCAAGTGTGAAATGTATTTTTTTCAAATACTTTACATGTACAATGTACTTTTTATACAGTTACAATTGGTTTTGAGAATATGTTAATTTGAGAGTATCATACATTATTATGTTGTAGCATACAATGTATTGCTGTCTTACCATCATATTAATGGTCAAATGTATTGATCAGCAATCATGTTATTTTTGTTGGTGACGTTTGATCGACTATTGGTCAAACCTAGAAAAATACATCCAATAAGGCAGTGGTAAGAGTAACCTGTTAATAAACTTCCTCATAATTATAACAAGAGTATTAGATCAAATGACTAGCTCACAGTAGTGTATGTCAGTAGCATGGTCAACAGTGATGAATATAGTTTTATTAAAGATTTACTATATTTTTGTATATATTTCTGAAAGGTTGTCCAGAACATTGATAACATGTACTTTACCTACACGATGCTACATATTTTTACACCATTGAATTCCATTTTGTTGTGTGTCCATATAATTGCTATTGCCTTTTACAAATGTTACAGAATAAAGACTGGTATATACTGTAACTGAGTGTATTTAAGAATCATGAACTTGATGTCTTGCTAGAGAAAGTGTTTGGAAAGTCCAAATGCATGAGCAGAGATTTTAGCAGTAGTGAGGGGAAAAAAACACCAGAGGGCGAGCCTGACAAAGTAAACTCAGCCTGCAGTGGAATATTCCTTTGTGAATATTCAACTAGGTCCCTATGTGAAGAATGTAAGTACGTCTTATAAAGACAAGGAATGAGAGGAATAATAGGGAAAACAACATAGGAAAAAGTTCCTTAGACACAATGTCGACTACCTGCTGAAATGTTCTGTACACTGCTAAATATGATGAAAAATGATGTCCCTGGTCAACATCATCACAGATCATTTGTATAGGCCCAGCCATAAGCCAATTATCTTGGACCTGTCTGGTTCCCCACTGACTTGGAGTCTTGCAGTGCTAGAACCTAATTGAACCCTAGCATGGGAGTGTCTGCCTTTCTGCTATAAATCACTGAAGAGGACTATCAATGCGATTCCAATTCCCCTAGTAGGCAACTTTAAATTGGCAAAGGTACTCAGTCACCCAAAATGTATTTGCTTGTACAAGTTACTCCATCAATGCAGTCACCTGGAAGCAGCCGTGGCACTGTACAGCAACTTGTTACCTCTCTTAGCTGGGCACTGACTTAATTTCCAGCTGAGTTGACATTTCTTGGTCATGTGGGTTGATTCCTGTAGAAGTCTTAGTAGGAAGGCAGGATTTAAGGTGCTGAGAATCTGATGCCCAGGAATGCACTCATAACACAGGGAGCACAGCATGCCCTCTACCCAGAGGATGCCAGCCTTTCTCCTGTGAAAATACTCATATACCCACCTGAGGAAAAGAGCTTGTGTCTGGAACTTGGGTTGATGCTGACTGAAGTGGAAAAAGCCTTATCAGTTTTGATGGTTTTGAACACCGTTGATTTGATCTGCAGAGCTCAGTGGGGTTGTGCTGAATAAAATGGCAGGGAGTAGGACTATAGGAGGACAGCGCACAACTTCTCTTAGTGTCATGGATGCAGGCACAATGCTAGCGAGGCTTGTAAGAACATGGACAGCGATGTTCGGGGGGTTGGAAATAGATAATTCAGCCAAATAGACTGAATTAAACTCACAGTAAATGTGATAGTTGAACAAAATCACATCTTACGAACAAACATAAAATACAGAAATACTATTGTAAAGAAATACTGAATTTACATATGAGTGGGCTCTTATTGCCCAAAGTATACCTTGCAGTCACATTGAGTGGGATGGCTGGAATCAGAACCGGAGTCTTTAAATAGTTCAACCTGGAAACACTGTGGAGGAGGCGTGGTCTGCCGCGTTACGCATCGCTAAATCCAAATTTGGCATATAAATGCAGGGAGCGCTCGTATTTGAATGATTATACAGTTAACTATCTCGATTCCTTGGTGGATGAACGATAAATTACCGGGGCAAATGTATTTATTACGAAAGTTTCGGCTCCTGTTATGAGAGATGTCCTGTTAGAAGAGTAGCTTTCGTTGAGCATTCTGCTGCAATAAAACTTTTGGAGCTGGGCATTGTTTCCTGGGCATAGTTGACCAGATTGAACAACAGTGTTTGGTAAAAGGTAAATCATTTGTAAATGTTATATTCGTCATTGGGATAACGAAAATACTGTTTTGTATTATAACAGGATTAGCCTGTCTAGGCAGACTTGTTGCCTCCCACAATGTATCAACGCTAATATGGTAGATCGGGTTTACTAGACTATAACAGGATCAGAGCTGACGCCTTGCCTTGTCAGCCTGTGAAATAATTTCACATGCAATATGTATGGTCATGAAATATTGCATGTGCTTGGCAAAAACATACATATTTTCCTTGTGAGAAATTGTATGAACAATGCAATTTACCTACTGTCATAAACCTAAAATACACCAAATATATATGTACAGTATTACAGTTCTAATTCTAATGTATAATATCCATGTGCCAAAGATGTGATAATTAATCAGTACTTGCATTCAAGTGAATTTCTTAATCAATAACAAATAGTATACAAGAATAAAGATCTCTGAATGCTTGACCAACCATCATAGCTATTGTATTTAATTGTTTCTCTTGTTTAGCCAACAGAATACAGATTTTTGTATTGGAGTGAATCACAGAGGCTTGAGAGGCTGATCATCATCATGAAGTGTGTAACTGAGGACTGGATGCGAGGGTTTGGGCTGCTATTCTTTGTCCAAACAGTACTTTCTATGGTTATCCCTAACTCTACTCACCTGGAGGCGATACTGGAGAACTATATGAACAAAGATGACGAGTGGTGGGTGTCCAAACAGCGAGGGAAGAGAGCCATCACTGAGGGTGATATGCACCTCATACTCGATTTGCACAACAAGCTGAGAGGTCAAGTTTATCCTCAAGCTTCAAATATGGAGTATATGGTAAGCTAAACCAGGACCTACTGTGTCTGCATCACACATTTTTGTTATATTTAGGTCATTCTAAGATGAACTGTAGGCAATTGGAATATGACTTGCCCATACTGGAGAAGGTAGAAGGACATTGTACAGTACTACAGATTGAAGCAAGTGTTAGTTACTTATTTTGCACTGATACTTCATCTTAGCTAATGTGTGATACTTTCTCAAAGACTCAAGACATCTAGGCTTGAGAATCTGGAACATTTTCAAACCCATTCAACCATCCATGGGGTTCAGCAGAGCACATCTGCAAAGTCAGGGCCAACTCAGAGGTTTCAAACCAAGCTCTGGGAGCACATAGTGCTCAAATAGATCAAAACCTAAAAACAAGCCTGACCGACAGCCAAGCAATAAAGCCAGTGTGTTACTGCCCCTGCCAAACCTCAAGCTCTGCCCCCTGCCTTGGACACCGGCCAGCTCTCACCTCCACTGTTATCGTGCACTCTGCCTCAACCATTTCAACTCACATCTTCAAATATGAGTCTTTATGTTTACATTTCATTTGGCAACAAAGATGGATCTGTATTGATTAACAGTTGAGCATCATCCTTTGAAGTATGGTTGTTCAAATACAGTTTTCTGCGAAGGATTCCTGGAAGCAATGTATAGTACTATACGCAGATGGGTGGGGTTAACTGTAAATGTAATGTTACACAAAACATTGCCTTTTAGAGGACATCATTTTGATGTCTTAATGTAAATATCCAACATCATTTGGATAATTTGGACGATTTCCCATGCATAAATGGAGATTTGTATCCTGTGTGGATACACTGTGGTCCTGTGTGGCTCAGATGGTAAAGCATGGCGCTTGCACTGCCAGGGTTGTCAGTTCGATTCCCAGGACCACCCATATGTAAAATGTATGAACGCATGACTGTAAGTCGCTTTAGATAAAAGTGTCTGGTAAATGGCATATACAGTATTATATTGTTGCAGGCCTACAGTATGTCCATTGCGCTCAAACATGTCAATTGGCCTCAAGCCCATTGCATTAACCCTGAGCAGTGCAGAATGCAGATATCACTAATGTAATCTTCTACACATGGAATACATTAGGACTGTACAGGGCAGCCGAATGGCACATTTTTCTATTAACCTTGATGGGTGTTAGTGCAGTTAAACAGCAGAACAACAGCACACTACACCTATTCTTCTAATGGACAATTTTACTACAGCTTGGCTGAAACATTCCTCAAGTCATATCTACGTAGTTCTTTGTCAGAAACAAGTGGTGCACAAATAGATTATAGTTTTTAACTTCAATTGACCTGTTAAGATCTGTATCATGTAGGTTGTTGCACTTTAGTGCAGACCCACTGGGCACACACTGGTAGAATCAACGTTGTTTCCACGTTGAACCAACGTAGAATAGACATTGAATTGACGTCTGTGCCCTGTGGACAGTTGATGCAAGGAGACCAGTAATACTAAAAATGTCATCAAGGCCCCCAAGACTTTCTGTGAAGAATGTTAGAATTAGCATTTACAATTGTTGTTTATCAAGAGTTTGGGCTTTCAAGAGTAACACTAATATAAGCAGTATTAAGAGTCTCAGTAGCACTAGCACCAATCTGATGTGCATGCAGATATATGTTTATCTTATCAGAATAACTCTGACTTTGGCATTTCAAAGGTTTGGGATACGGAGCTGGAGAGGAGTGCTGAGCACTGGGCACACACCTGCCTGTGGGAGCATGGACCACAACACATGCTAACACAGATTGGACAAAACCTGGGTGCCCACTGGGGAAGGTCTGTATAGTATAAGGAGAGATGACCAGTTTGATTATATGCATTATGTCATTATACAGTAATACTGTATGTCCATTTCCTAACATGTTGCGGGGTCATATAACTCATGAGGCAACCAATGTGTGATTAGACTGTACAGAGAATACTGATACTGTATATTGCCATGGGTTGTGTCTAGTTTAGGGTTTCCCAAACTCGGTCCCGGGGCTTCCCATGGGTGCACGTTTTGGTTTTTGCCCCAGCACTACACAGCTGACTCAAATAATCAACTCATCATCAATCTTTGATTATTTGAATCAGCTGTGTAGTACTAGGGCAAAAAACAAAATGTGAAACCCTGGGAGGCCCCAGGACCGAGTTTGGGAAACCCTGGCCTAGTTAGTTAAATTGTTTAGTTTCCACTTTCCTCAGAGACCGACCACCAACATTTCACGTCCAGGCCTGGTATGATGAAGTGAGAGACTACAGCTATCCCTATCCACAGGAGTGTAACCCACACTGCCCCTTGAGATGTTCTGGTCCTGTCTGCACTCACTACACACAGGTAAGAGTTTCCTATAACAATATCACAACACCTTATTTAAGGCCAGAGAAGTCTGAGAGGACCACTAACTGAAGGTAGCTACTTTGTTTGTCTTTGCAGATGGTTTGGGCAACAAGCAGCCATATTGGATGTGCTATCAATGTGTGTTACAACATGAATGTGTGGGGCATGATTTGGACTAAAGCTGTGTACTTGGTTTGCAACTACTCACCGCCGTAAGTTTGAACGTTTTTTTTAATGGTTCTTATGTTTGTTTCCCCAAAAAAATCATTAAGTTCTGATTCTTATTTTCAACTGCTGTAAATTATGTAGTGTATGGGAACTGGGAGGGATTGGGTCAAAAGGTTCAGCGTGTTTTATGATGTCATTTGTGTGCAGGGGAAACTGGTGGGGGCATGCCCCATACAAACATGGCCGCCCGTGCTCTGCCTGTCCGCCCAGCTACGGTGGAGGCTGTAGGGACAATCTCTGCTATACAGGTCGGCTGCTTTCAGAAGAAAGTTGTTCAAAACAAATTGGTTGCTTTTATGCATTTTGTTTTGCAAACAGTATATTACATGTGATGTGACACTTGTTCTTCTTCAGAGAACGGAGTACAGAGACGTCCTGCCCCTGAACTAGAGGAGACAAACTACATCGAGCCGCAGCCAGAGCCGAGGGCCCAAGAGCCAAAGTCGGGACAGCAACCCCCAATACCATCACCCAATGACAACATAGAGAGGAATGAGGTGGTCAGCACAGTGCAAATGTGTAAGTATTTATCACTAATTTTACACTGTTTCTAAAACACAATATCAATATACAGTAGCATAAAAGTCTATATTTGGTATCATTGCCAGAAGGTCTAAGTGAAATTGGTTTTCTTATTTTCAAAGGTCAACAGATGGACTGTGAGACAAAGCTGCGTGATCGTTGTAAAGCAACCACTTGTAATAGGTAGGTCTAAGTTGTTCCTAAAGTGGATGTTGTCACTTACCTAGGGTTGCAAGGGGGGTTGTCAATGTTTTGGTGCGAAACTGGTGGCAGTTGTGAAAAAAGTTTATAGTTAGGGGTCCCAACAGATCCACAGATGACGCCATCTCTATTGCACTCCACACTGCCCTCACCCGGATAAAAGGAATACCTAAACTACCAGTCAAAAGTTTGACTGGTCACACATTCAAGGGTTTTTCTTTATTTTTACTATTTTCTACACTGTATAATAATAGTGAAGACATCAAAATATGAAATAACACATATGGAATAATGTAGTACCCAAAAAAGTGTTAAACAAATCAAAATATATCTTATATTTGAGGTTCTTCAAATAGCCACCCTTTGCCTTGATGACAGCTTTGCACACTCTCTGCATTCTCTCAACCAGCTTCATGAGGTAGTCACCTGGAATAAATTTAAATTAACAGGTGTGTCATCTTATAAGTTAATTTGTGGAAATGTTTTCCTTCTTAATGCGTTCGAGCCAATCAGTTGTGTTGTGACAAGGTAGGGGGGTATACAGAAGATAGCCCTATTTGGTAAAAGACCAAGTCAATATTATGGCAAGAACAGCTCAAATAAGCAAAGAGAAATGACAGTCCATCATTACTTTAAGACATGAAGGCCAGTCAATACGGAACATTTCAAGAGCTTTGAAAGTTTCTTCTAGTGCAGTCGCAAAAACCATCAAGCGCTATGATGAAACTGGCTCTCATGAGGACCGCCACAGGAATGGAAGACCCAGAGTTACCTCTGCTGCAGAGGATAACTTCATTAGAGTTACCAGCCTCAGAAATTGCAGCCCAAAGAAATGCTTCACAGAGTTCAAGTCACAGACACATCTCAATATCAACTGTTCAGAGGGGACTGTGTTAATCAGGCCTTCATGGTCGAATTGATGCAAAGAAACCACTATTAAAGGACACCAATAATAAGAAGAGACCTGCTTGGGCGAAGAAACACAAGCAATGGACATTAGACTGGTGGAAATGTGTCCTTTGGTCTGGAGTCTAAATTGGAGATGTTTGGTTCCAACCGCCGTGTCTTTGTGAGACACGGTGTGGGTGAACGGATGATCTCCGAATGTGTAGTTCCCACCGTAAAGCATGGAGGAGGAGGTGTTATGGTATGGGGGTGCTTTGCTGGTGACACTGTCTGTGATTTATTTAGAATTCAAGGCACACTTTACCAGCATGGCTACCACAGCATTCTGCAGCGATATGCCATCCCATCTGGTTTGGGCTTAGTGGGACTATCATTTGTTTTTCAACAGGACAATGACCCAACACACCTCCAGGCTGTGTAAGGGCTATTTTACCAAGAAGGAGAGTGATGGAGTGTAGCATCAGATGACCTGGCCTCCACAATCCCCTGACCTCAACCCAATTGAGATGGTTTGGGATGAGTCGGACGACAGAGTGAAGGAAAAGCAGCCAACAAGTGCTCAGCATATGTGGGAACTGAATAATCTCAAATATAAGGCACCCAACCGCAAGGTGCTACAGAGGGTGGTGAGTATGGCCCAGTACATCACTGCGGCCGAGCTCACTGCCATCCAGGACCTCTATACCAGGCAGTGTCAGAGGAAGGCCCAAAAAAATGTCAAAGACTCCAGCCACCCAAGCCATAGATTGTTCTCTCTGCTACCGCATGGCAAGTGGTACCAGTGCACCAAGTCTGGAACCAATAGGACCCTGAACAGCTTCTACCACCAAGCCATAAGACTGCTAAATAGCTAGTCAAATGGCTACCCGCTGCTGCTACTGTCTTATCTATCCTGTTGCCTAGTCACTTTAATCCTACCTGTACATGTACATAGCTACCTCAATTACCTCGTACCCCTGCACATCGACTCAGTACTGTTACTCAGTACCTGTATATAGTACCTGTATATACAGTGAGGGAAAAAAGTATTTGATCCCCTGCTGATTTTGTACGTTTGCCCACTGACAAAGACATGATCAGTCTATACTTTTAATGGTAGGTTTATTTGAACAGTGAGAGACAGAATAACAACAACAAAATCCAGAAAAACGCATGTCACAAATTTTATAAATTGATTTGCATTTTAATGAGGGAAATAAGTATTTGACCCCTCTGCAAAACATGACTTAGTACTTGGTGGCAAAACCCTTGTTGGCAATCACAGAGGTCAGATGTTTCTTGTAGTTGGCCACCAGGTTTGCACACATCTCAGGAGGGATTTTGTTCCACTCCTCTTTGCAGATCTTCTCCAAGTCATTAAGGTTTCGAGGCTGACGTTTGGCAACTCAAACCTTCAGCTCCCTCCACAGATTTTCTATGGGATTAAGGTCTGGAGACTGGCTAGGCCACTCCAGGACCTTAATGTGCTTCTTCTTGAGCCACTCCTTTGTTGCCTTGGCCGTGTGTTTTGGGTCATTGTCATGCTGGAATACCCATCCACGACCCATTTTCAATGCCCTGGCTGAGGGAAGGAGTTCTCACCCAAGATTTGACGGTACATGGCCCCGTCCATCGTCCCTTTGATACGGTGAAGTTGTCCTGTCCCCTTAGCAGAAAAACACCCCCAAAGCATAATGTTTCCACCTCCATGTTTGACGGTGGGGATGGTGTTCTTGGGGTCTTAGGCAGCATTCCTCCTGCTCCAAACACGTGAGTTGAGTTGATGCCAAAGAGCTCGATTTTTGTCTCATCTGACCACAACACTTTCACCTAGTTCTCCTCTGAATCATTCAGATGTTCATTGGCAAACTTCAGACGGTCCTGTATATGTGCTTTCTTGAGCAGGGTGACCTTGCGGGCGCTGCACGATTTCAGTCCTTCACGGCGTAGTGTGTTACCAATTGTTTTCTTGGTGACTATGGTCCCAGCTGCCTTGAGATTATTGACAAGATCCTCCCGTGTAGTTCTGGCTGATTCCTCACCGTTCTCATGATCATTGCAACTCCACGAGGTGAAATCTTGCATGGAGCCCCAGGCCGAGGGAGATTGACAGTTCTTTTGTGTTTCTTCCATTTGCGAATAATCGCACCAACTGTTGTCACCTTCTCACCAAGCTGCTTAGCGATGGTCTTGTAGCCCATTCCAGCCTTGTGTAGGTCTACAATCTTGTCCCTGACAGCTCTTTGGTCTTGGCCATGGTGGAGAGTTTGGAATCTGATAGATTGATTGCTTCTGTGGACAGGTGTCTTTTATACAGGTAACAAGCTGAGATTAGAAGCACTCCCTTTAAGAGTGTGCTCCTAATCTCAGCTCGTTACCTGTATAAAAGACACCTGGGAGCCAGAAATCTTTCTGATTGAGAGGGGATCAAATACTTATTTCCCTCATTAAAATGCAAATCAATTTATAACATTTTTGACATGCGTTTTTCTGGATTGTTTTGTTGTTATTCTGTCTCTCACTGTTCAAATAAACCTACCATTAAAATGATAGACTGATCGTTTTTTTTTCAGTGGGCAAACGTACAAAATCAGCAGGGGATCAAATACTTTTTTCCCTCACTGTAGCCATGTTATTTTTACTAGTCATTGTTATTCATTATTCACTGTGTATTTATTCCTCGTTTTATTTTTATCTTTAACTCTGCATTTTTGAAAAAGGACCCATAAGTAAGCATTTCACTGTTAGTCTATACCTGTTGTTTACGAAGCATGTGACAAATAACATTTGATTTGTAGAGTTAATTGAAAATAATGCCATTGTTGATTAGATTTTTGTTTCATTAATTAGGCTATTTTATCTTGAACCATATGGTCTATCCACTAGAAACTCATGGACAATATGGATACAGATATAAAAAAGGAACTTTATGAATACATTTTTTGTTTTGTTATTCAACTATAAATTACCAAAGTTACTATAGATTGCCATAGATTACCTTTTAATTTTCAAATTACGCTACTTTACCCATTCTCACTCATTCTGTGAATGGGTCAAAACTGAGTTTGAACTGTTATTTCTTCCTACAGGTACGAGTGTCCTCCTGGATGCTTGTCCAGCCCAGGAAAAGTCATAGGGACTGCGTATTATGATATGGTACAAACAGAAAACACTTTTTATCTATTATTTTTTTAAATGTATTCCAACTGCATGAGTTGTGTGATACTAGATATAAAATAACGATACAACTTCAGTCATTTTATTGATGTATTCTTATTATCGAATTCAAATAATTAGGGAAAGCCAAAACATGCCCTCTATACACTATGCAAGTGACGTCATCCTACGTCATACATCTGGGTCCTGTCCCCTAACTTTTGAATGGGTTCATATCATTTGTGAAAACACTGTAATTTTAAGATGTGTCTAAAATTATATTTGTGTTTGTAGATGAATTTACTTGTGCCAGATGCCTTTTATGACGTTTTTGTGCTGAAGACCATTGGGCTACATTTTTGCCCATTGATGACCATTCAAAAAGCCTACAAAAGTTCGAAAACTACAAGGCTACACTCTAAAAAGTAAAGGTTCCTGGAGGATCCTTTAGCGGTTCTTCGAATTGAAACTGTGGGGGAACCCCTATAAGTTCTTCGAAGAACCCTTTTAAAGGGTTCTTCAAATAACCCCTTTTAATGGATCCTCAAAGAACCTTTTGAAGAACCTTTTGGGGTTAATTTTTGAACTAGTAATTATACAGATGTTTAACAAAACATGCACACAACAGTATTCATACCTTGGTTTTTGTGGTAAATGTGAATGAAAAAAACTGTTTTGATAATGATTTTCATACACATACCTTGTCCATAATGTAGAGGCCTATGGGATTTTCATTGAAGAGGTAAGGGGGGAGGTTAGAACATGTGATCTGCATAACATAGCAATACCAATTGACATATCTTTGTATGCCTCCTCGTCTGTATACCTGCAGACACAGACACAAAAGTGAGCAGTTCATTCATCTGCACCCAAAACAGCTAGCCTTCAACATATTTTTTATAGCATACATATTCTTACCTCTTTGTTGATTGATATCCATTGAATTGTGCCCATTTTCTGTTTTAGAAAGATTTACACAAATACGAAAAGATAGATGGTATCATCATAAAACAATATACATTTAGATCATACAAGGGACAAACCTTACCTTAAATTGAGGAGATCTAAAAATAAAAATAAATCAGTTAAGTGCCTACACCTGCTGTCCTTTCAAATCCAAATGATTCAGTTGGGCAGTTAGGTTCCTGCAAGAACCCCCACCAACTAAGGAGGTTCCTCGATTAACCCTACCTCCGATGGGGTTCTTGGAAGAACCCTTTGGGGGTGATTTTCAGTGCCAAGAACCCTAAGGTTCTTCGAATAACTTTGATCTTAGAAGAACCCTTGTTGAACCCCTCATTTTTAGAGTATACTTCCTGGAAAATGCCATGTCACTTTCATAGCATGTAAAGAGTAGTGAAACATGTTTCATTTTTCAGCAATCAAGTGTTTGTGGAGCTGGTTTACATGCTGGATTAATAGACAATGATGGAGGCTGGCTGGACGTTACAAGACAAGGAAGAAAACCACATTTCACAAAGTCATACAAAAATGGAATTCGGTCTCTTGGGTGAGTTAACATTTTACACAGCTTTGTCCCAAATGGCACCCAATTCCCTATGTAGTGCACTACTTTTGACCAGTGCCCATAGGGCTCAGGTCAAAATAATTGCACTTTATAGGGAATATGATGCCATTTGGGATGCAACTTCACTCTATTATGTTTGTTTATAATAAAGCTAAAGCAACAAGTCACATGTTTCACACCAAATTATTCAAATTTACAGGATGAACAGGAGTGCAAATGCTTTCAAAGTATTCTCTGTACCAGGTATGTCTGATCTAGTTTCACCTTTGTCTCAATAATGCATGTATTGTTTGAATGACATTGTGGCATCTTTGCTTATCAGTAAAGGCAGTATCGTGTGAGACCACTGTTGCACGGTTCTGTCCCTACAAAAAACCTGCACGGCACTGTCCAAGGTAAAGAAAGATCATACAAGGGACAAACCTTACCTTAAATTGAGGAGATCTAATAAACCAAACGTGATACTCTTCTTCTGTAAAGTTGATTGGTTTGGATAGTTATAGACTACTGTGTTTCATAGCTATTTTCCTTCACCAGGTTGTATTGCCCCCGCAATTGTCTGCATGAGACCCGTGCCAGAGTCATTGGAACGCAATATTATTCGGATGTAAGTCTGGCTGACAATGGCCTTCTATACAAGATTTTATTTCTCTCATAGAACTGACCTTTGTGCTATGCTAATCTACCTTTTTTTTCTAGAAATCCAGTATATGTCGAGCAGCCATCCATGCTGGTGTAATTCAGAATGACTCAGGAGGCTACCTGGATGTGCAACCCGTGGACAAGAGGAGACAGTATAGTGGTAGCTATCAGAACGGAATCTCTTCAGAAAGGTAAGGGATGTGGATAAGGGAAATACAGGCCAATTGTGGGGTTTTGACTTTGTTCCAAATGCTTTTGGATGCATAATGGCTAGGGACCAGGAGTTTTTCCTGGTCGGCTATTGTGGTCAGAAAAAACTCCTTCCCTTTGCTGATACATTATGGAGATATAGGCTAGTATCAGTGTCATATACCTTGGCTTGACTGTGTAAACTGTTCTTAGCTGAATCCAAACTAACACAAGTGTTCATTCTCCCCCCAGCCTACAGAATCCCTCAAGTGGCAAAGCATTCAGAGTATTTGCAGTCATTTAATTCACATTGCAAGGACACTGGCAATGAAAAAGAGCACTTGTCATTTAACACCCAGTCATTTCACGGACAGTAATTACATTGCTTATGGTTTCCTTTTCTTGCTAAGCTGCACCTCAGCTTCTCAAGGCTGTTCACTTCACTCTGATCACAACTTATATAAAGATACACTGTTCAAATGCATATCTTTAAGCCTGCTTATTAGATGTATATAACATAACATGTTGTAAATAAGTTTAATGTAAAAAAAAAAAAAAAAAGCTATCTCTCATAGATATTTGTATCAGAACAGAAAAATATAGAATGTGCATGCATGGTAAATGTTTTAATTCTATGATATTTCAAATGTATTGTTTTCATTTTGTATGCATATTTTTGTAAGTATTTTATACATTTTGAGGCGTTGTATTTCATGATACAAAATTGTATAGCCTTTATTCAAAGATGTCTACAGTTCAAGCCTGGCTGGCCAGGAGTGTGTCAGAAAATGTCATAGCATGAACCGAAAAGGGTGAGACAGCCGAAATATGCATTATTTATTTACATTTATGAATAAATCATTGTTATCAATGGTAAATTCTGAAAAAGTTAGAGCATTCATATCATGTATTTTTGCTGAACATACAGTATCGCCATTATATGTTTCAAGAAAACCTTAAATATCAGTACTCCATTGATTGCTGCTGTTCATAATACAGTATGGTATGTAGTTTATAAAGCACTACCTCACGTTGTTAGAATCACGATCAATGTACTGGATAATACTGCTATTCTGTCTGGATGGCCAAGAGGGTACTGTCTTGCAGTCCTGGATCCAACATTTGTTTGTAAGGCTCACATTTGTTTGTAAGTCATTACTAATCCTGGGGGTATTCAGTAATAAAGCTTTTCATATTTCTACGCTCTAGAATGCCCTTCAAGCCAATCAGGAAGGAGTATTCAACAATGCCATGGTATAAAAATATACAGTATATACATTATACAACTATTACACATGTTTAGGGTTGCAAAATGTCAATACATTCCCAGGTTTTCCCGAAATCCCGGTTGGTTATAAGCAGGAAATATGGAAGCCTCCAATCCCGGTCGGTTATAAGCAGGAAATATGGTAGCCTCCAACCAGGATTTCTGGAAAACCAGGGAATTTATTGAAAGTTCCTGGAATTTTGCAACCCTACACATGTTCATCTATCCGTAGAATTCAGGCACTCGTATTCAATATTTCAAAAACAGAATTAGCAGAAATCCTTTCCAGGCAGGAGCAGTAAAGAATGAAAGCTGAGCAAGTGCTTCTGTTAAACTACTTGGGCCCACTGGCTGTGTGCTAGGTAGGGCAGACAAAGAGTGACTTTGTGTGTGTTGATCTCAATCTCACTTCCCTGGATGCATTTCCCCCACGCCTGCCACAGATGTGGTCAACCCCAGCTGAAAGGACTCTGTCAGTCACCCTTACATACCCTCATGCACACATACCCTCTGTTGGATCCTTTATGTAAGGGGTTGAAATTTAGAAACCAGTTTAAATTCAGTGTATTTTCCTCAATAGTTTAGTCTGAAAGGAGTTTGCTTTGATTAACGCATTTTAACTAATGCTGTCGCTGTTTTAAAGGGGCAAGATCACATCTAAGATAATGCACTGCATTCTCTACATTTTGTCAAAAGCTCTTGTTAGACTACCTATGGTCAGTCAACATACAAAGAGGAAGAGATAGTTGAATATTATAGCTCTAAGTGGTACATACAAACTTCAATATGGAATAGAAACAGGGGAATCTAACATGGCAGACAGATTGACCTTTACCCATACAATTATTTTATTTAGAAATATACAGTTCACTCTAGCCTCCTTTGCTAGTGCAAAGATATGGTTAATAAACTGTATACACTGTACTGTAGTGGTGACCCATTCTAACACACAACCCCCACTATCACCACCATTCTGCTTAGTGACCAGTGGGGCTGGACTGAGAGAAACTTTCCAGGAAGAGGACCAGGGCTGATATAGAGCTAGCTGCTGATGGCCTCGTTGAGTTCTGCACTGCTCTCCAGAAAGGAGAGGCATGCATCAGAACGCTGTCATAATTCACAGGGCAGTGTTGCAGAGGCGTCCACTGGCAAAGACGCCAACTGTTCACTTCTGCAGGAGTGTTACACAATATGAAAAGACCACACTGTTACAGACCCACACAAGGATCAATACATTATCATCTCAGAGGTGCTGTTTTGTGAAATTAGATCTGTAGCTACAGCTAATATTGTACCTGCTAATGAGTAAAAATTTGTAGAAATCAGTTCCATCAGATGAATGCTGTTATAGTATAACCCTCTTAAATTTGACACATTATAGTACAGCACAGTACAGTACAGTATGAATAATCTGCCTCCAGTGATCTGTGTAATCATGATAGTTTGTCTTTATAGAATCATTTCAATTGATCCATACTGGACGCTGTTCACAGGAAATGAATACATATAATGTTTATTTTTGTAACTCCTGAGCTCCTAATGACAATTTATGTTACTAGTTATAGTGAGAGAACTCAATGTTGGTTTATTGTACAATAGAGCTATGTAAAATATAGTCAGTAATTATAAGGTTTTTGAAGTATGTTTGAAATTTCAATGCAGCTCACCGCTAGAGAAACATTAGCCAGTGTGTAGAGCTGAGCATTTTTCTAAATATGACTTGTACATTCATTCTCATGCTTTATAGCTTGTTCCTGAGGTTGACTTCTGGGTGGACATATATGATGTACTGTTTATGGGCCAACAATCAGTAACTCCAGAACATTTTTTGTAGTGTCGGTTAGTGCCTCATTCCTTTACTCCCTGAGAGAGTTAATCATCATTATGTTAACATACTGTAGTTTCTAGCTGTGTTTAGTTTGAGGAGAATAATCATCTTTGCATTGCTGGCTTTATAATGACAATGCGGTATTTATAAAAGTGACAATTTCAATTCACTTTCATATGCAATAGATAGGAAACATCTCACGGAATTCCCTTAACATTCGTTTTTAAGAATGACAGTAAATAATTTCAAATTCTGCTTCCTACGAAGAGTGTTCAATTCAAATTCAACATTTTTATTGGAACTAAAGAGCAATTCGCAACTCAATTCAGAAGTAGCCCTAATCCTGCACTTCAGAACATGGCGCATATAATTTACAACCCATAGGGTACATATTCTGAAGTAGGAAATGCAATAAACAACAAACCATTCACAATTTCCATTTAAAACACACATTTTTATTCACAACATGATAATATAACAGTTAGAATCAGTTTCTCATGCAGCTCTACACAGTGGATCAGCATCCTTCTCTAACCTCATCACTCTCCCTCCACACCCATCCAGTTGTGATGTTGGCAAGCCTCTCTCTTACTTGCCCTATTTGTTGGTATCCCACACAGAGACTTCCACTGCCAGTGTGGCAACTGTATTTCCCCACAGCCTCGCACTCCAATAGTAAACCAGTCAACTCTTTATGAAGTCTTTTCATGCTCCTACTGTTTGTCCCTAAAGAACCCTATGAAAATGTTCCGCAACTCCCGAAATAGTTGTCTGATGTCTTGGTACACTTTATTGGTGCCCTCCTGTCATTGACTGGAGCAGAGTACAAATAAATGATGAGACTATTTTTTTAAATATATTTATGAATCTCATTAAATCCATTTTCTTTACTGTACTGAATGTATGTCCTGTGTTTGTAACATCTGTAATGACCTCTAATGCAGCATATGATATGGAACAAAAACACTGCAGTATAATTGTTACTATACTAGTAGTCATTAATTGGCCTCTTGTGTACTGTATACAGTACATGTCTTACAAACATGCAGAATTGCGTCAGTTAGCTCCTCTCTGGGTTTACTGGTTTACGGGTTACTTCTTTTGACATGCACAACATGCATCCTGACTGGAGACCTGCATTGTGAATGTGTGCATGCAGTTGAAAGGTTTTGTAGATACTGTGCACTACACAGTTATACAAGTTAGTCTACACAATATATCACCCATTTGCTTTTTCAGTGCACAGTAGAGACACAAAAATACCACTGTAGTGACATAACAGGTCGTCCAAGCCTACATATTTATTTAGTTTCTTGGGTTTGGAGTGCAGAGTGTAAACAACAAGAAAAGCTACAAATAGAATTTACCCACTTCAGAATATAGTCACTCCCTCACTCCCTACGTCATCTCAGACCTTTTTCTGTTTGCAGAAGGGATTTGATTTCACCTCTTTTTTTTTTTACATTCACACTTAAACCACTGTAGCATCTTGGAGTATAAAATAGTAGCTTTTTGTCTTGATGAAATGGGGGTGCAGGACCAACATGCAGCTGCCAAGCCGTAAAAGAATGGCCAACATCCAGCACCAATCACCAGCTCCAGCCCTCACCTGTTTTTTATTATGATTGTCAGCCTACATAAGGAACCCAGCTAGCAAACAGACCTGAGTTTATGTACTTATTTTCACAACTTGAGTTCCTTTATTTAGAGCCACTATAAGGTGTATCTGGAGGGGTACATACAAACTGTTGCCTCTGTTCAGATGAACATGTTTTAGCCTATGTTATGTTGGATCCAGTCCCTTGTGGAAAGTGTGATTTAATATTTGTATATTCATACCAGTGGTATGAATATAAAACACTGTTTTGCAATGAAGGTCTACAGTAGCCTCAACCGCACTCTGTAGGGTAGAAACATGGTGTAGCCGGAGAACAGCTAACTTCTGTCTGGGTACATTGACTTCAATGCAAAACCTAGGAGGCTCATGGTTCTCACCCCCTTCCATAGACTTACACAGTAATTATGACAACTTCCAGAGGACATCCTCCAACCTATTGGAGCTCTTGCAGTATGAACTGACATGTTGTCCACCCAATCAAAGGATCAGAGAATGAACCTAGAATTGAAAGCATAAGCTACAGCTACAGTAGCTAGCACTGCAGTGCATAAAATGTGGTGATTAGTTGACTCAAAGAGAGAGAAAGACAATAGTTGAACAGTTTTGAACAAATACATTTCTTCAAAAATGAAGGAGGAGCAAGAGAGAGAGAGAGATAGCTATATTTCATCATTTTTTTCACTTTCACAGCTAGCAAATGCAGCTAGCTAGTTTAGCCTACTCAAACACCCTGCTCAAATAGAGGGATGCTATGTTAGCTAGCTGGCTATGACTATCCAACACTGAAACTCCATGTTGGATAGCAGTTACACCGGGGCCCGCCGGTGTAACTGCTAAAATGCTTACTGGCTGTACACTGTAATGCATGATTGTAGCGGGTTTACTAACGTGTTAGTTCTATTAGCTATTGACTATGACGTTACTTTAGCTTATATGGTGACGACGATGTAGGCTGTGTGTAGCAGTTATGATACGAAGATTTGGCTTGGAAAGGTTTTTTTGCCTGGTCACAGACAGCTGATGTGTTGTGCGCTGAAGTCCACAAGGGAAGGGAAAAGGTGAGAGGAGGAGAGGGCATAGATGCGAGAAGGAATACAACTGTTTATACTCTATGTGGCTATGAAAGTGAACAGTTTGCGTGTGTTCAGGTGTGTATTCATTCCGCCGATTCTGTTGAAAAACTTTTCTGAAACGGAAGCAAACGGAACGAAATCGGGATAAACCTACCTGAATTTGTCCAATAGAAACTCTCGTTTGAAACTGTTGGACTAATGATTACAAGGCGGTATTGAATGTGTCACTGTCTGTCACCTCAAATCTTTCTCTCGACTTGTGTGCACCTACATTGTAAACTTTCATTCATAGGCTAGGTTGTAGCAACCTCATGATGGGTATAGGGAACATTTGAGTATCGTGTAGTAGCCTAAACCTATCGATATTGAATTGAACTGGGTGAATGGAATATGAATGACAGTCATCCAATATGCTGTAATAGAAATAAGGCCAAGCTCATAACAAAAATAGTCGTCCTACCTCATCTTAAACGGCACCGACCGCCATTGATTTATACTGAATTAAAAGGCTACAATTAAATTCTGACCGTCACAGCACATACATATTTCCCCCAAATAGGCACATCTGCATGGACTTAACCAAACAACAAATTGAATTTTCAATTTATATATTGAAGTTGAATTTATGATTTAAATAATTGTATCATAAGAGGCTCACTTCATTGTTTTGCTAGAAGCCATAATGTTAGACTGTGTTTGAGAGGGGTCTAGAGAGGACGTGAAAACTAACAATAACAATGCTGCCCTCTGCAGTATAAAAGTTAAATCCAAGCAACATACATAGTATGCTACCTTTAGGGGCACAAACAGGGCACAGAGAAAGGTCTCTATGGAGTAACCCAAATATCGTCTCATTTTGATCAACTTTCCCACAATATATAATATTGATTGGTAATTAAAAATAGCAAAAAACAGCTCAATGTAAACAGCTACATTCTGGGTGTTCTACAGAGTTAAAATGTCTGCTGTTATTTCAACCTGAATTTCTATAATTCAGCATTTCCTGAATGACTTGAATATTCAATATTTTAGCGGAGATGCCATTACACCTCTTCATGGCAGCATCCTACTTTGCCAGGATGCTTTTCTCCAGCAGTGGGTGGCAGGCCTAGGGACCAGAGGACTAATGGGGAGGAAGCGGATAGGTGAGGGGGCAAAAAAGCAAACAAACCTACTAGGACTGTGTGAGGAAGAGATGAGACAAGAGATCAGCCCATTCTGCTGACGTAAGTTACTTTCAACAACTCCCCTCGAGCAGCGAAGTGCAAGGTTGAGAAGTACAAGTAATGGGGAATAAAAAAAGAGACTCTTGAAATCAGAGAGAGAGAGTCGCTCTTAATTTCATTTACATATTTGGACTAAGATTTTTGTAATAATTATGATGAACACTTGCGATAATGATGCAATCAAAAGCAACTGCCAGAAACCTGCCCTATTCTTTTGATTTACCGTCAATATTCTCCAAATATTTTCTTATTTTGGAGAGATGAGAACAGTTTGTTGTGTGAGTCACTGGGAGCGCTCTCATATTGAGCTTCATTGCAGTCTAATCAACCTTATTCTTCCGTCTGCTGTCTGCTCCCTTTGTATAGCCACCATGGTGCATGTCTGTGTTAAAGGATGACCTGTCAGGGCTGTGAGATTAGACCCAGTAACCACACCAATCACTCATGCTCGTTTCTCATCTGGCTGCACTGCTCATGATTCAGTATAAAGGCAGATGACATCGAATCCAGCTCATTCTCCTCTATATCATGAAAACATTGTCTGCCTCAATCTGTACTGTAATTTCAGAGGTAAAAGTAATTTTTAGAGCATAAAATATTTCCTGAAAGAAATACACATTGGGCATCTTTTACATCCTTTCCAATTAAAACAAACATGTTTTACTTTTGGGATTATAGAGTGTACAAAGCACTGCCTGAAGCCCTTTTTATGCCATGCTGGACAGTGCTGTCATTGTCTGAGGGGTGCATTGGGAGCTCTTGTGGAAATGGGAGTGGAATTCCTGAGTTTTCTTTTTTATTTCATACTGTCCAAAAGCAACAGTTCTGTGGGACATTAATAATCTATATATCCTCCATTACTAAGCAAACACTCAAACCTATGAGATGTGGAGCAGTGGACCTGCACTTTCAATGACATAAAGCAGGAAACTAACAGGTCTTTTGCCCAAATATATAGGCTAAGTACTGTTTCAATATTTGTTTAATAGGCTTTAATGAAACCTGGGGTGTGTTCAGTTTGCATCAACGTTTGTTACGTTGCATGACACTTTGAACTGAACGACATGTTTCCTCAAAACGGTGTGCACTGTTTTTCAACAGGGGTATATTCATTACGCTGATTTTGTTGCAAAACAAATAAATACGATTCTTGTTTTTTTGTTGTTGCCTGTTTTGCATGTTCTTTGGCATTAATACGTGTCACATATCAGTTTGCAAACAATGTAAAAAATAAAATAAAAAATCATTGAGTTAATAAAGCCGCATACAAACATGGTCTCTTTTTTGCTTTCTTGAGTAAGGCAACTCCAAAATGCAGATGTTTCAGCCTAGCTCAGTGCTTTCTGTGGTGGTGGGGCAGCTAGCGGAAAATACGGAGCGTAGGGGTTGGTAACGTTCTCTAGTTGCGCCGTGATTGGCTCAGTGTTCTGTCACTCATGGGGACACTACCTCACCGCAAAATCTACGGAACATTCAAGCCCCTTGGGTGCTCCCATAGACTTACATTAGAAGTGCCCATCCAAGAAGGCTCAAGGTCATTGGCCACAGATAAAATGATGTCAAATCACGTTATATCTACCGTAGCTTTGATTAGACTGGTCATGTCAACATCATACTTTCAAAATCTTAGCTAGCAAGCTAAACAAGGAGTCATCATCATGCATCAAGTAGGCAATCTACTGGCAAATCATTTTCAATCATTGTCATATGAAGAGAAATTATAGATAAAACGTAACAATGCTCATCGGCCATCGGACATAAACATTACACAACAAGTTGGAAACACAGCCGGCTGTGACTGGAAGACCCATGAGGCGGCGCACAATTGCCCAGCGTCGTCCGGGTTAGGGGAGGGTTTGGCTGGCCTGGATGTCCTTGTCTCATCGTGCTCTAGTGACTCCTTGTGGCGGGCCGGGCAACTGCAAGCTGACAACAGTCGACAGTGTTTCCTCCAAGACATTGGTGTGGCTTGCTTCAAATCAAATCAAATCAATTTGTATTTGTCACATACACATGTTTAGCAGATGTTATAGCGGGTGTAGCGAAATGCTTATGCTTCTAGCTCCGACAGTGCAGTAATATCTAACAATTACATAACATATACCCAATACACACAAAAAAAGTAAGGAATGGGATTTAAGAATATATACATATATGGACAAACAATGACAGAGTGGCATGGACTAAGATACAGTACAATATTATAGAATAGAATGCAGTATATACATATGAGATGAGTAGTGCAAGATATGTAAACATTATTAAAGTGACTAGTGTTCCATTTCTTAAAGTGGCCAGTGATTTCAATAGGCAGCAGCAGCCTCTAATGTGCTAGTGATGGCTATTTAACAGTCTGATGGCCTTGAGATAGAAGCTGTTTTTCATTCTCTCTGTCCCAGCTTTGATGCACCTGTACTGACCTCGCCTTCTGGATGATAGCGGGGTGAACAGGCAGTTGCTCGGGTGGTTGATGTCCTTGATGATCTTTTTGGCCTTCCTGTGACATCGGGTGTGTCTTGGAGGGTGGGTAGTTTGCCCCCGTTAATGTGTTCGGCAGACCGCACCACCCTCTGGAGAGCCCTGCGGTTGTGGGCGGTGCAGTTGCCGTACCAGGCGGTGATACAGCCCGACAGGATACTCTCAATTATGCATCTGTAAAAGTTTGTGGGGGTTTTAGGTGATAAGCCACATTTCTTCAGCCTCCTGAGGTTGAAGAGGCTCTGTTGTGCCTTCTTCACCACACTGTCTGCGTGGGAGGACCATTTCAGTTTGTCGGTGATGTGTACGCAAAGGAACTTGAAGCTTTCCACCTTCTCCACTGCGGTCCCGTCGATGTGGATAGGGGGGTGAACCCTCTGCTGTTTCCTGAAGTCTACGATCATCTCCTTTGTTTTGTTGATGTTGAGTGAGAAGTTATTTTCCTGGCACCACACTCCCAGAGCCCTCACCTCCTCCCTGTAGGCGGTCTCGTCATTGTTGGTAATCAAGCCTACTACTATTGTGTCGTCTGCAAACTTGATGATTGAGTTGGAGTCGTGCTTGGCCACGCAGTCATGGGTGAACAGGGAGTACAGGAGGGGGCTGAGCATGCACCCTTGTGGGGCCCCAGTGTTGAGGATCAGCGAAGTGGAGATGTTGTTTCCTACCTTCACCTCCTGGGGCCGGCCGTCAGGAAGTCCAGGACCCAGTTGCACAGGGCAGGGTTCAGACCCAGGGCCTCAAGCTTAATGATGAGCTTGGAGGGTACTATGGTGTTGAATGCTGAGCTATAGTCAATGAACAGCATTCTTACATAGGTATTCCTCTTGTCCAGATGGGATAGGGCAGGGTGCAGTGTGATGACAATTGCATCATCTGTGTATCTATTGGGGCGGTAAGCAAATTGAAGTGGGTCTAGGGTGACAGGTAAGGTAGAGGTGATATGCACTTCATGATGACAGAGGTGAGTGCTACAGGGCGATAGTCATTTAGTTCAGTTACCTTTGCTTTCTTGGGTACAGGAACAATGGTGGCCATCTTGAAGCATGTGGGAACAGCAGACTGGGAAAGGGAGAGATTGAATATGTCCATGAACACACCAGCCAGCTGGTCTGCGCATGCTCTGAGGACGCGTCTGGGCCGGCAGCCTTGCGGGGGTTAACATGCTTAAATGTCTTAATCACGTCAGCCATGGAGAAGGAGAGGCCACAGTCCTTGGTAGTGGGCCTCGTCACTGGCACTGTGTTATCCTCAAAGCGGGCGAAGAAGGTGTTTAGCTTGTCTGGAAGCGAGACGTCTGTGTCGGCGACGTGACTGGTTTTCTTTTTGTAGTCCGTGATTGTCTGTAGACCCTGCCACATACGTCTTGTGTCTGAGCCGTTGAATTGCGACTCCACTTTGTCTCTATACTGATGTTTTGCCAGTTTAATTGCATTGCGGAGTGAGTAGCTACACTGTTTGTATTCTGCCATATTCCCAGTCACCTTGCCATGGTTGAATGCGATGGTTCACGCTTTCAGATTTGCGCGAATGCTGCCGTCTATCCACGGTTTCTGGTTAGGGTAGGTTTTAATAGTCACAGTGGGCACAACATCACCTATACACTTCCTGATAAACTCTGTCACCGTTTCAGTGTATATGTCTAAATTATTTTCGGAAGCTACCCGGAACATATCCAGTCCGCATGATCAAAACAATCTTGAAACGTGGATTCCGATTGGTCAGACCAGCGTTGAATAGTCCTTAGCACGGGTACTTCCTGTTTGAGTTTCTGCCTATAGGAAGGGAGAAGCAAAATGGAGTCGTGGTCAGATTTGCCGAAAGGAGGGTGGGGGAGGGCCTTATAACCATCCCGGAAGTTTGAATAGCAATGGTAGAGGATTGATAGAACTTCTGCAGCCTAGTCCTCAAATTTGCTTTGTTAAAATCCCCGGCTACAATAAATGCAGCCTCAGGATATGTGGTTTCCAGTTTGCATAAGGTCCAGTGAAGTTATTTGAGGGCCGTCGTGGTATCGGCTTGAGGGGGGATATACACGGCCGTGACTATAACCAAAGAGAATTCTCTTGGGAGATAATACTGTCGGCATTTGATTGTGAGAAATTCTAGGTCGGGTGAACAGAAGGACTCGAGTTCCTCTATGTTACTACAATTACACCATGAGTCGTTAATCATGAAACACACACCTCCGCCCTTCTGCTTCCCGGAGAGATATTTATTCCTGTCTGAGCGATGAACTGAGAACCCATCTGGCTGGACCGATTTCGACAGAATATCCCAAGAGAGCCATGTTTCCTTGAAACAGAGTATATTACAGGCTTTGATGTCTCTCTGGAAAGAAATCCTTGCCCGTAGTTCGTCGACTTTGTTAACCAAAGATTGAAGATTAGCGAGTAGAATAATTGGAAGCGGTGGGTGCTGTGCGCGCCTCCTAAGTCGGACCAGCAGGCCGCTCCGAGTGCCTCTCCTCCGCCGGCGAGGTTTTGGGTCAGCCGTTGGAATCAGTTCAGTTGCCCTGGGGAGAGCAAACAAAGGATCTACTTCGGGAAAGTCGTATTCCTGGTCGTAATGCTGGTGAGTTACCGCCGCTGTGATATCCAATAGTTTTTCCCGGCTGTATGTAATGATGCAAAACACTTTCTGAGCTAATAATGTAAAAAATAATACATAAAAAAACTAAATACTGCAAAGTTTCCTAAGAGCTAGTCGTGAGGCCGCCATCTTCGTCGGCGCCAGACAACAACAACAATATACAGAGGGTACCGGTACTGTGTCAATGTGCGGGGGTACAGGTTAGTCGAGATAATTTGTACAGGTAGGTAGGGGTAAAGGGGGGGGGGGCATTTGATTCATTGTTCAGCAGTCTTATGGCTTGGGGGTAGAAGCTGTTAAGGAGCCTTTTGGACCTAGACTTGGCGCTCCGGTACCGCTTGCCGTGCGGTAGCAGAGAGAACAGTCTATGACTAGGGTGACTGGAGTCTTTGACTATTTTTGGGGCCTTCCTCTGACACCGCCTAGTATATAGGTCCTGGCTTGCAGGAAGCTTGGCCCCAGTGATGTATATTATCCATGTCGTCGTTCATCCACGACTCTGTGAAACATATGATTTGACAGTTTTTAATGTCCCATTGGTAGGATAGTCTCGATAGCTTCCGGCTTAAGCGAGCAGTGTGTCAAGAAGCAGTGCAGCTTTGCTCTCAACCTTCGCCGAGTCCGTAGGGGAGTTGCCGTGATGAGACAAGATCGTAACTACAAATTGGATATCATGAAAAAGGGGGTAACGCAATGGGCCAGAAAAGTTTGAATACATTGGCCATGCTGTCAATCCAGCGTGACTTCTGCCGTGTTCAAAACAACTGGAAATTCGGAACTGGGAAATCTCAGACTTCAATGAGTTCAAGACAACTGGGAACTCGGATAAAACTAGCTCCAACTGGGAAAATACAGAAAATGATTTTGAACGGTCATCCAACTACAGCCCACAAGAAGGACCGCCATGCCACCTTCCTGCTCCACTACAACCCCGTCGATGAGAATGGGGGCATGCTCGGTCCTCTTCTTTTTCCTGTTGTCCACAATCATCTCCTTTGTCTTGATCACGTTGACGGAGAGGTTGTTGTCCTGGCACCACATGGCCAGGTCTCTGACATCCTCCCTATAGGCTGTCTCATCGTTGTCGGTGATTAGGCCTACCACTGTTGTGTCATCGGCAAACTTAATGATGGTGTTGGAGTCGTGCCTGGCCATGCAGTCATGAGTGAACAGGGAGTACAGGAGGGGACTGAGCACGCACCCCTGAGGGGCCTCCGTGTTGAGGATCAGCATGGCGGATGTGTTGTTACCTACCCTTACCACCTGGGGGCGGCCCGTCAGGAAGTCCAGGATCCAGTTGCAGAGGGAGGTGTTTAGTCCCAGGGTTCTTAGCTTAGTGATGAGCTTTGAGGGCACTATGGTGTTGAACGCTGAGCTGTAGTCAATGAATAGCATTCTCACATAGGTGTTCCTTTTGTCCAGATGTGACAGGGCAGTGTGGAGTGCAATAGAGATTGCATCATCTGAGGATCTGTTGGGGCGGTATGCAAATTGGAGTGGGTCTAGGGTTTCTGGGATAATGGTGTTGATGTGAGCTGTGACCAGTCTTTCAAAGCACTTCATGGCTACAGACGTGACTGCTACGGGTCGGTAGTCATTTAGGCAGGTTACCTTAGTGTTCTTGGGCACAGGGACTATGGTGGTCTGCTTGAAACATGTTGGTATGCTGTTCTGATGTCCAGAAGCTCTTTTCGGTCATAAGAGACGGTAGCAGCAACATTATGTACAAAATAAGGTACAAACAATGCGAAAAAACACATAAAAGAGCGCGGTTGGTTAATAGTCCATAAAACGGCAGCCATCCCCTCCGGCACCATCAGGTAAGGCGCAGTATGAGTGTGGTGAACGAATAGTTGTGGTTATGGACAGCGAGGAATGAGAAGAACCGAGTGCAGTTGGAAGATGTGTTGAGGAAGAATGGCGTCAAGTACAAACTGTATTCTCCTGTTTCTGATGGCTCAGAAATTTTACCTGACGAGAGTGAGGATGAATTACCTGTGGTGGCAGGTGTGATGAAGACCTCCGAGTCTGAGCCTCGCCCCGATGGTCATGCAAAGGATGATTCGGGCCCAGTGGGAGTGATATTTTTGGAGCAAGTGGATCCCTGCCTTTTGGCTGACCCATATGTCGTTTCTGGCTGTGTAGAAAATAATTTGGGTACTGTTAAATCGGTAAATGTAGCTCGAAGTGGACTTGTTATGATTTTCTGTGTTTCTTCTGTCCAGAGGGATTGGGCGCTTCACGTCACGCGCCTAGGGACAAAACCTGTGACTTGCTTCTTTCTCCGGAGTAGGGTGCTTTTGAAAGGAGTTATTACTGGGGTGGCGTTAAGTGTTGAGGTGGAGCAACTGAAATTGAAGATTCCCTGTGTCTGTGACGTCCGCCGTTTGGTGTGCGACGCAGACCCGGTGGCGAGCGTGGTGAAACTGAGAGGACAGTGTCTGTCCTTTTGAGTTTTGAAGCAGAGTGTTTACCTGATAAAGTCATGTTAGGATATGTCAGTTATTCTGTGAGAGCTTTTGTGCCAAACCCACTAAGGTGTTTCAGATGCCAAGCTTATAGTCAGGTTGCAGCAGTGTCTAGGAGGGAGATTCTGTGAGAAGTATGCAGGAGGGCATGGGCAGTGGTGTAAAGTACTTAAGTAAAAATACTTTAAAATACTATAGTAGTTTTGGGGGGTATTTCTACTTTACTATTTATATTTTTTACAAATTTTACTTTTACTTCACTACATTCCTAAAGAAAATAATGTATGTTTTACTCCATAGATTTTCCCTGACACCCAAAACTACTTGTTACATTTTGAATGCTTAGCAGGACAGGAAAATGGTCCAGTTCATGCACTTATCAAGAGAACATCCCTGGTCATCCCTACTGCAGCCTCACTAAACACACATGCTTTGTTTGTAAATTATGTCTAAGTGTTGGACTGTGTTCCTGGCTGTCCGTAAATAAAATAAAAAACTAGACAATTTTGCCATTTGGTTTGCTTAATATAAGCAATTTGAAATCATTTATACTTTTACTTTTGATACTTAAGTGTATTTTTGCTATCATATGCTGAGGCCGTGAAGCGAGTAGAGCATGATGGGTCAAGGGTGAGTATTAGGCCTAGGCCAAAAGAGAGTGATACGAATTTGTGCATCAGTAAGGTTGGCTTCTTAGCATTCATTGCCATGGTTATCGACTGTACTGCAGAAATGGAACGTAAATTACAGAAAATAGATGTTGTGGGGGCAGCTGCAGAAAAGGACTTGGGTGTACGAGGTTTTACTGCAGAACAGTTACAAGGTGTGTTGAACGAAAGTGTCCTGTCCTCCCAGGACGTTGGCTTGGTGTAGGATCAATTAGGGTCAAAGTAGTGGAATGGGGTGGTGATTTTTATTTAGGTGGTATATATGTGTAGGGTTAGTTGGTGGTGGTTTTTTCCCATTTTTCATTTTTGTATTACAAAATGTAACGCGATAGAGCACACAACCGGACAATAGGTGGCGGCATGCACAAACAAATGTGCGAACGCCATTATACCAAAGAAGAAGAAGAACAACAATAACATTTTTTGGACATAGTCAGCCCTAAAACCCCATCAAAGACAGTACAGTATTAAGATAGGCTAAAACTGCTTATCCAATTGAAATCCCCGATCACGCTTGAAGGCGATGTCATGTAGGCGATGTAGTCCCCTGTAGCTCAGTTGGTAGAGCATGGCGCTTGCAACGCCAGGGTTGTGGGTTCGTTTCCTACGGGGGGGCAGTATGAAAATGTATGCACTCGCTTTACTGTAAGTCGCTCTGGATAAGAGCGTCTGCTAAATAACTAAAATGTAAATGTCATGGCGACGTTGGCTAGCTAAACTCATGCGCAGAAAGACATTATCCGGTCTTACGTTCATCTCGCCCAGAACTGCGCATGTGCATGCGGTCAAATCAAAGGCATAAAAAGTAGTTTTTGATTAAAATTAAAATGCCGTCAGTTTGTAACTTTCACGAGGTTGGAGTATTAATATGTTCAACAACTTAAGACATTGTCTCGAATCTAGGTTGTGGAATAATTTTTCACTTCTCATTGACTTCTCAAACGCCAATCACAGATAGAATAATGAGACAGATATGTCACTGGACGTATAAATGTGAAGCATTCACTTTGCGTTTCCACAGTGGCCGGCAGTGGGAGAAGATTAACAAGATTTTATTTTCTCATTAGTGAAACATTTGATCTCAATACAGTTTTCTGTTCCCAAAAGTAGAATCTGTTTCGAACAGAGTGGACAAAGTTTTGTAGACTTTACCCTTTGTCAAAGTTTCAAAACATTGCGTTGTTTAGAAGGAGTACAAAGGCGAATTGAGTTATTGCACGTGTACTTCATAGAGTTCGGAAATATGCAAATATTTGCTTGAACGCGCCAATAGGATCTCGCTAGTTCGTGCTTGGCTCTGCCCACCTCCTTGCTTGTTCTGCCCACTATGACTCATTTGATCCCATTGGAAAGGACAGGCTGTGGTTTATCTTAGTTATACAAATATTTTCCCCGGACTGGTCTGCTTGGTCTCCTTTGCAAGCGTTCCCGGAAGTCTCGCGATGTTGCGTCTCTAGGTTTAGAAACTCTGTGACCCACTCGAAGAAGAAGTACCTATTTTCCCACAATGCCATCGTCATGTAAACAAAGGACAACGACAGGAAGGGAGAATGAAAAGTTCTAGCTACAAATGTGCAACTTGCTACAGCAGTTCTGCAAGGAATATACCAACAATTTAAATATATTTAAGTAGATAACTAACCAGTTAGACATAGTTTGTATTGTTTTTCGTTTGTTGTTTCGTGTGGGGTCTCTACATCCAGTTAGCTTGCTACAGTAGTTAGCTAGCGTGCCTTAGACGCTAGCAGCTAGCTAATTTGATTTCCCAGCTAACTGAAAATGCATCGGTCTTGACAGTTTCCTAGGAAAACAGTTTTTAACAGAGGATGACAGGTAATATCAAAAGTGAATCGAAGTTAAGAAGGTAACTAAGTTAGCTAACTTAGCTAGTCCTCTTTGTTTCTTGGGTGGACCGCCTTAGCTGGCTAGCAAGCTAACGTTAGCCTCCAAGCACTTTTACCACAGTCTGAAAGGGGAAGTTATCGGTAGCTTTGCTTTTACTAGCAGCAGGCTGTATCTATCAGGCTTCATACTGTAGAAAGGTAGTCATGATTTGATAAAACTGCAGTATTCAATTCGATGTTATTGCAACTACTGCAAGGCTATGTTGTAGTCTTTGTATTGCCTTGATGTGGAATAAATGAATGGAAAAATATATGTTTGATCTTTTTCAGGGATGACAGTTTATGGAGGACAACCTATGTGGCCATCCATACATCCATGAGCCTCCCCATATGTCTGAGGGACTTCCACAATGAAGAAAATTAGTCTGAAAACGATACGAAAGTCACTCAATCTAAAAAGCAGAGAGGAGGGAAAGGATGTTGTACCACAGCCAAATTCAGCTACAAACTTTTCAACAGATTCAGTATTTGGAAAATGTTACAGCAAAGAACTTGTTCGTAACGACTTTGATCATGAGGAGGAGAAAGGCCCTAAGAACCGCTCCAAGAGTGAGAGTCTTATGGGATCACTGAAAAGGAGGCTTTCGGCAAAACAGAAAAATAAAATAAAGGAAAGTTCCACATCGGTGACCTGTGAAGATGACACATTCTCATGCTCCTCAGCACCCATATTCTTTAATGACGTCAAATCACAACGCCATCTAAGATCTAGTAGTCACCATTATAGCCCCACGCCATGGGTCCTCAGGGCAGCAAATTCTGAGGAAACATGCCTTAGGATGGATGGGAAAGTGAAAGCTATGATACACTCATCAGACCCAAGCCCATCTCTGAATGGCATTCTGAAAGAATTCCCTGACCCCCAGAGGGATAGGCCTTTTCAGGAATCAACCGAGAACACTGAGCCTCAGAATGGTGATTTGCATCTAGGTATTGACAATGAAAATGTACCTGCAATCGTTGGACTAGCATCTCAGGACTATATTCACTATGCAATGCCTTTAGATTATGAACTTGACCCTGCAGAAGGCTTGGATAGTTCCTCTCCAATGGATGAGGTGCCTCAGCCTGAGCGCTTCTCTCCTTGTGCAGAGGAAGAGCCCATTGACCATGAGAAGCTGATGTCACCAGACATATTCATGGACCCATCAGTGAATCGACTGCTCTATGATGCTGAATGTGCCTTGATTCAAGACTCTAGAATAGAGCCTCCTCTCTCCCCTTTTCTACCTGGCAGTCACATCCGAAGGAGTTTCCTAGTATATGGTGGTTCTTCTCACTCACATGGTGCGGAGAGAGTGATGCATCATCTCAACTTTGACCCCAATTCAGCCCCTGGCGTTGGCAGGGTTTATGATGCTGTTCAGCACAGTGGGCCCATGATTGTAACCAGCCTTACAGTAGAGCTAAAGAAACTGGCCAAGCAGGGTTGGTACTGGGGTCCTATAACGCGTTGGGAAGCTGAGGAAAAACTTGCCAGCCTGCCAGATGGGTCATTCTTGGTGCGAGACAGCTCAGATGATCGTTATCTTTTGAGCTTGAGTTTTCGTTCACAGGGTAAGACCCTCCACACCAGGATCGAACACTCCAATGGCAGTTTCAGTTTCTATGAACAGCCAGATGTGGAGGGTCACATATCAATTGTGGAACTCATTGAACATTCTATCATAGATTCTGAGAGTGGAGCCTTCTGCTATTCACGATCTCGCACACCAGGGACTGCAACGTATCCTGTCAGACTGACAAACCCTATCTCAAGGTTTATGCAGGTGCGCTCCATGCAGTACCTCTGTCGGTTTGTCATCCGTCAGTACACACGGATCGACCTTATCCAGAAGTTGCCTTTGCCAAACAAGATGAAAGATTACTTGCAGGAAAAGCACTACTGAAGGGGTTAAATGAAACTCAATTGGACTTTCTTGCACATTTTAGATCAGTGACATAGTCCTTGTTTTTAACTTTTTGAAATTTTTCTTGGCTGTTACAATTCTTTTTTGTGAATTTGATTTCAGTACATGTAACAAAGTACAGTGTCTCCATATCTAGTGATGTGTCCAACAGCCAATGCCAGCAACTAACATATATAGTGAGCATACAGTTATACTCCCAACCTCAAAGCAAAGGATTGAAGCTGAACCTTAATCAAATCTATTTTAATTTTTTTAGCGTTGGATTATTTCTGTTAATTGTGTTTTGATGGACCAAGTGTTTTGTTATATAAAGCACAAAGACTTCTAATAATTACTACACTCAACATTTCTGCATTGTCCCATGTGGTTTGTTGTCTTACATTAAACCAGTTTGTTAGTACTGTAGCTACTAGCTAGTATGATTTTGATATCTGAAAGTTCTCTCTGCTGAGTCTTTAGTAAAGTTTTTTTTTTTATTTTGCCGCAGTGATGGTTTCTCATTGCATGTGAATTACATTGAGTATATGGAGGAAGAACATTTTATCACCACACATCTGATGCTGTAATTTGGGAGAACTAATCGTCATCGACTGTGTATAACCATATATCAGGATAATGGCTCGTTTGTGTAGCCTAAACTTTACTGTTTGCCTGTCACTGTAAGTATAAGGGAAAAATGCTTCACCTTGTTACTTTTCAGGTCATGAAATGCTACCTATGGTAGAATACTTGTTATGGTACGTCTCACCCAAACGTATGGTTTGTCTAAACCCCCCCCCCCCCCCCCCCCCCCAAAAAAAAGAAATTATACACACTTTTTTGAAAGGCTGTACACCGACTTATTGCAGATCTTCAATGCAGTTAAAGGAGGGGTGTTTATGACTGTTAATAAACTGCTAATAAAGGACATATTCACAGATAACATAGTCTGTCTGTTCTTAATCATTATACAGAATGTTTTCATTTTGAAATGTTACTCTGAACTTAAAAGTATGTGCTTCTCAGTCTTCAGAGATTAGGGGCGTATTCATTACGCCGATTCTGTTGCAAAACGTTTCCTAAACAGAAGCAAACGAAACAGGGAGGGATCTACCTGAATTTGTCCAATAGAAACTCTCCTCTTCTCAACATGTGTCTCTGGCTCCTGTATCTCTCAGGCGACTGCAAAGTAACTTCAGCCCTGCCAGCTGTCCCAACCATCGGACCAATGTTGCCTGCTGTCTTAATGCACTTTGACTAGAGTTGCAAAGGGAGGGTATCTTACTGGTAACTTTCTAAGTTTACCAGTAAACAACCAGAATTGTGTAAACTTTCAATGATTTTATGGAATTTTTATAACATGTAGAATATATAAAATAATAAAATAAGATGATTTTATATTTTAAAACATGAAATGACAAAGCTGTTAAATATGATCCTAAATGTAACTCGTTTCAGTACATAGTGATTTCACATTTAATATCCTTTATATTTTTACACACTTTTATTACTTTGCTATGTCAATATGTCCTTGTTGTAAATGGTTTGGTGCCAAACTGGTGGCAGTTGTGAAAAAAGTAAATAGTTGGAAGAGTTGCAGAGTAATTCATATTCATAATTAATATTGATAAAAAAAGCATATTTTTTATTTATTGTATGTTTTATTTTCCATCAAACCACTCATAGGATGCAGAGTCACACTATAATCACAGTACTTCCAGTGGGTTCTTGGCCCTGCAGAATAGTTGGTCATATTGATGCTTTATTCTGAAAGCCATGCCATCTGCCATCACTAACCCCAGAAGACTTCTCATCCAGTGCAGTATGTATCTTCTTCACATTATAGGGGTTCTTATGCAGCACAGTTTCAGATAATACAGTGGAACGCCATGCATGCTCATCCAGTGACAGCTTCAATTAAGTATGAGATTACTTTGAGCTGGATGCCTACACATGCAGATGTAGCCAAATATATTGTTTGACAATCAGGATGAAGATTGAATCTGTCCTTGGTGGGTAAATATGGAAATGATTTTGCCCATTCAACCTTCATGTCAAGGTTACCATGGGAAAATGGGCTTGGCATTCATTCAATAAGATTTAATGAAGAATATGAATATCAAAATATCATAATAAAGAAATTGACATTTTACCACCCCAAAAGGAGGAGTGCAATAGATCATTCTAAAATACCACTTTTATTATGAATTCAGACAATCTTTGTCAAAGAATACTCTTGACGAACAACAATGTGAAGCGCTAATGCCTGCCTATTGAGTTAATCAGGATAAGGAAAATATTAAATAACAGCTTTGAACAGATGCCCTTGTTCATTATTTACACACTGCCTCTGTGAACCATTAGGGGGAGATTTTCCTAACAGTCAGCAGGAAGTTCTAGGAGCACAAAAATAAAACTAACACACTCACAAGGAAAAACACCATCCTTCTATCATAGACCTATCCACACATAGACAACTGAATAATGAATGAAAACTGTCTCCCAATACTAATGCTTGTCAAGGTAGATGTTAATTTTGTATACTGTATGTGTGGATATCTCAAAATGTAAAAAAAGGTTAGGATTTTTAAGCAACATTGATGTAACTCTCAATCAGAAAGATTTCTGGCTCCCAGGTGTCTTTTATACAGGTAACGAGCTGAGATTACACTCTTAAAGGGAGTGCTCCTAATCTCAGCTTGTTACCTGTATAAAAGACCCCTGTCCACAGAAGCAATCAATCAATCAGATTCCAAACTCTCCACCATGGCCAAGACCAAAGAGCTCTCCAAGAATGTCAGGGACAAGATTGTAGACCTACACAAGGCTGAAATGGGCTACAAGACCATCGCCAAGCAGCTTGGTGAGAAGGTGACAACAGTTGGTGCGATTATTCGCAAATGGAAGAAACACAAAAGACCTGTCAATCTCCCTCGGCCTGGGGCTCCATGCAAGATCTCACCTCGTGGAGTTGCAATGATCATGAAAACGGTGAGGAATCAGCCCAGAGCTACACGGGAAGATCTTGTCAATGATCTCAAGGCAGCTGGGACCATAGTCACCAAGAAAACAATCGGTAACACACTACGCCGTGAAGGACTGAAATCCTGCAGCGCCCGCAAGGTCCCCCTGCTCAAGAAAGCACATATACAGGCCCGTCTGAAGTTTTCCAGTGAACATCTGAATGATTCAGATGAGAACTGGGTGAAAGTGTTGTGGTCAGATGAGACCAAAATCCAGCTCTTTGGCATCAACTCAACTCGCCGTGTTTGGAGGAGGAGGAATGCTGCCTATGACCCCAAGAACACTATCCCCACCACCAAACATGGAGGTGGAAACATTATGCTTTGAGGGTGTTTTTCTGCTAAGGGGACAGGACAACTTCACCGCATCAAAGGGACGATGGACGGGGCCATGTACCGTCAAATCTTGGGTGAGAACCTCCTTCCCTCAGCCAGGGCATTGAAAATGGGTCGTAGATGGGTATTCCAGCATGACAATGACCCAAAACACACGGCCAAGGCAACAAAGGAGTGGCTCAAGAAGAAGCACATTAAGGTCCTGGAGTGGCCTAGCCAGTCTCCAGACCTTAATCCCATAGAAAATCTGTGGAGGGAGCTGAAGGTTCGAGTTGCCAAACGTCAGCCTCGAAACCTTAATGACTTGGAGAAGATCTTTAAAGAGGAGTGGGACAAAATCCCTCCTGAGATGTGTGCAAACCTGGTGGCCAACTACAAGAAATGTCTGACCTCTGTGATTGCCAACAAGGGTTTTGCCACCAAGTACTAAGTAATGTTTTGCAGAGGGGTCAAATACTTATTTCCCTCATTAAAATGCAAATCAATTTATAACATTTTTGACATGTGTTTTTCTGGATTTTGTTGTTGTTATTCTGTCTCTCACTGTTCAAATAAACTTACCATTAAAATTATAGACTGATTATAGACTGATCATGTCTTTGTCAGTGGGCAAACGTACAACATTAGCAAGGGATCAAATACTTTTTTCCCTCACTGTATACAGTACCAGTCAAAAGTTTGGACACACCTACTCATCCAGGGTTTTTCTTTATTTTTACTATTTTCTACATTGTAGAATAATAGTGAAGACATCTAAACTATGAAATAATACATATGGAATCATGTAGTAACCAAAAAAGTGTTAAACAAATCAAAATATATTTGAGATTCTTCAAAATAGCAACCCTTTGCCTTGATGACAGCTTTTCACACGCTTGACATTCTCTCAACCAGCTTCATGAGATAGTCACATTAACAGGTGTGCCTTGTTAAAAGTTAATTTGTGGAATTTCTTTCCTTCTTAATGTGTTGGAGCCAATCAGTTGTGTTGTGACAAGGTAGGGGTGGTATACAGAAGATAGCACTATTTGGTAAAAGACCAAGTCCATATTATGGCAAGACAGTTCAAATAAGCAAAGAGAAACAACAGTCCATCATTACTTTAAGACATGAAGGTCAGTCAATCCGGAACAAGTGCAGTCACAAAAACCATCAAGCGCTATGATGAAACTGGCTCTCATGAGGACCGCCACAGGAATGGAAGACCCAGAGTTACCTCTGCTGCAGAGGGTAAGTTCATTAGAGTTAACTGCACCTCAGATTGCTTTACAGAGTTCAAGTCACAGACACATCTCAACATCAACTGTTCAGAGGAGACTGTGTGAATCAGGCCTTCATGGTCGAATTGCTGCAAAGAAACCACCACTAAAGGACACTAATAAGAAGAAGAGACTTGCTTGGGCCAAGAAACACGAGCAATGTACATTAGACCGGTGGAAATCTGTCCTTTGGTCTGATGAGTCCAAATTTGAGATTTTTGGTTCCAACCGCCGTGTCTTGGTGAGACGCAGAGTAGGTGAACGGATGATTTCCGCATGTGTGGTTCGCACCGTGAAGCATGGAGGAGGAGGTGTGATGGTGTGGGGGTGCTTTGCTGGTGACACTGTTGGTGATTTATTTAGAATTCAAGACACACTTAACCAGCATGGCTACCACAGCATTCTGCAGCGATACGCCATCCCATCTGGTTTGCGTTTAGTGGGACTATCATTTGTTTTTCAACAGGACAGTGACCCAACACACCTCCAGGCTGTGTAAGGGCTATTTTACCAAGAAGGAGAGTGGTGGAGTGCTGCATCAGATGACCTGGCCTCCACAATCACCCGACCACATTCCAATTTAGATGGTTTGGGATGAGTTGGACTGCAGAGTGAAGGAAAAGCAGCCAACAAGTGCTCAGCATATGTGGGAACTCCTTCAAGACTGTTGGAAAAGCATTCCAGGTGATGCTGGTTGAGAGAATGTCAAGAGTGTGCAAAGCTGTCATCAAGGCATAGGGTGGCTACTTTGAATAATCACAAATATAATATAACACTTTTTTGGTTGCTACATGATTCCATATGTGTTATTTCATAGTTTAGATGTCTTCACTATTATTCTACAATGTAGAACATAGTAATAATAAAGAAAAACCCTGGAATGAGTAGGTATGTCCAAACTTATGACTGGTACTGTATATAAAATCTATGCACAAAACACATATTTTGCATAAACTGATTTAAGTGTATTCAGAATGAAATAGTGTGTGGTCATCACTGTGAGAAGCAGATGGGAGTACATAGTTCAACTGGGGTAATCTAAATAATAACACAAGTCTTCAAATGAAGCAGAATGCAATTTCAGCAGAATCTAAATGACTAATTTAAGTAACATAAACCATGTGGTGATTTAGAGACAGTGATAGAATAGTCTTTCATTAACACACTGGAACAACTATAGATCACCTAGAAGAAATGCAACGTTAGCATCTTCCTGACAAGCAATAAGTCTAGCATATGCTGTTGTTTTTGTAAATTCTTGCAAGGAACTATGGCTCTGTTTACAGAGGCAGCTCAAACCTGATCTTTTGTTTCACTAATTGGTGTTTTGACCACTCAGATCAGCTCTGAAAAAGATGTGAAAACATCAGATGTGATTGGTCGAAAGACCAATTAGTTGAAAAAATATCAGAATTGGGCTGCCTATGTCATTGAAGTAGCGCTGCTAGAAAAGCTATATTCATGCATATGTCAATGGCTGTGTTTACACAGGCAGCCTAATTCGGATATTTTTGTACTAATTGGTCTTTTCACCAATCAGATCAGCACTTTTGCCAATAATTGGGGAAAAGATCAGAATTGGGCTACCTGTGTAAATGCAGCCTATGATACATTTTTTAAACCATGCAGTTACTTTTCATTTAAGAGAAAAAACAGCATTTTGTGGGCCAAGTGGGCTGTGTTTACACTGTCAGCCCAATTCTGATATTTTTCCACTAATTGGTCTTTTGCCCAATCAGATCTGCTCTTTTGCCGATACTTGGGCAAAATATCAGAATTGGTCTGCCTGTGTAAACGCAGCCGTGTTTTCCAAACACGTTAAAAGTCAGGGTTAACAAGGTACAGCCAGGATAAAAGTCGGCTGGGTTTCTGGGAAAAGGACACTTCCCATCTCGATAAGAAAGGGCAAATACACATGATGTTTCAATAGCCCCGATTATACCTGCTTCTAACTTTTGTAGTGATTTTGTCCACATTCTGATCTTGGCCACATTCTTAGACAGGTGTAGACAATCAAAATACACATTGTGATCTGATTGTGACCAGATCATTCTGCCCACCTCCGGAGGCAGTCAGACGAGCAATGTGTAGACTATAGTGTAGACAGATCTGGACAGAGAAAACATTTAAATTATTCCGCCCTCTGAAATCATTGACAGGTGTCACGATTAACTGATTATATCAATATGTGTCTTACAATAACTAAATAAATATTATTTTGAAAGAATAGCTGTGAAATACTTTGCATAAAGAAAGGGACCAGGAAATCTGGTAACAATGCAGACACAGTGGATGGATGGATAACAGACACATTTAAATAACATGTGTAGACACATTTCTGGAAATGTGGGCACAATCAGAATGTAGACAAGATCAGGACAAAGGACCCATGTTAGCATCAGGTACAAACGGGACTAGAGAGAGGTATGATTACGGACTTTTACAGTGGGGAAAAAAAGTATTTAGTCAGCCACCAATTGTGCAAGTTCTCCCACTTAAAAAGATGAGAGAGGCCTGTAATTTTCATCATAGGTACACGTCAACTATGACAGACAAATTGAGAAAAAAAATCAAGAAAATCACATTGTAGGATTTTTTATGAATTTATTTGCAAAATATGGTGGAAAATAAGTATTTGGTCACCTACAAACAAGCAAGATTTCTGGCTCTCACAGACCTGTAAGTTCTTCTTTAAGAGGCTCCTCTGTCCTCCACTCATTACCTGTATTAATGGCACCTGTTTGAACTTGTTATCAGTATAAAAGACACCTGTCCACAACCTCAAACAGTCACACTCCAAACTCCACTATGGCCAAGACCAAAGAGCTGTCAAAGGACACCAGAAACAAAATTGTAGACCTGCACCAGGCTGGGAAGACTGAATCTGCAATAGGTAAGCAGCTTGGTTTGAAGAAATCAACTGTGGGAGCAATTATTAGGAAATGGAAGACATACAAGACCACTGATAATCTCCCTCGATCTGGGGCTCCACGCAAGATCTCACCCTGTGGGGTCAAAATGATCACAAGAACGGTGAGCAAAAATCCCAGAACCACACAGGGGGACCTAGTGAATGACCTGCAGAGAGCTGGGACCAAAGTAACAAAGCCTACCATCAGTAACACACTACGCCGCCAGGGACTCAAATCCTGCAGTGCCAGACGTGTCCCCCTGCTTAAGCCAGTACATGTCCAGGCCCGTCTGAAGTTTGCTAGAGTGCATTTGGATGATCCAGAAGAGGATTGGGAGAATGTCATATGGTCAGATGAAACCAAAATAGAACTTTTTGGTAAAAACTCAACTCGTTGTGTTTGGAGGACAAAGAATGCTGAGTTGCATCCAAAGAACACCATACCTACTGTGAAGCATGGGGGTGGAAACATCATGCTTTGGGGCTGTTTTTCTGCAAAGGGACCAGGACGACTGATCCGTGTAAAGGAAAGAATGAATGAGGCCATGTATCGTGAGATTTTGAGTGAAAACCTCCTTCCATCAGCAAGGGCATTGAAGATGAAACGTGGCTGGGTCTTTCAGCATGATAATGATCCCAAACACACCGCCCGGGCAACGAAGGAGTGGCTTCGTAAGAAGCATTTCAAGGTCCTGGAGTGGCCTAGCCAGTCTCCAGATCTCAACCCCATAGAACATCTTTGGAGGGAGTTGAAAGTCTGTGTTGCCCAGCGACAGCCCCAAAACATCACTGCTCTAGAGGAGACCTGCATGGAGGAATGGGCCAAAATACCAGCAACAGTGTGTGAAAACCTTGTGAAGACTTACAGAAAATGTTTGACCTGTGTCATTGCCAACAAAGGGTATATAACAAAGTATTGAGAAACTTTTGTTATTGACCAAATATTTATTTTCCACCATAATTTGCAAATAAATTCATTAAAAATCCTACAATGTGATTTTCTGGAAGTTTTTTTCTCATTTTGTCTGTCATAGTTGACGTGTACCTATGATGAAAATTACAGCCCTCTCTCATCTTTTTAAGTGGGAGAACTTGCACTATTGGTGGCTGACTAAATACTTTTTTCCCCCACTGTACATGCCAGGTGTCGGCGCAGCACAGATTGTTTTTGTCCTTGGTCATTCCACTGCTCTCAGTGTGAACTCAGAGGAAGAAAAAAGACATCAAAAGGCTAAAGCCGTGCTCACACGCTGAGGAGCTATTGAGCTGAGTACTTTATTCTGATGGCACAGGGGTGCACGCTCACCAGACATGACTGCTGCTGGGATAAGATGGATACAGTATCCCCATGGATAAGCGAGAGCGAGAGAGTGAGAGAGAGAGAGAGAGAGAGAGAGAGAGAGAGAGAGAGAGAGAGAGAGAGAGAGAGAGAGAGAGAGAGAAAGAGAGAGAGAGAGTGAGAGTGAGTGGGGGGTTTATAATGTCAAGGTAAATGATACACGTGTCACAGGTATAGATAGGTGTAATGAAAACGATGTCTACTCTCTCTCTCTATCTCTCCCTCTTTCTCTCCCTCCCTCTAGTCTAACACACACTTACACCCAAAATTACATACTGTACACACACAAAAGCATTTGCATACGGTCATTGACATATCCAATTACAGCACCAACATCAGAAAAATTGTATCTTAAATCCCTCTAAACAAAACAACAACCTGCTTTTCCTACTAGCACTGACTTTGCTGATAACTTGTTTATTGAGGGAAAATGTACTTACTAGGACTGTGATATGTGGTTGTCTCACCTAGTTATCTTAAGATGAATGAACTTATTATATTGTCACTCTTGGATAAGAGCGTCTGCTAAATGACTAAAATGTAAAAACAAAGAGCTACACAATTTAGCAGTCACACGCCAGCAGTTCTGAGGTCTAACTGGTGCATATTCACACACACACACACACACACACACACACACACACACACACACACACACACACACAGAGAGAGAGAGAGGTTCTAGTCACTTATCTTTATTTAGAGGTTAAATTGTCCAGTACATAATATCAATGCAGTGTTAATTTAGTTAAACAAAAATGGTGACTACAATATTCCTCAAACATCTATTTTTCAGTGGCAATTGACGAGACTATAACTGACCCAAAAAAGTATTATATATTTATATATATATAACTAAAAAAAAGTTAACTAAAACAAGACAAGACTACATTATCTGGGAGAGATTTAGAACTTTTCAGTGATAAGCACAATTAATATTAGCAGTTAGCAGTGCAGTTCTGTTCAGCAGTGGGAAGGACCGCTGCCACACCCTGCACACAAAGCCTACATCAGCTGGTGAGCTGCGGGGGAGCAAGTAATGAGTGTGGGCAGACAAGCATACAGGTTGCGCTCGGGCTCTGCCTCCATTTATACACTCTCTTCCCCGTAGCTAACCAGTCACCACCAGCCTTCTAGTTAGATACCCTTTGACTGGTTAAGAAACACAAGCTACTTTACGAAATTAAAAACAACAGCAGCATTGAGTTTAATAATAAAACAACAGTCTAGCTATGTTTTTAACTCCCTTGAGTATAGAAAGGTAGGCTGTTTTTGAATTTGTAGTCTTGCTCAACTTTTACCACTGTATTTCATAACCAGGTTCTGTAGTCTCCCTCTCTTCCTCAGAGAAAACAACTTGATTCTACCCCTAACTGTCCAAAAGATATTACCCATAATACCAGCACTAAATATTTTTTTTTCTGTCTTGCATTGGCGGGCAGCATTTTACATTCATAAAGCATATCGCAGGCCATTCTAAAACTAGGCTACTTGCAGACCAGACCATTAACCATTTGTTTAGGCTACACCTTGTTCAGTCATGTTACCTCATTAGCTAGCTATTCATGGGTTGCATGTTTCCTCACAATAGTTTTTTGAATGTTCGTTTTGGACTGATGCCCAACTGAGCATTCTACTCAATGCTTCGTCAAAAGTGCATTACAGTGGTTTGGAAATACGAAAAGCCATATCTCAGACTGGCCAATAAAAAGAAAAGATTAAGATGGGCAGTCTGAGATATGGCTTTTTCTTTGCAACTCTGCCTAGAAGGTCAGCATCCCGGAGTCGCCTCTTCACTGTTGACGTTGAGACTGGTGTTTTGCGGGTACTATTTAATGAAGCTGCCAGTTGAGGACCTGTTAGGCGCCTGTTTCTCAAACTAGACACTCTAATGTATTTGTCCTCTTGCTCAGTTGTGCACCGGGGCCTCCCACTCCTCTTTCTATTCTGGTTAGAGCCAGTTTGCGCTGCTCTGTGAAGGGAGTAGTACACAGCGTTGTATGAGGTCTTCAATTTCTTTGCAATTTCTCGCATAGAATAGTCTTAATTTCTCAGAACAAGAATAGACTGACGAGTTTCAGAAGAAAGTTCCTTGTTTCTGGCCATTTTAAGCCTATAATCGAACCCACAATTGCTGATGCTCCAGATTACATTACATTACATTACATTTTAGTCATTTAGCAGACGCTCTTATCCAGAGCGACTTACAGTTAGTGAATTATTATTATTTTTTTTTAACTGGCCCCCCGTGGGAATCGAACCCACAACACTCAACTAGTCTCAAGAAGGCCAGTTTTATTGCTTCTTTAATCAGCACAACAGTTTTCAGCTGTGCTAACATAATTGCAAAAGGGTTTTCTAATTATCAATTAGCCTTTTAAAATGATAAACTTGGATTAGCAAACACAGCGTGCCATTGGAACACAGGACTGATGGTTGCTGATAATGGGCCTCTGTACGCCTATGTAGATATTCCATTAAAAATCAGCAGTTTCCAGCTACAATAGCCATTTACAACATTAACAATGTCTACACTGTATTTCTGATCAATTTGATGTTATTTTAATGGACAAAAAAATTGCTTTTCTTTAGAAAACAAGGACATTTCTAAGTGACCCCAAACTTTTGAACGGTAGTGTATGTTTGTCATATTTCTGCTGTTGGGAATAGAATATGATGTTATGTTGAAAATTATGTTGATAGGACAAGGCTATGTATGTTTGTGCACATGGGAGTCAGTGATTTATGTTTAGTATAGGTTAATGAGACAACACAAATGTGATGTGACTAAAACGTGACTAAAATTAAAGGGCATTTAGTTTACTAAAATGGCGCACTGTTTTCATCATTTTGACAATAACTAGACTTAATCATTATTCAAATGAGAAAAATGTGACTAAAACAATGTTATTTTAGTCAAGATGACTAAGACTAGACTAAATCTAAAAAAAGAGTGCCAAAATTAACACTGTATCAATGTGCAATATAGGTCCAAATGCCAGCTAGCCTACATTTGCACACCTTTGGAAAATATTATTTGATTACAATATTTCAATGTCACTATTGCAACAACGTTGACACTAGAGCCAACGCTCAATTGCTACCTGTTGGCTCTGTACGCTTGAGATGCGTTTTGTGCTGACAGCTACCGAGTGTGTCTGCGGTTGCAGGACCATGGATAGCGACTGAATGGTCGCAACTGACAATCGCTTGAATAGGCAATAATATACCAACAATCAGTCACATTCAGCAATACATATCCCAACCTCATAGCACGGAATAATTTCGTCATAAATTACCCATATAGCCTACTTTATCTCACAGTCAGTTATACATTTATTCATAATTAAAGCCCAGGGATGGGAGGCCAACGTCCTTGAAGAAAATAAAAAAGAGTAACTTGATTTGAGAGTTGTGATTAGAGTGGAAACACCAAGAATCCAGAAAACGTTGAGTACCTCCATCCACCCATTAGATTCCCCCTCTCAAGCTTCAAGTAAAGTTGGTCCTCCCGTTCCAGGTGCAGAAGGACTGAATTGCTCGCAGCCTCTCGAGTGACATCCTGGTCCCCGGCGAAAGCTGATATTATAGGGTATTCGTTGTGCATCAAGTTTACCTGCAGAGTGTTATATGCAACGGGTATGATAAAGACAAGAAAAAACACAATTCAATGGCATCTCAATACAGACCTCCCTAGACACGTACCTGTATAGTCTGTCTGTTGTAAACCTTCACCACATGGAAGCTAAAACTGTAAATGCCTCTTCTTGGTGCTTGAAATACACTCGCTTGCAGATTGAAATGGTTGCCAATGTTCACTAATACCTGCAATGAGAAAAACGTTAAACGTCCTAAAGAGTACAAACATGTAGTCTACATTATCAATATTAGCCTATGAAAAGACACAAATCATGAAAGACACAAATAATCCCTAACCTGGTCAAAGTAGATGGTCAGAGGCGAATTGCTCATATCAGAAGGTTCATGGTTCGTTCCCCTGAGTGCAGAGAAAGCCACTTTAGCACCGCTTGCTCGTACAGATATCCCGAAGGAAGAGGTCAGCGCTCCCTCTGCAGACGGGTTCGCATCACAAACCACCAGACACTTTCCCTCCAAAACAAGAGGTTCTGTGTAATTCTGTCCCAGCGAAAATGCAACGCCAAATCCTAGGAGGACCAATGACAGCATGGTACAAAATCGAAGAAACATTGTCTGCTAAACTGTAACACCGTTTATGGTTTGCGACTGCTCTGCTTATCCGTTTTGTGGCAATCAGCCCCCCTTCAAACCGTTCACCAGCTCTCTCTCTCTCTTATTCACTCACTCACTCACTCATTCACTCACTCACACACGGTATATGCATAGTGTAGTGTCAAGGCTGTGATATGAGTTACACTTGCACCATCAAGTTCTTGGCTAAAGCTGTATCTGTCTATATAAAAGAGGTAAAATGAATGAAAAAGAGAGTTGACAGTAGATGCTATTCTGATATTCATGGAAAGCCCAATGCAGACTGCTCTCTGTAATATCACACATACAGCCATATTGACAATATTTTACAGTCAATATGACCCACTTTCTATTCTTAACATTATTGCTTACCATATTGGAACAGATGGCATGTCTGACAATAACTGTTTTCTTCTCAAATCACTATTAAGTCTAAACTAAAGACTTTAATCTCTGGTTTTGGATCATCTCCATAATAATAATGTATCTAAATCGGTCCAAAATACTATGTTTTGCAGACAAAATTACATCAGAATGATTGTTTAGTGGGGAGAATGGACTACACACCACACTTGGGTGCAGCTCATACAAACTGCAGCTAAAACATGCCCTGATATTCCAAGCATGGCGCAATTGCTTATGGCTCCATGCAGATAATATTGTGTAATTACAGATGTAATACTGACTGTGCACGCAGTGGTCTCAGATTGGATAGCCTGTGCATGTGGATAGCTATGTGCATGTGGTCTCGCGAGACCTATACAGTATAATGCCTTCTTATTAGTTACATAATACTTGAAAAAACATTCACAGAGAAATATAAACCTTGTTCAACATTCAACATTCATACATGTTCCGCATGTTTCATTGAAAGTGGCATTTCCATTATAATGTGAGCGGTGAGTGCATTTGGGGAATGGACACAGTCAGTGACTGACTGAATTCCTCTGTGTCATCATGAATTCAGATTTTCCTATTCTGTCTGAGTGTGCAAAAAATGAAGACCCATTCGTTGTCCTGAATAAACTCTGAATAACAACAATCTGCCTCACAGAAACTAAAGCCAGATGGATTGTATTGTCAGATTTGTCTCCCTTCTGCAGAATATCAAGGGAGTTGATTTCTCTTTGGTCTGGAACAGTGAGAAGTAATCCAGCTTTGCAACATTGAGGCCATGTGAATGAAATACGTGTTTGCAATATTTATATGAGAAACTCGAGCTTCTCTTTTTCCCCAGTAATATTGAATGATACGGATCTGTTTAAATATACATTTTCTAAAAACTTTCTTGAATTGAAATACTTTACTTTTACTTTATTTCTTCATCCCATATGGCAGTCAAAAACATTCAACAGAAATTCATGGGTTTTTTTCACAGATAAACAGCATGGCAAAGAGACAAAATACTACAGACTGTATAGTGAGTTCAGGCTGAGCTTATAGGACTGTCTTTATTTTTGCATGGATTGCAGATCAAACATTTAGCATATGAAATGAGAGATGTTATTTCCACACGGTGAACTGACTGTTGTGTCTGCAATATGTCAACACACCCTGTTGCCCATAATAATTTCACACCTGGGACACCTGGCCTGGAATTAAAGGCAATTCTAGCAAGAGGACATCTGGACATATTACTGTAGCCCCCCCCCCCCCCCCCTCTCTGGATCTGTTTGGTACTTTGTTCATATTGTTTGGATGATTCCTTTCATTTGTGTTTTTTTTTCATAATAGTGAAGTATAATATGCAGCATTATCCAGTATTATGATCTTGGTTCCTGTATGGACCCACTGTTACCTTCTGCTCACATTGTAAAGGCTTCAGACAGAGGTTGCCAAAGTTCATTTGGGAGAAACTGGATGAACCCTCCTCCCATCTGTTTTCTGAGACCCAGTGCCAAGTAAGCTTTTGTTAATTGCATCCATCCTTATTCTAGCTTCCCTGCTGCTTATCACAACAATGCTCCCCAATTGGGGTTAATTCTAAATTGAATTGGTCTAAAATGCCAATTCAATTCTTGAATTTGAATTGGCCACACCCTGCAGGAAGCAGAAGTTGAATTGAATATGAATTAAAGGAAGTAGAATTTTATTCAGTGAAATTAATTGAAATTATTAAATGAAAATATTCCATAAATCATTAAGCACATGTTTATTTTGTGTATCATGTATGGTAACCAATACTATTTTTAACATGTTCTTGAAACATTTAAATTAGTTTTCAATAATTATAGTGGTCTGGAAATATTGTTAGTTCATTTTGTAGGTTTTCTATAATAATTCATAATTCACTTTCATGTTATTAAATATTAAACAAAAATGCATATCCAAGAATGCATTAGATAAAACACTCCACATCTTATTACAAAAATAGTGTATGTTTCATGTCTCAGTTGAATTTATTTGAATTGGTCTGAATTCAATTTTACTTATTTTAATTCAAATTCAATTCTGCTTCCTTTGGGGTGTGGCCAATTCAAATTCGAATTTGAATTCCTGATTTGAATTGAATTACATTCTGAAATTCCGAATTGACCCCAACCCTTTCCCCAATGCATCTCTAATATCTTACCAAAATAAAGTTGAGCTTGAGTTCAAGCTGAATTGCAGTTCCTTCATAAAACAACATCATTATAGTTTATTAACTAGTTATTACAGTACTACCAGTATTGAATAGCCTAAACATTTGAGAGGAAGGTGGCTTGAAGTGTCCAGACCGAGTATTTATGCAGAACGTCCACGGGAAATAAATACCACAAGAACAGAGACCTATGATGATGCATGTGGCAGATTTAATACGGGAAATTGGCCCGGTGTCAACTGTCAAGGATACTATACTCATTTAAGGTTGCTGTCGGTCGGATTATCGTCGCTGCGCTTGGATGGAAATCAGGACTCAGGAGAACGTTCAGACCTGTCTGTCACAGCAGCAGCGGATGGATTGAGATTGCTTTTCCTCCCGTAACTTTGTATTTCTGTGTTGTTTATGCAGAGATAAAATAGGGATATCGTGGATATGATGATTGAATTGTCCCATTACTCGGAATAATGATTCGTTAATTTCGTTTTGGAAATACTTGGGATTGAAAACAGCAAGGATTAGACATGTTGGACAAACTTGTGTTGCCTCTCGGTAAATTTAGTCTACTTTTGTTTGTATCACATTATCTCTTTAAAAGCATAGTTAGATGGTCAACAGTATAAAGTTAAATCAATGCTTGCCATTGAACTTTCCAGCAATTACGCTTTAAAAAAAAAAAAACGCTAAATTGGAATTCATTATGCTATGAAACGAAATTGTAATTTCTGGATTTTGTGGAACATCATTTTATTTTGTGGTTTAGTAACATATACAAACACAATTTCCATAGCCAATTGTTTTACTGTACATATTTTTCTAACTTTCATTTCCTTTGATTTTTACAGCAGTAGTTGCAAGTCTAATCACTCTTGGATTGTCTGGTACACCAGGAAAAAAAGCAGGTAACCCTGAAATATACACTGTGTGTAGAGTGATTTATTTCCCTGTTCTGTTGGAATCTACCTAACTGTGAAAAGTAATGTCTATGTAATAAAGAAGGCTATGACACACCAGATCAATACCAATACATTTGATACATTTTTCATGTCAGACAAAGCTGGATGTTATAATGGTTCTGTATGATTGGCACCTGAAAATTAATCTTGTGCTTCAGTGACAAACAATTCAGGGGTGACCCCAATTGGCCAATGTGGCACCTGGATAAAGGAGGCTGAGGGAGGCCTGTTCACCTCCCCCAACTACCCCCAAAAGTACCCACCAGAGCGAACGTGTATTTACATAATTGAAGGTAAGAGATATTAACACCATCTCAGCAAGTAATTGTTTTTTATTGGATATTATGTTTATTTTTCTTACATTTCCCCACTGTGTTCCCTCAGCTTCACCAAGACAATGCATCGACCTCTTCTTTGATGAGAAGTATTCAATAGAGCCTTCATGGGAATGCAAATTTGACCACATTGAAGTCCGTGATGGGCCCTTTTCCTTCTCCACTTTAATTGGTCGATACTGTGGCCAGGAAAGCCCTTTGTATATTAAATCAAGTGGGCGATACCTGCATATAAAGTTTGTTGCAGATGGGGAACTGGAGGCAATTGGATTTTCAGCACGCTATAACTTCACTCAAGGTAATATAATTTCAAATACATTGATTTCTTTTAACCGTTTCAATATTTTCAGTGTTATTCTGAGGTTGTTGCTGAATGTATGACTCTGATAGGCTAACAGTTTATCTCACACAGGCACACATGCAGACACACAGACACAATATTTACATAAAGTTGTACACATCCAGTGAATGCAGAGAAATTCAGCCAAAACAATTAACCAGTCACAGCTCAGTGACTGAGCTGCAGCTACAGAAGACTGGTGTGGCGCTTACTGCTGTGTGTGTTCATATCAGCTGCTGCATTTGTAGTGCAGGCACACATGCTGCAGCTGGGGTGGGGTTATCTCCTCATTCACCCAGCCCAGTTAATGAAAGCTTGTCTTCAGGGGAGTACAGCTTGTCAGCTCTGAGCCTCAGCTTAAGGGATACCCATGCAGCTGAGAATGTATTCCTAGCAGAATTTATAGGGCACTTACGTTGGGAGGAAAGATTAATCTGCTTTCTTGTTTCCCTCTCTCCCAATCAAAGCCATTCACCAGATAAATCTTTCAAAAATGTGTCTCAGTAACCTCACAGTCTCGTGAAGGTTTTGACATGGCCAGTAGACATGGTTATTCGATATCACTGCCTGCCCTGCATTGGAGTCAAGACTTGAAGTGAGAATGGCTCATCCACAAGTTCCGATGAGATACTTCAGTGTCAAAAGATTAATATAGATTGATATAAATAGGTATAAATTGATTCCCAGATAATCTCTCCCTGAAACACAGTGGCACATTTTGAGGAGTGAGTGAGTGAGTGTGAGGGTACCCTTTGTAGGACTTATACAACAAAAAGTATCCATAAAAAAAGTATCCACACAACAATACTCTAGCCAATAGAAAGCCTTCCCAGGCCTGCATTGGTAGAGAAGTACAAGCTGATTTCCCAGTGTTTACCTCTGAAGTAATGAATCCTTTAATGCCAAAAGCTAATCGCTTCTAATTCCTCTCATCAGTGGCAGGATAATTAATTGACCGATCATCGTCTTATTACTACACTATTACATAAGCGTGAGTGTTTGCAGTAAATATTTGTTTTAAACTGGATAGAAAAAGCACTATTGACATATGTTTCATATATTTTCATATTTTTCATATCTTCTGACACACACACACACACACACACACACACACACACACACACACACATACACACACACACATACAAACACACACACACACATACACACACACACAACCACACTGTGAATAATCCATGATACAGAGGTAAGAAACAAGAGGATTAATACGGATTCATGGCTGAGTTTAGGTTTGAAATAGTTCAGCTGTCTCCTCCTTGCAGCCATGGCGATATCACAAAGATCTGCCTCTTAATATCACTGTTTTATATTTATATTAATATTTAGCAAACTGGGTTCTCTCTCAAAATCTAAAAAGATGAGGTTATCATGAAAAATTGTTTGGAAGTCCGATTTTATCACTTGGTTCTCATTGCTTGTGCAGCCTAATCTGTATAAAGCTGGTCCAAGGATTATTAATCCACCTACAAATCATAATGGTGAAGCTTTAGGATAGAATTCCTGTTCTTTCTGTCTCTACATGCTTTATTTAGTTATGAAGGACAAGTGGATGATTGCAGAATGGATTAAACTATGGACAGGGTTCACACATTCGAGATGATGCATTGCTGGCCCTTATCCTTTCAGACACAGAACATGTATTTCGTGAAATGTCAGAAGAGGTATACAATAGGCTCACTGTTGTGTGCTCTCTTTTCAGATCCTGAATTTAAAGACATGGGTGTCCTACCGCCTCTGCCTTGTATGTACATGGTTCACCTATGTAAACATATATTAGCCTTATACTGTATATTTTAACAGCCAACTGTTGTCTAACTAACACCTTGTGCAATGGACTCTCCTGTACTACAGTTTGCGAATTTGATCTTGGTGGATCAGATGGGATCATTGATTCTGCAGCAATACTCAAAGAGGGCAAAGCCTTGCAGACAGAGGCTGTGGACTGTAGGTGGTTCATTCGGGCACCACCAAAGGGAAGGGTCAGTACAGTTTTGTGTGTTTCTTCTTCATATTTGCAATATCCCTCACTCACATTCTCCATTTAGTCTTTTGGAAAACATGATATACAAAAGATACTCAAGTCAAGTTCTCATTTGGTTGTAAACCTATTGTTTCACATTTTTTTTGGACAATTTTCTTGCAGATCTATTTGCGATTTTTGGAATATGAGATGCACAACTCCAATGAATGCAAACGTAACTTTGTGGCCGTGTATGATGGGAGTAGCTCAGTGGAGCACCTGAAGAACAAGTTCTGCAGCACAGTGGCCAACGATGTGATGTTGGTGACCTCAGTGGGGGTCATACGAATGTGGGCTGACCAGGGCAGCCGAAAAAGCCGCTTCCGGATCCTTTTCACAACCTTCCTAGAGCGTTAGTGAATTAATTTGACACAATTTCCAATCCATCTACTGCTATGTTCAATTGTTGATGCATTGTTTGAAATGTTCCAATTAGTTTGCAAGGAGAGGCAGCCGCAGGGAATACGAGGCCCCTTTACTGGGTTATTGTGTCACTGTAAAAAAAAGATAGTTGTTTCAGCTAATTATAATTAAGTAACTGGTTCCACAAACTTTTTTTGTTTACTCAACCTTTCAATCAAAGTATTACCTGAACTTACATTCTTTAGTTAGCCCAAACTTAGCTCCAACTTGAGAAAACTTAGGCAACAATTCAGGCAACTTAAAATGATGTGTTTGCTCAACTTGTCTCATATATGAATTAAACTAGAAATTATTATTTGGGCATCTTAACTAAGAAAAGTTTTTGCTTTGTCATTATGGGGTAATGTGTGTAGATTGATGAGGGGAAAAAAACATTTTAATCAATTATAGAATAAGGCTGTAACCTAACAACATTTGTAAAAAGTCAAGAGGTCTGAATACTTTTCGAATGCACTGTATGTCAACATGTGTCAAATATATAAGTTCAAAAAATTGTATGTTAAAGGTACTGTGTGTATGTGTAACCAGTTGTAGAGCCTTTCTTAGTTAAGATGCCCAAATAATAATTTCTAGTTTAATTAATATATGAGACAAGTTGAGCAAACAGATCATTTTAAATTGACTGAATTGTTGTCTAAGTTTTCTCAAGTTGGAGCTACATTTGGGCCAACTAAAAATGTTAAGTACAGGTAACACTGACCGAAAAGTTGAGTAACTGTGGAACCAGTTACTTAATAATAATTAGTTGAAACAACTAGATTTTTTTTAAATATAGTGTTGTAACAACACTCCTGGACCAAACGTGATCTAAAGCCACTTGCACACTGCCACATTAAACCCCATCAAACGCCAACAAACACTGGGTAAAAAACGAGTTGGCTATAGGTGTCTGTTTGTTGGCATTTGTTGAAGTTTGTTGTGGCAGTGTGCAAGCGGCTTAAGCCTTATTGGTTGCTTTTTAATCTAATTCATTATTTTCAAACCCTATTTAATATTTAGGGAGTAAAGTTATGTTCCCCATGTTTTCAGCTCCTTGTGAAGCTGAGGCTTTCTTTTGCCATAGCAACATGTGTATCAACACCAGCTTAGTGTGCAACGGGATCCAGAACTGTGTCTACCCCTGGGATGAGAACAACTGCAAAGGTGAGACACCTGTTCCATTTGGGTATAGAGCTGACAAATAAGAACTACAGTCAATGTTTTAGGTTAACCTGTATGACAAAAGTACACGTTAATGGTGGATTCTAAATGTAATGTTGATAAATCGAAATGTAACTTTCATCACACAATTCATCACAATTCAAACCTAGCCGCCACAATAGAAAACTTGATTGTATGTCATATTTACTGTCCACAGAGAAGAGGAGTGCCAGCATCTTAGACAATATTGACCACACCAATGTCACAATCATTCTAGTCACCTGTGGTCTGGTGGTTGTCCTTCTAATTGTGGCAAGTATCATTCAAGTCAAACAGCCACGCAAAAAATACATAATCAGAAGGGATGACTTTGACCCCACATTGCTCCACGAGGCCTTTGAGCCCCCACATTATGAACTGTGCACCCTGCGGAGGGCAGCCTCTGCCGACCACATGACCGAAATGGCTATGACCGAGGACTTTGAGAAGTTTCACAAACTCAGACGGTCTTCGTCCAAATGCATTCGTGACCACCACTGCGGCGGAGCCCACTCCCAGGTGTCCAGTGTCAAGGGCAGCCAAAGTAACCTGAGTGTGCGGGATGCAGCCATCATGTCAGACATACCTCTCTCACAGTCCCACCACGCCACACCCTCCAGCCACAGGAATATACTGATGATGAAGTACAGTTACTCACAGGACGGGCAGGATGGCTGTGACCAGGATGACGACATGGATGACTGTCCCACCTCCAGCCAGAGCCACCATGTCCTGGCTGCACACCGGTCAATGTCCAATGATTTATGAGGTATGAGGAACATGCATGCCCTACAACCAAACAGATTTTCTGTTCCTCTTTGCTTGTTCCATTTGTTTTAAATAAATATGTTTTTGTTCTGCTTGGATTCACACAAGTAGCCTACAAATTAAGAATGCATATCATGGAATGGTTGTGGTTTTGTAAATATTTTTAGTGAACAAAAAACATACACATTCTGATATGATCTATGGTGTCCCCTTGGTTTTAATTTAGGTATGTTCTGAATATGAAGTGGTTTAATTTCCCCCTTTGACTGTGTGCATGAAAAATACAATATACATCATGTTTGCACCTGTTATGATTTCATATTTAGCTTTTTATTGTTGTATGGTGTTGTCTATACAGTGTGTATTCCTGTCAGTTATAAGTCTATACAGTGTGTATTGCTGTCAGTTATAATACATTGTTCCCCCTGTATAGTGTAGGCTACACCATCTCCAAATACTGTACCTCTGTTTTGTTATTACGTTTAAAAATGTATTATCATTTTACATTTAATACATTATATCATTAAATGCTTGGTTTTGTGACACATAGGGTGGTAGTAATAGAGGATGGTATGTTAACCACATTTTAGAAAAGGAAAAAGCAAGATGATTGAGTGGAACTAGGAACTAACGAAACTGCATTTCGCATCAAGTCGGACATATATCTGCTGCACACCTTGGTCCAGAGCGAGAGGAGAGCGAGGTTTTAATTCTAATAAAGTATTTTCAACTTTTCTGACATTCAAATGTCATGTCAATTTGCTATTTAGTTACATCCCACGTGTTTAAGTGTAGGTTTGGTGGTTAGTCTCGTAATTTCTACATGTTCTTGAATGATGTAGCTATCAATACATGTCCTTGGATGAGTAGATAGCTAACAGTGGCGGTTTCCAGCAGCTCGCGCTCATTCATTGATTCAAAGTAGCAAGTCATCATGACAGAACACAATCTACTGGAAACGGAGGCGATACAATGTAACGTTAATGCTAAAGACAGCGGCTTCAAAAAACGTTTAGGACTGATCGCAACTGGAATTGTCGGGGGGTCATTGGTTGCCCTCTACGCTGTTGCAGGTCCATTTGTTGCACCTGCTTTGAGAAAGGTGTGCCTACCTTATGTCCCCGCAACTACAGCACAGGTGGAAAATGTCCTGAGAGTGCTGCAGGCGAGATCTGGATCCCTCGTGGATATCGGAAGTGGGGATGGAAGAATAGTAAGTAAACTTGGTAATCTGATCAGAGGAGGACCAGAGAATGTCTTAATTTGTGATTGTGACTTCACTATTGATTGTTAAGTTAGATCCTTGGGTTTGTGCAATTTGCAGGGCTTGCACTCTTCTCTGGAAATTAAAGTTACAAATTGCATTAGAAGGAATTTAGTTGTAGCCTATTAGCATCCCTGAAGGCTGTTAGGCTGGAAATGTGTAGTATTTTGTTGCTCCTATCACTGGCACTTTGATTTAACAATGCATTTAATTTCTGCAGGTGATAGCAGCTGCAAAGAAAGGATTTCGAGCTGTTGGACTTGAGTTGAATCCATGGTTGGTGTGGTACTCCCGTTACAGAGCTTGGAGAGAGGGAGTTCATCATTCTACTTCCTTCCACATATCAGATTTATGGAAGGTTAGTCAATCCATCAGCGATCATTTACAAATTGTTCACCATACAAAATAAAGTTTATGTAGTAGCCTAATACCCAATACAGGGGGAACTAATGTTGGGTCTTTCTTTTAATTTATTTGTATGCCCTGGTTCTCATCTCAGGTCAGCTTTAATCAGTACTCAAATGTTGTCATATTTGGAGTACCTCAGATGGTGAGTTTAATTCTTAATTATCTACCAGTCTTGACAATAATAATGGTAGCTTTTTATTTTCTAAATGCCACCACGCATAGCACTACATCAACAATATGATCCTCAATATGATGTTTGATTGTATGACTTCACAGATGGATCAGTTGGAGGGCAAACTGCAGACAGAACTACAGAGCACAGCTAAAGTGGTGGCCTGCCGTTTCCCTTTTCCCAACTGGGCACCTGATGGCACCGCTGGAGAAGGAATAGACACTGTGTGGGTATATGATGCAGAGTCGTTCAAAACAGAAAAAGGAACACATCAGGGACATATTGTAACTCCACAGCAGCCCCAGGGCAATGGTGACACTACCACATCATAATAATTGTGTTCATCCCTGGATGCCTCAGGGATTTTGTTGTTGATTTGAAAAACCTTCCCAGGATGTTATCAAATCAAATGTGTATAAGTCAGTAATTGCTAATCTGTAAAGGTTGTACCTGTATTTAAAATAATAAAAAATAATTGTGATAATGTAAGCAAATTACCCTTCTTGCATTCATTACTACCTAACACATCATTTATTTATTTTGACTGAATATGAAATCAAACTGTCTTAACGTATTTGTTTAATATTTATTTTTGGAATAAAAAATATAAAAGTGCGCAGCTTACTCTTATACGGTGACGCATACTGATAGTTGCTGCGCACTGCAGATTTTACCGTAGCTAATCTAGCCACAGGGCCGCGGAGTGTGCCGGATAAAATTGCTACATTGTATCCCCACGGGGAAATAGAGAAGTTACGTTGTAACCAGTGATCGTTAATGTTCGAATCGAACATCATTCTGAGATGGGGGTTTTTGTTCGCTGGCTGCTAGGCTTTTCACCAACTAGCCAGACGGTGTTTCGTCTTATGTGTTGACTGTAAAGAGGACAGTGTGCGTCAGCATTCAAGATGGACACCGCCGAGGAAGGTAGCTAGCAACCTCGTCAACCCATCTTGTTAAAAACATTTACGTTACAGAATTAGTTAACCCCCTGTTGTGACACACATTTGATTGGGCCTCTAGGAATCTGTTTTGTTGCAAATTGACAATAACCGTTATTTTCTGTCGAAGCTGCAACCTGCATGAAGTATTAGCATCACTAGCTAACGTTAGCTAACTTTAGCTACATCCACTCACCACTAAGTCCAATATACAGTATAACCAAGCTTTATCACTGTTCGTTAACATTAGTAGCTAGCTAACTGACTTCACTGCACTTCTACACGTTGTTGATTACATTTAAATTCAATAGACTAGTGATGTATCAGTCCTCCATTTCTAACTAATCAACATAACTAACTAACATAACAACAATAATAATATAGAATTGAACTGTTTGCCAACCTACCCAGTATGTGCCACCCATTGCCATTAGTGCTGTCACTCACTTGATTAGTGACAGGTAAAGCATGGGGATGATTCATTGCTGTTTGTAAAGTTAATCAAAAGCCCCAGAGTATTTACAAATGAAAGGTCCTGACAAAAAGAGTCTTGAGACCACTGAAAGATCTGCTAGCTAGGTTGTTTTCATGCAAGTTTCACATTTTGTTTTCTCAAAACAAAGCCTATCTGAATTTCATACAGCATCATACTTCTTCTGAGTTGGTTGAACCCTGTTCTCTGATTTTGTCTGATTAATGTCCTTGTCTTCTGCAGGGGATATATGTCGGGTCTGCCGGTCTGAAGGAACCCCAGACAAGCCACTATATCACCCCTGTGTTTGCACAGGAAGTATAAAATTCATCCACCAAGAATGGTATGTGGTGCTGGTTGGTTGTATGCCCAAACACAGGGCCAGTGGCATTTCTTTAGAGACAGACTGGGTTCTTGCCAGAGCATGATACACTCAACAGAGGGGAGCAGAGCCAAGTATTACTATGGAAAAGGTGTAATGGAAGCCAGGGTGTGACAAGTTGCCATAAAAATGTGATCTGTTAGCCAGAGATGGGCTCTGATACTAGATCGCTCCCCGTGCTAAATCTAGCTAGATGGACTGACCTTAGGCAACTTCAATTGATATTTTACATTGCTGCACATGTGACACCACAGTTATATAATCCATCTGTGTTTTCACAGCTTGGTACAATGGCTAAAACACAGCAGAAAAGAATACTGCGAGTTATGCAAACACAGATTTGCTTTTACGCCAAGTAAGTAATTCAATTTAATTTACTTCTCTGTGTCTATATGCCTATTCTGTTTAACATACTATACAATGCAGCATTTACTTCAGTTATATGGGGTTCCAATGACGTGACTAATGTATAAGCCTACCTCATAGGGCCATTTGCCTGTTTTGACAGAGGGATTGCAGTCCAATATCATCATCCAATGACTGACCTCTGACATATTTCTTGAAGTCTTTTATTTTGAAGTGCATGTGTGGTCTTGATCAGTCTCAGGGGAAGTATTACTACTTCTCATTAGAGTAAGGCTGTGAGCTGCCCTGACTAGTTATCATTCAGGACAGGCACAGGGGACACACACACAGCCCTGTCTATACTAATGTGCGCAGCCTGCTCTGTTTCTCTTACCGGAGTCTGTCTGCCATCCTCATTCATTTAGTGAGAGATTTAAATTGTGGTTTTCTCAGATGATTAAATTGTCTAAAGGACAAGGATAGTCTGTCATCATACCAATAGAAAATACTTTGCCACTTTTCTGACCAGACAGCTATTATGATCCTATGCAAGCTTTTCTTAGTTCCCGAATGGACCCAATTAGGAGCAGTAAAGGAGGGTTGGAATTTGAGGATGTGAAAGTATCCTGTTTTGATACTTTCTTTCCTTTGTTTCTTCCAGTCTATTCTCCAGACATGCCTTCCCGGCTGCCGGTCCAGGACATATTTGCGGGGCTGGTGACAAGTGTAGGCACAGCTATTAGATACTGGTTTCACTACACACTAGTGGCCTTTGCTTGGCTGGGAGTCGTTCCTCTCACAGCATGTAAGTGCAAATGTCCTAAAACACAGTCTGTTGGTACATGTTGTTCAATATGCTATCCATTGTTGGCCTTTTTGAATATGTCAGTGTGTGTTGACTGACTTTCTTATTCCCGCAGGTCGCATCTACAAGTGTCTGTTTACCGGCTCTGTGAGCTCACTCCTCACCCTGCCATTAGATATGCTTTCTACGTAAGATTGTCCTTCTTTTCTTCTCCCAAACCTGTACAAAACAATACCCTGTAAAAACATTAAACAAATGTTTTCTAGTCATTTAGCCAATAACATTCTGACTCACCATGAGACAATTGTCATGTCACTTCATCCACAGAGAGAACTTGCTGGCGGACTGCTTGCAGGGTTGTTTCGTGGTGACGTGTACACTCTGCGCCTTCATCAGTCTGGTGTGGCTGCGGGAGCAGATTGTTCATGGTGGCGCCCCCCAGTGGCTGGAGCAGAATCAGCAGCAGCAGCCACAACATGCACCAGCTCCACAATTTAATGAGGTAACCAAAAATCCCACTACAAAGTCAAGTCCAAGTCACTCTTTGTGTTAACATAATTACAGTGCCTTCGGAAAGTATTCAGACCCCTTGACTTTTTCCACATTTTGCTACGTTACAGCCTTATTCTAAAATTGATTAAATAAATAAAAATCCTCAGCAGTCTACACACAATACCCCATAATGACAAAGCGAAAACAGGTTTTTAGAAATGTTTGCAAATGTATACAAAATAAAAACAGAAATACCTTATTTACATAAGTATTCAGACCCTTTGCTATGAGAATCGAAATTGAGCTCAGGTGCATCCTGTTTCCATTGAGCATCCTTGAGATGTTTCTACAACTTGATTGGAGTCTACCTGTGGTAAATTCAATTGATTGGACATGATTTGGAAAGGCACACACCTGTATATGTAAGGTCCCACAGTTAACAGTGCATGTCAGAGCAAAAACCAAGCCATGAGGTCGAAGGAATTGTCCGTAGAGCTCCGAGACAGGCATTAAAGGTCCCCAAGAACACAGTGGCCTCCATCATTCTTAAATGGAAGAAGTTTGGAACTACCAAGACTCTTCCTAGAGCTGGCCGTCCGGCCAAACTGAGCAATCAGGGGAGAAGGGCCTTGGTCAGGGAGGTGACCAAGAACCCGATCGTCACACTGACAGAGCTCTAGAGTTCCTCTGTGGAGATGGAGGAACCTTCCAGAAAGTCAACCATCTCTGCAGCACTCCACCAATCAGGCCTTTATGGTAGCGTGGCCAGACGGAAGCCACTCCTCAGTAAAAGGCACATGACAGCCCACTTGGAGTTTGCCAAAAGGCATGTAAAGACTCTCAGACCATGAGAAACAAGATTCTCTGGTCTGATGAAACCAAGATTGAACTCTTTGGCCTGAATGCCAAGCGTCACGCCTGGAGGAAACCTGGCACCATCCCAACGGTGAAGCATGGTGGTGGCAGCATCATGCTGTGGGGATGTTTTTCAGCGGCAGGGACTGGGAGACTAGTCAGGATCGAGGCAAATATGAACGGAGAAAAGTACAGAGAGATCCTTGATGAAAACCTCCAGAGTGCTCAGGACCACAGACTGGGGCGAAGGTTCACCTTCCAACAGGACAACGACCCAAAGTACACAGCCAAGACAACGCAGGAGTGGCTTTGGGACAAGTCTCTGAATGTCCTTGAGTGGTTCAGCCAGAGCCCAGACTTGAACCCGATCGAACCTCTCCTCTCTGGAGAGATCTGAAAATAGCTGTGCAGCAACACTCCCCATCCAACCTGACCGAGCTTGAGAGAGAGAAGAATGGCATAAACTCCCCAAATACAGCTTGTAGTGTTATACCCAAGAAGACTTGATGCTGTAATCGCTGCCAAAGGTGCTTCAATAAAGTACTGAGTAAAGGGTCTGAATACTTACGTAAATGTGATATTTCAGTGTTTTTTAAAATTATAAATTAGCAAAAATTTATAAAAAAAGGTTTTTGCTTTGTCATTATTGGCTATTGTGTGTATATTGAGGGGAAAAAACCAATTTAATCAATTTTAGAATAAGGCTGTAAAGTAACAATGTGGAAAAAGTCAAGGGGTCTGAATACTTTCCGAAGGCACTGTATGTGCTAACTATAGCATTCCTTCAGTGCAACTTGTCACTTCTAAGTTGAGTGTTAAAGAGCACTCAATACACTCTTCCTTAACCAGAGAAAGCCTCTTCTAATGTTCTGGAGCTACCGCACCCACCTTCATGTCCCATGTATTTTCCCCAACAGCAGGGCCCAGGTCCTGGGCAGGGGGTGGGTGAGAACCAGCCTGCTCCTGCTGCCGCTGAGCCCCCGGCTGACAACGGTCCAGCGGCTGAGGTCCTTGACATCCAGGTGGACCTGGCAGAGGACATGGAGCTGGAGGACGAGGCTGGGGCTGAGGATGTAGGGGACGCCAACAATGGAGCACAAGGTATGAACCTTCGAATGGAAAGGTTCTAGCCTGGTCCCAGATCTGTTTGCACCATTGCTCATTGTCAGTGACAAGGATTTGCTATGATGGCACAAATAGACTGGCACTCAGGCCATAAAGGTTCAAGATGTTAACCTTATTTCAAAGGCTAATTTAGGATGATGGTTTTGTATTTTACAATTTCGTATCATAATGTCTATTTTTTCATTGTTCATAGACATGAATCTATAGGCGATATCTGGACTGTTTGTTTGACAAAGTTTTAGTGTGAGGTGTTAGTGACAGTAAGTGAGGTGCTGCTTTTGTCTTTTTGTAGATGACATGAATTGGAATGCCCTGGAATGGGACCGGGCAGCCGAGGAGCTAACATGGGAGAGGGTGAGTTTTGAATTAGAATTCCCTCAGGCCTATTTGTGTTATATACCTATTGGTCATTGTTGTGTCTAAGAAATGTAAAGTGAAATTGAACATTCCATTCTTTATTTATTCACAGATGCTCGGTCTTGATGGCTCCTTGGTTTTCCTGGTAAGTAGCTCATTCCCCATGTTTGATGAAATGGCGTTCCCTTTTGAGAAAATCTTCAGGTTGTTGTAAATATGTGTTCCCTCTTTCTTCATCAGGAGCATGTCTTCTGGGTGGTCTCACTAAACACACTCTTCATTTTGGTGTTCGGTACGTGTCATTAAAGTTATGTTAAGAGAATGTGCCATTGATAAATAAAAAAATAAAAAAAACGATATAAAAATGAATATTCCAACAATGACTTGCATTTCTTTTCAGCTTTTTGCCCGTATCATATTGGTCATTTCTCAGTTGTGGGACTTGGCTTTGAGAATAATGTAAGTACCAGCTTAATGTCAATTCAATTGAATTGAAGGCCTTTCTCTCGTGTGTAATCTGTATGAATAGATTTTGTGAAGTTTGTTTTGGAATCTGAATGACTCGCTCCATACACAGTTGAACTGCTTTGCAGTGTCAGAAAGAATATTTATTTTAATCATGTAATTTCCTGTTGCAGGTGCAGGCCTCCCACTTTGAAGGCCTCATCACCACCATCGTGGGCTACATCTTCCTGGCCATGACATTAATACTGTGCCATGTATCCTCTGCTTTCTGTTACAAAAGTGTGTTATAGTCTAGTTTTAGTCTGTTATAGACATGATGTAGTACCTGTGTTGTATTGTATGTGTTTTTTCCTTAATGAAAATCCCAGGGATTGGCAGCATTGGTGAGATTCCAAAGATCCAGACGCCTTTTAGGAGTGTGCTACATTGTTGTCAAGGTATTGAAAATTATGATAATGATTTTGTCCTTGATTGGGATTGCATAGTCTGACTGGTATATGACTAGTTTGTGTTTTATGGACTCAGAAGTGTATACATATAGAATATTGTGTTTATCTTCCGTACAGTATGTTCTGAACTGTTACACAGTAATCTGGATTACAGTATAAACTATTAATTTGCCTTCTATTGCCATTGAAATAAACACCAGTTATAATACATATTGATATTATGATTAACCAGGTATCCCTGCTGGTAGTCGTGGAGATCGGTGTGTTCCCTGTCATCTGTGGCTGGTGGCTCGACATCTGCTCACTGGTAAGCCAAACATGTTCTTCTGCTTCAATGATTCGTCCTTTCAAAATAATAATTGATACATCCCTTTTCCTGTATTGAAAAGCCAAATGTTGTTCTGTGTTGTTGTAGGAGATGTTTGATGCCTCTCTGAAGGACAGAGAGCTGAGTTTTGAGTCTGCTCCCGGCACCACCATGTTCCTTCACTGGCTTGTAGGGATGGTCTACGTCTTCTACTTTGCCTCTTTTATCCTCTTACTGCGAGAGGTGAGATAGTATTCTGTCTCATACCTTCATAGCTGTCATTTGAGGTGCCAGAAACCTATGTCAAGAGATTTCTGCTGTTGAGTTATTATGTATCCCACCATGGCTGATCTGTTTCTAATTGTCGCTCTAGGTGCTGAGACCGGGTGTTTTATGGTTTCTCAGAAACCTGAACGATCCTGATTTTAATCCTGTCCAAGAAATGATTCACCTGCCAATATACAGACATCTCCGAAGATTCATTTTATCAGTGGTGAGTTGCAACCCACTTATTCCTATCTAATGTACAATGCCATAGCTATGGGTGCCTGGACAGGACATACAGTGCCAGTAACACTGGGTTTCTCCTGTCTTTCTCCACAGGTGGTGTTTGGCTCCATAGTTTTACTAATGTTGTGGCTTCCCATAAGGACGATCAAACTCATCCTCCCAGCCTTCCTCCCCTACAATGTCATGCTGTACAGGTAAGTCTGGTGGCCTGGAATGACAATGGAATGACTTGACTTAAGTCATTGGCTCCTAGTAATGCCGAAGTCGACCCCATTGCAATTACCGGAAGATGAACCATTGGCCGCATTAATGCATGCCACACTACAACATCAATAACCAATGCCTGTTTAGTAATGAATAAATGCCTCTTCAGTAACTAACAAATGCCTCTGTAATGTACTCCGTTATGAGGGATGATAATGTCTCTGTGTTGACTGGGTGTTGTCTGTCTCCATCTCCCAGTGATGCTCCAGTCAGTGAGCTGTCTCTGGAGCTGCTGCTGCTTCAGGTGGTTCTGCCTGCGCTGCTGGAACAGGGTCACACACGCCAGTGGCTCAAAGGCCTGGTCAGAGCCTGGACCGTCACCGCTGGATATCTGCTGTGAGTGTCACACGCTAACAACAACATACCAACTCTCTGTTAGACTGAGTGTGCGTGGGCTTTATCATTTACATTGGAAACCACTATTCTACTAGGATATACACTACAGGACCAAAAGTATGTGGACACATACAGTGCCTTGCAAAATTATTCATCCCCCTTGGCGTTTTTCCTATTTTGTTGTTATTTGCATTTCATGTAATGGACATACACAAAATAGTCCAAATTGGTGAAGTGGAATGAAAAAAATAACTTGTTTCAAAAAAATAAATAATTAAATAACGGAAAAGTGGTGCGTGCATATGTATTCACCCCCTTTGCTATGAAGCCCCTAAATAAGATCTGGTGCAACCAATTACCTTCAGAAGTCACATAATTAGTTAAAGTCCACCTGTGTGCAATCTAAGTGTCACATGATCTGTCACATGATCTCAGTATATATACACCTGTTCTGAAAGGCCCCAGAGTCTGCAACACCACTAAGCAAGGGGCACCACCAAGCAAGCGGCACCATGAAGACCAAGGAGCTCTCCAAACATGTCAGGGACAAAGTTGTGGAGAAGTACAGATCAGGGTTTGGTTCTGAAAAAATATCAGAAACTTTGAACATCCCACGGAGCACCATTAAATCCATTATTAGAAATTTGAAAGAATATGGCACCACAACAAACCTGCCAAGAGAGGGCCGCCCACCAAAACTCATGGACCCGGCAAGGAGGGCATTAATCAGAGAGGCAACAAAGAGACAAAAGATAACCCTGAAGGAGCTGTAAAGCTCCACAGTGGAGATTGGAGTATCTGTCCATAGGACCACTTTAATTCGTACACTCCACAGAGCTGGGCTTTACGGAAGAGTGGCCAGAAAAAAATAAGCAAACCCGTTTGGTGTTCGCCAAAAGGCATGTGGGAGACTCCCCAAACATATGGAAGAAGGTACAGATGAGATTAAAATTGAGCTTTTTGGCCATCAAGGAAAACGCTATGTCTGGCGCAAACCCAACACCTCTCATTACCCAGAGAACACCATCCCCACAGTGAAGCATGGTGGTGGCAGCATCATGCTGTGGGGATGTTTTTCATCGGCAGGGACTGGGAAACTGATCAGAATTTAAGGAATGATTTGAGACTGGGACGGAGGTTCACCTTCCAGCAGGACAATGACCCTAAGCATACTGCTAAAGCAGCACTTGAGTGGTTTAAGGGACACATTTAAATGTCTTGGAATGGCCTAGTCAATGCCCAGACCTCAATCCAATTGAGAATCTGTGGTATGACTTAAAGATTGCTGTACACCAACGGAACCCATCCAACTTGAAGGAGCTGGAGCAGTTTTGCCTTGAAGAATGGGCAAAAATCCCAGTGGCTAGATGTGCCAAGCTTATAGAGACATACCCCAAGAGACTTGTAGCTGTAATTGCTGCAAAGGGTGGCTCTACAAAGTATTGACTTTGGGGGGTGAATACATTTACATTTACGTCATTTAGCAGACGCTCTTATCCAGAGCGACTTACAAATGAATAGTTATGCACGCTCAAGTTTTCTGTTTTTTTGTCTTATTTCTTTTTTGTTTCACAATAAAAAATATTTTGCATCTTCAAAGTGGTAGGCATGTTGTGTAAATCAAATGATACAAACCCTGCAAAAATCCATTTTAATTCCATGTTGTAAGGCAACAAAATAGGAAAAATGCCAAGGGGGGTGAATACTTTCACAAGCCACTGTACTTGTGCCTATCAAACATCTCATTCAAAAATCATGGGCATTAAAATGGAGTTGGTCCCCCCTTTGCTGCTATAACAGCCTCCACTCTTCTTGGAAGGCTTTCCACTAGATGTTGGAACATTGCTGCAGGGACTTGCTTCCATTCAGCCACAAGCATTAGTGAGGTCGGGCACTGATATTGGGCGATTTAGGCCTGGCTTACAGTCGGCGTTCCAATTCATCCCAAAGGTTTTCGATGGGGTTGAGGTCAGGGCTCTGTGCAGGCCAGTCAAGTTCTTCCACACCGATCTCGACAAACCATTTCTGTATGGACCTCGCTTTGTGCACGGGGCATTGTCATGCTGAAACAGGAAAGGGCCTTCCCCAAACTATTGCCACAAAGTTGGAAGCACAGAATTGTCTAGAATGTCATTGTAAGCTGTAGCGTTAAGATTTCCCTTCACTGGAACTAAGGGGCCTAGCCCGAACCATTAAAAACATCCCCAGACCATTATTCCTCCTCCACCACCAAACTTTACAGTTGGCACTATGCATTGGGGCAGGTAGCGATCTCCTGGCATCCACCATACCCATATTTGTCCGTTGGACTGCCAGATGGTGAAGCGCGATTCATCACTCCAGAGAATGCGTTTCCAATGCTCCAGCGTCCAATGGTGACAAGCTTTACACCACTCCACTTGTGCTGACGTTGCTTCCAGAGGCAGTTTGGAACTCGGTAGTGAGTGTTGCAACCGAGGACAGACGATTGTTATGCGCTTCAGCACTCGGCGGTCCCGTTCTGTAAACTTGTGTGGCCTACCACTTCACAGTTGAGCCGTTGTTGCTCCTAGACATTTCCACTTCACAATAACAGCACTTACAGTTGACCGGGCAGCTCTAGCCGGGCAGAAATGTGATGAACTGACTTGTTGGAAAGGTGGCATCCTATGACAGTGCCGCGTTGAAAGTCACTGAGCTCTTCAGTAAGGCCATTCTACTGCCAATGTTTGTCTATGGTGATTGCATGGCTGTGTGCTCGATTTTATACACCTGTCAGCAACAGATGTGGCTGAAATGGCAGAATCCACTAATTTGAAGGGGTGTCCACGTACTTTCGTATATATAGTGTAGTTCATGTAGGCTTATTGTTCTCCTATAAAAGGTAAAACCCCAGAATTGAGCTATTATAGACTGATACATATCCTCAGCCTCACCTCAGCCAATTACAAGACTTTGAACCCTATGTTAACGGTGCTGTCTGTGCCACAGAGACCTCCACTCGTACCTGTTGGGTGACCAGGAGGAGAATGACGATGATGCGGACCAGCAGGCCAACAACAACCCGCAGGGGAGGAATAACAACGCCATCCCTGAGGGGCTGCACGCTGCCCACCAGGCTATCCTACAGCAGGGAGGTCCTGTGGGCGTCCAGCCCTACCACCAACCCATTAAGTTCAGCTTGAGGGTGAGTCATGACTATAACTCACATATAATAATATAATATAATATAATGATAATATGATTCACCTGGTAGGAGGTAGCCTGCCTAGCTATTCATTAGACCTGACACTTGTTTTCTCTTAGCCTTCTTTGTCTCAGAGCATGGGAATTAAATGGAATGTGGTCTATTCATGTGTGTTCATTCTTGTTTTTCTAGATTGTGCTGCTGATCGTATTCATGTGTGTGACACTGCTGGTGGCCAGTCTGGTGTGCCTCACGTTGCCAGGTGAATTCACTGTGTAGTCCACACAACCCACTCGATGGAATTGCACTGTCCCACTCCACCGTCTTCCCCATTTACCTACTGTCCCTGTCTCACTCCCTCTCTCCGCCCCCTGCTACAGTATTCGCCGGCCGGTACCTGATGTCCTTCTGGACGGGCAGCGCGAAGATCCATGAGCTGTACACGGCAGCGTGCGGCCTATACGTGTGCTGGCTGTCCATCAGGGCCATCACTGTGCTGCTGGCCTGGATGCCCCAGGGCAGGAGGGTCATTCTGCTGAAGGTCCAGGAGTGGACCCTCATGGTAATGCTCTGCAACACGGTAATGACAATCAACAGCCACCGCCAACACACACCTGACATGAGTGAATTTCTTCTTCTTCTTCTTCTTCTTCTTCTTCTTCTTCTTCTTCTTCTTCTTCTTCTTCTTCTTCTTCTTCTTCTTCTTCTTCTTCTTCTTCTTCTTCTTCTTCTTCTTCTTCTTCTTCTTCTTCTTCTTCTTCGTCTTCGTCTTCGTCTTCTTCGTCTTCGTCTTCGTCTTCGTCTTCGTCTTCGTCTTCTTGTAATGCAAACAGCAACTGAATTAAAATAAGCATGTGATTTTATACAACAAAATATATGGGAATATAGACACAAGTGGTTTCAATACTGTATGTTTTGTGGTCATGCTTTTTTATTATGCTGTGCTTTGATAGTTTGCGGTGGCTCATCTCTGTGTGAACGCATGGTTCTAGGTCATTCATGTCCTCTATATAGGCTGACTCAGAATGCAAACTGAAGGCCGCTCAGTGGAATGATACCTACTGTATCTGTGTTGTGTGTGTTGAGAGGCCTGTGTTTCTAGCCCTCTGTTTTGTATACGTTTGTACTGTAGATCCTGAAGACGGTGGTCGTGGCTGTGCTGCTGGTTGGAGCCATCCCTCTCCTGCTGGGCCTGCTTTTTGAGCTGGTCATAGTAGCCCCTCTCAGGGTGCCATTGGACCAGACACCACTCTTCTACCCCTGGCAGGTACTGTAAGGGCCACCCATCTAACACCAATGGCCATATAGCTTTATGGCCATACAGTACATTGGATGGAAATGGGCATCTAAAAGATTTTACGCTTGCATAACTACTCATTCTGAATTTAATTCCGCTGCTCTATGATCACTCCATACATTTAGTCTGAAACTGCCTCCCGTCAAAATGAGGGGCGTTGTACAAAACAAATTAATCAACGATTGGACCGTCTCTAACCAATCAGAGTTGATACGGTCATCATGTAGGCTGGCTCTGGCCCAATCCACCGGTTTCTGTGACCAATCAGAACGGTAAGAATGTGTTTTGCGATTTACAAAACGTCAGGGAGGCAAGCAAATCCAGCCACATCGTGGAGAAGAAACGCTAGTTTGGCCGGAGCGATGTGAATGGTCAGTCAGCAAATTTTACACTGCACCTAAAACTTTTATGATGAAGTCTTTAGCTTCCCTCAATTGGATAACAGAACAAGAGGCAACTACAGCCAACACTGCTGTTTTAGACAAACCTGCTCATGTTGGGACTCTTTGTTTCAGGACTGGGCTCTCGGAGTGCTCCATGCCAAAATCATTGCTGCCATTACTCTGATGGGTCCACAGTGGTGGCTGAAAACAGTGATCGAACAGGTCGGTCCCACAAGACTGTGTTTTACTATAATTATTACATTAATTACTCTGAAGACCTGTAGTATGATGCCATTAATAATATAGCTCAGATTAATGTTGAATACGTTTTGGAATAATTTTGACTTCCTCGTGTTGTTCTCTCTTCTAGGTGTACGCTAACGGAATTCGCAATATTGATCTCCATTTTATCATCCGTAAGCTGGCTGCTCCGGTTATCTGTGTACTGCTGGTGTCTCTCTGTGTGCCCTATTTCATCTCTGCTGGCATCGTCCCCATCGTAGCTCAGTATTCCCCAGGTAAGGCAATTATCAGTTAATGAAAGTGGAATTATTGGTTTCTGTTGTGTGAGAGAGATCTATATTATTGGTGAGGGAACAGGAGCAAATTTATCATTGAACCTCTGATTGCTCTTTCTGCAGGAGTTACAATGGAGATGCAGAATTTGGTGCAGAGGAGAATCTACCCCTTCCTGCTCATGGTCGTCATGCTGCTGGGAATCCTGTCCTTCCAAATCCGTCAATTTAAGCGCCTTTATGAGCACATTAAGAATGACAAGTGAGTACTCTGACATTAAGCTCAGCACAACTACAGTTATTACTTAGACTTATTGGCAATACTGACTATTAGTGTGATCAGTCATCACAAAGTCTCCATTATGACAGTGGAGCACCATAGTTTCCAGTACAAATCATAAAATGACTTCTCCAAGCCTCTGAGGATTTACTTGTTGGCATACTGTTGTGCTATTTACACTCTGTAGCCTCACTCATTTCATGGCGTGGTATTTCTCTCTGAAACAGTTATTTTTTTATCTCTCTCAGGTACCTAGTTGGACAGAGACTGGTGAACTATGAACGCAAGGTGGCAGGCAGAAGCACCACAGCCACACACAGCAGCTCTTCCCAGGAGTAGGAGCTGTTATCACCTGACCTGAGAAAACAGCCTCTAGCTGTGAGTCTCTCTCCTCCCTTCTGACATCTCTTCACCCGTGGCTTCACATTCATGACACAAGCACTAGCCATGTCTTCTTTTCATTCCCTGCTCACAAGCGCAGCCGGAGAACTGAGAAGTGTGTTTTACAAAAATATTAAACAAAGGCAGAATGACCCTGAAACCAACCAACTTGGATTTGAAAAAATTGTTTGATCTTTGTACATCTTGAGAGAAAAAAATAGTATTTTGTCAATTCATTGATTCAATCTAGATTTATCTAGACTTCATTCTGTGAGTTTCTGTTGTTGGGTCTGGATGGACTGCTACAGTACCTGACCTGTTTGACTAGGAAGAGGCAGAGTCCCAGGAAGCCTCTGTTCAGCTCTGCTCTATGGGATAATCCCATTGGAACACATGACTGAAGCTCTGCTTTAGAGGAGTGAGGAGTGTGAGACAAGGCTGAAGAACTTTGGGATCAGTTTTTGTAGTTTGTATTTATTAGTTTCGATTTCCCTTTTTAGGGGTTTAGTATTACAGTGTGTGGGTGAGAGGTTGTTGTTATTTGCAAGAAAGAAAAGTTCCTTTTGGAATGGGTGATTTTAGTCTTTCTGCAGCAGGGCTTAAAGCGAGGGACTTTTTAATTCAGATGTATAGATTTCGGTTCACTGACTGGCCACAAAGGAGCTAATGAGTGTGGCAGGCTTCCCTGAATAGCAATATACTGGCTTGATGGTCTCCTGTCTCAGGCTGGGGTTATTAATTAACCCACTTAGACAGATATTTATATGATGTAGCTCCAATGTTTGGTCTCATTTGAGAGAACCCTAAAAGGCAGAGTATCTGCTGAGTTTGGTATTAGGAAGTTACGAGATTGTAACCTAATTTCTACTCTACATTTCTTGCTACACCTGTTCTATAGAGTAACATAGGTTCTTACTTATGCACGAATATCAGTCTGTTGCACTTTAAAAAGCTTTAACATAGTGGCAATCATTCATAAACCATTTAAGTTAAATCAAGTCAGTATTTCAAGTTGGTGGTGAAGACACTAAAATACAATTCAATATGATTTTCTTGACAGGAGTTTTTGATCTAGTTTGACACTTTTTTGGGGCTGTGTGTTAAGGAGATTGATATGATGTTTGTAAATAAAGGATTTCTTTCTTTTCAGTGTGTAAAATTGTCTGTCAGTTGCAGGTTTAAGACTTGATTTCCAACTTTCAGAGAGGGTATTAAATGCTAAGATTCTATAAGTGACCTTCTAGTAACTTAATATACAAAACTGGATACTGGTGTTTACCTGTTGAGTTTATGCTGACTCATTTTTAAGCAAATGTTCTATTTTTATAAGTGCATTTAGAGGCAGTTTCTAATTGTGTAAATCTTGTTGCTTTTTTGTCTGCTCCGTGTTGTTTTCCTGAGTGGTCAAGTGTGTATTGGTCATCTTAATAAATGTCTACTTTCCTCACAGAATAACACCTTAAACTGTTTGTCATATTCTGTAATTTCAGTCAAATTGGACTCAGAAGAAAACCAGTGACTGTCCAGGAATTGAGTAGAAAAACACCATGGATGTGAATAGCATAAAATACTTCCTCTTGTGTTGTATCATGATAATAAGCCTTGCTCAGTCACCTCTCCCTATAGCGTGTGTGTTTGCTGGGGAGACATTGGCGATATAACAACATCCCTACATGGGAGGATTAAAAAATGTTGTTCAATAGTTTTATTTTTTAAAAATACTGCTAAATCACTTGTGTATGTGTTACTCCTTTCTTCACATTTGAGTTCTTAATGTAGGCCTACTCCAGTCAATCACTTTCTCTGGATTTTGATGATGTGGAAATTTGACCTTCCAATGAGGTGCTGCTCCATTTCAAACCACCTCCTCTCAACAATTCTCCCTATTCTGTATGGGGCTGATTCCGACCCGAGTTAAGCGTAAATGGAACGTAATTCCCTTTTTCTGCACTGTTCTCTGTGTGTATTCTGACCTTGAACTTAAGTGTGAGAGTAGCATGCTATTCACCCGCTATTCGTTCATGGTGGAGCTCTAAGAAAGGTGGAGGTGTGTCTACAGATACACTGTATTCTGACCTTGACTTAATTCCCTCCTAATTCCTACACTTTTACGCGCAAGCGAACCTGCTGGTTCCAAGTGGGAAAAGCATCTACTTTTTTCCGATATAAATAAAAGCATCCTCCGTGCACTGTACTTTTTTTTTATTGAAAAGAGCTATTGATAAGAGCTAGGTAAATGAGTAATCCATATGTAAATACACATAGCAATTGTTTTAGATTATTTTTCCTTATGATCCCTGGAGACGAATGTCAAACCAGTCATATGGAAACAAACTGAAAATCAGATCAACACGACGTATTGCGGACCCTTTTCCACAGTGAGGTAGGCTATAATAGCTGTGCCGTTATTCAGAATATTTATTGTATGCTCCCATAATTTGCATGGATGAAATTTGGAGACCCGAGCTATAGTCTTCTGTAGGGCTGAACCTGCCAAATTGATGTATACGCTTTAGAATGTTTGAATTATATACCCAGGCTTTTCTCTGTGTTATTTTACAATTTGTATCATGTTAAATATTAGCCACTATTGGGAGCCACCGTCAGTAATATCCACATACATTTATAACTGTCACTTTAGTGTTCGTTTTCTTCAATTTGTAGCTTACATTTTGCATCATTCCATTCTGTTTACCTTTCTTTCCTCTGTCACGTCTATGTAGTTGTTCCTGAGGGTTGCTAGCATTAGTGGATCATATTATGCTAACATTGTGCAGTAATTTGGGACATGTAGCCTATTTGAATCATTATGGAACTCAGACCAAACATAGCAGGTTAAACCAGGAGCCTGGCGCACGGTTCACGACGACTGGACCGTTGTCATGCAGTTCCATGATTAGTGAGGATTAGGGTAGATTTATAGGACCATTGTTCAACCCTTATTTTACACTTTTTTCCACCTTCCAATATTTCATGGATGAACTTAAATATGACAACTTTCAGGATGAATCAAAACACTATATCAATATATTTTGTGAATAAAGGCTCTCCCAACCATACATACTTTCATAAACCTTAAATGTGCCTAAATAATCAAGAGTATTTAAATCTACCAGTTGGTGCTAAAATGGAGCTGAAAATGCATATATTTAGATGGCTTTATTTAATTGATCCCTATGTTCTGAACCTGTTCTCTCCATGTATTCTGTCGACAAAATTAGAATTAAAGGTACACCGTATTTAAAGGGATGCTTTAAGATAAATGTACTGAAAACCGTATTGAATGAAAACTCCATGAGAAATTCTGTTGAGAAAATCTGTTGGCCAGCAAGTGGGAGGGTTTTCAGCGGTTTAAATAAACATATTCTGCGCGTGCAAGGGAACCATGCCTGCAAAGCCTGTTACACACCTGCATAAAGTAAGTCTGAATACCAACTACTAAGTCAGAATCTGGCCCATTATGATAGCAGCACTGGGTTCAGTACAGGCCATGTCATGATGCTGTCATCTCATAGCCTATAACATAATCACACCTGATAGTAGCTTTACATCTACAATAATGCTGAATAATGCCAAATCAATGGAACTCAAAATAACTGTTTTTCCTGGAGAGATATCCTGGTTGGCTAATACTTTTCCTCGGCCCCTAATCCTGATGGTCAAACTGTAAATAACTTGCAGGTCAAAATGTGTTGTCCTCATCCCTAGAAAATGTTTGATTACCATCCCAGATCTGGACAGAAATATCTGCCACGTTATACTAGTAGTGCTATATAAAGCGAATAGGATGACATTTCCATCAACAGGTGTTTGGAGCTCAAGTATGGATATATGTTGAGGTTGGAAATGCTGTGTTGGCTGCATATTTAATGTTTATTGAAATGGGTTACTAGATTCTAATTCTAACACCCCTTTCACACTATCGTGCCGACCCAAACTTTACTTTCAGAATAAACATATGTAAGAGGCAATGTTATTTCTGCTGTATCCAATTAACAGTCAGCTAAGACAGAGCTAACAGCAGCCGCAGCCAACCATAGATTAGGGTCATATGCAAATGCTGCACAACAAGTCGGGGCCGGAGGTAAGGTGGTAATGACATGAAGTGACTGATGGGGAATCCCCACGTCAATGGATGAACTATAGTTTTAGGGTATGGGTATGGTGCAAAAACAGTTTATCACACACAGGCATGCAATGAAAAATATGTCTGAGAGAGTACGATATCTAATTTATCTGTGAATTGAGGTTTAGCTATGCAGACCAAGAAAATACAATACTAGTCTACTAAATCTGTACTTTTATCATTCAATACTTTTTTTATTCAACTATATAATTTGGAGATACTATTACAATATCAGACTACAAAAGTTCCCACTAAGTAGAAAGTATAAGAGAAGGGGGGGGGGGGGGGGGGGGAGAGAGACAGGGAGAGAGAGAGACAGAGGAGGAGAGAGAGAGCGAGAGAGTGAGAGAGAGACGGGGAGAGAGAGGAGGGGAGAGAGAGAGAGAGACAGAGGAGGGGAGAGAGAGAGAGGAGGGGAGAGAGAGAGAGCGAGAGAGACAGGAGCGACTGACTAAAGGGATTATGAAGCGTCAGTTTAGAAAATTATTATCTTCCACATCAGTCAAAGGAAACAAAATGTTTTACTGCAGGTGCATAGAAGAGTAAGGTATCAGCACAGCAGGAACTAGAGACTGTCTAAAAGAATACAGTGCCTTTTGGTGAACAGCGTTTAGTGGGACAACTTTGGCAACAAATGTATTCAAGAAATGAATTCTCAAGCTGTCACATTGTTGTTGCCGGTTGCCATTTGGAAAGTGAGAAAAACAGAAGGTAAATGAGGAGCTGATGAAAACAAGAGGATCCTTTGGGGATGTCACATGAATGTAAACAAGGTATTTGATGTCCGTCTAATGCTTCAGGGAACAAGGTTTATTGATGGATTAAAAGGGACATTCTGAGGCATCCTCCTCAAGTGGCTTTGGAACCAGAACAAATGTTTGATTATGTTCTGGTTGGGGATTGTACTGACATTGCTTCTTCTTCAAAACCTAGCTAAGAATTTACATTTTTAATGAGGGGGAATTGGTCAGATGAGATTGGGATTTTGGTGCCTTGTTCTTCTTGTTGTGGTGGATTCAAACAGGAGGTTAAATGATGCTGATCACAGAGGACCCAGGTGGAGGGACCTTGTTAAATGTTCAGCAGAATGGGATCTCTGGAGGCCAGGCCAGGGCTGTCAGGGGTCCCAGAGATGAGGGGTGGTCTATTTTGTCGGAGACGGTCGCAGGCGATAAAAATGAGGATCCTAATGAGGGAGACAATGAGGAAAGCAACTATTACGACGACGATGACGTCTATCAGGAATTTGAAGAGTTTGACTTTGACACATTGCCAGATCTGCCAAAGGATATCAGGAGTATTGCCTAACTCCTTCTATCCACCCGATGTCTCCCAGCCCAGACACCCCCAAACCTCTGTCCTTCTTCAAGGCCTGCTCCAATAACAATTCCAAAATAGTGAAGATTATGATAAGGCAAGGGGTGACAAAGGAGGAAGTGAGAGAAACAGACAAGAACAACAGAGTATGTTTGTGGTGTCGTTAAAGAAATTAACTGTTTTCTGTGACATATCAGTATTATCAAGTAAAGGCCTACTGTACAAACATATAACATGGTTTCTGTTCCAATGTCCACACTGGCATCCTACTTGCAATGATGCAATGTATAATGCTTTCTACATGGCTTGCTGGTATGGACATTGGAACGTAGATATTTGTAAAGAAGGTTTCCATGAGATCTCCACCGATCAGGAATTTGCTTTATAGGGATTTGATAGAATGACAGCAGAGATTTTAACCAGGAATTTTTTTTCCAGGCTTTCTGCTCCCCTTTCTGTATAGGGCTGAGTGTCATATAGGGCCCAAACTGTGTCATTTCTGTGGACAGTGACAATCTCAGAGGAATACTCAGAGCAGTTGGTTAAGCACTGGAACAGATGGGGGTGTGGATTGCAGATTGAGCAGTGGAGGCTCCTCAGAGGAGGAAGGGGAGGACCATCCTCCTCAGTGAATTACATACAAATAAAAATTGTGAAACATATTTTTAAATAAAACTATACAAAATATATTCATGTCACCAAATAATTGATTAAAACACACTGTTTTTAATTGAAGGTCTACAGTAGCCTCAGCAGCACTCTGTAGGGTAGCACCATGGTGTAGCCGGAGGACAGCTAGTTTCTGTCCTCCTCTGGGTACATTGACTTCAATACAAAACCTAGGAGGCTCATGGTTTACACCCCCTTCCATAGACTTACACAGTAATTATGACAACTTCTGGAGGACATCCTCCAACCTATCAGAGCTCTTGCAGCATGAACTGACATGTTGTCCACCCAATCAAAGGATCAGAGAATGAATTAATCTAGTAGTGAAAGCATAAGCTATAGCTAGCTAGCACAGCAGTGCATAAAATGTGGTGAGTAGTTGACTCAAAAAGATAGAAAGACAATGGTTGAATACATTTCTTCAAAAATGAAGGAGAATCAGGAGAGAGCGAGAGAGAACAAGATGTATTTTGTATTGTTTCAGTTTCACTTACTTAGCTAGTAAATGCAGCTAGGTACTTCAGCCTTCTCAAACACCCGGCTCAAACAGAGAGGGATCCTATGTTACCTAGCTGGCTATGGCTATCCAACACTGGAACGCTTCCAAGTCAAGGTAAGCTTTTGGTTTTATTGCCACTGGGGCCCGCCGGTGTAACTGCTAAACTGCTTGCCAACTGTACACTGTACTGCATGATTGTAGTGGGTTTACTAACGTGTTAGGTCTAGTAGCTATGTTGACTTGATGTTAGCTAATATGGTGACAACAATGTAGGCTGTGTGTAGCGTCATTATGATATGAAGATTTGGCTTGGAATGTTTTTTTCGCCTGGTCACAGACAGCTGATGTGTTGTGCACTGAAGTCCACAAGCAAAGGGAAATGGTGAGAGGAGGAGGGCATGTAGATGCGAGAAGGAATTATCCAACGATCATAGGGATCATGCTGTTTATATGTGGCTGCTATGAAAGTGAACTGTGTTTGCGTGTGATCAGGGGTGTATTCATTCTGCCGAATCTGTTGAAAAATGTTTCTTAAACGGAAGCAAACGGAACGAAACGAAGATAAACATACCTGAATTTGTCAAATAGAAACTCTCGTTTGCAACTTTTGGACTAATGATTACACCCTAGATCAGCTAGATGCAGGCAAGATTGTGCAAGGTGGTATTGAATCTGTCAATGTCTGTCACCTTTATTACTCAAATTTCTCTCAACCTGTGCACCTACGTTGTAATCTTTAATTCATAGGCTAGGTTGTAGCAACATCATGATGGGTATAGGAAAAATTTGAGCATCATGTAGTAGCCTAAACCTATCGATGTTACATTGATCTGGGTGAATGGAATATGAATGACAGTCATTCAATATGTTGTAATAGAAATTAGGCAATGCTCATCAAAACAATTATCATCCTCCCTTATGTTCAACATCACCGACCGCCACTGAGATTGAGATAGAGTTGAAGTAGCTCGTAATCATGGCTGAGCTTTTAAAAGTTTCACCCAAGATATCAGGGTGCAGCAGGACAATACCAAGGGGGGGGGGGCTTCAAATACCTTATTCTTCACACCATTAATGACCATTATGGATAGCGAACAGGTAGACATTAGGGTTAGACCCAATGCAATTTTGGATGTGTTTCTCACTGCTGTATCCTCATAAGTGGTAAAGCAATAATACTAGGAATATAAGTAGCCTATGCATTCAGTGACTAGTACTGTACATTATATTCAAAAGGTGTTGCTTGTAGATTCTAAATACAGTTGGTCCCTGATTTCCTGTGTATTCCCTTCTTACGGTCTTGTGACGGGACAGACTAATACAGTACAAATGAGGGGAGAAGTTTGATGTCATGCAACACTTAATGGCACGAGTGTCTGGATGCATAAAGGCAACAAATGCCCTCAGTTGTTTCATGTTACATCCACCACTGGCATGACATGAGCCCTAATGTGTAGTTTGTGTAGATGTAAACAAACACACACACAGCAGTGTTTTCAAATCAAACACACTGAATGTGCACTGTGTTTAAGCAGATTAAGACGTTATTTTGGCAAATCTTAAACTGCACTTTTTTTTTATTTTCTTCAATTGACCTAGACAGATAGTCAGTGTTGGGGAAGCTACTCTGAAAATATTGTTTACCAAGCTACCAATTACTTCATACTGGAAGAAGTTAAGCTACACTAAAGCTAACCTTAATAAACATATAGTTTACTGAACTAAAGTTAAGTAAAGAAATTCCACAAATTAACTTTTAACAAGGCACACCTTGTCAAGTTGCGTCAATTCAAATCTGGTATAGGAACAAAAAGAGCTCAATACACGTCTTCTAAAATAGACTAGTATTTTAATTCATGCAAACACTTGAATGGTAAATATGATGTTCGTATATACGGGCCCACTGAAAAACCACGCAGGGCAGACAGAGAACTGAGCTTTTGTTATAAGTTCTTCTTTAAATACTCTGACAGAGATAGTTCCCGCTCTCTGCTGGGCCTGTCAGAGTAGAGGCTGGGTGTGGTTTAAACTTACCCAACCTATCGATGGCGCACAGGCTGGTCCCAGCTCCTTGGCGCTTCACTGTTGCCGGGCATTAGTTGTTATCTTTACAACTTGTCTCGAGTCAGCAACCTCAGACATAGTTTGTTCTTCTTTGTAGCAGAACACATGTCCTTGAGCGGTTTAACAAAGAGGCAGTGTGTGTGTGAGTCACAAGTCTGTCTCAGCCTACCCCCTAACGGTTCCTCACATTAATCACAGCTTGTTATGTTAAACAATCTATATCACTACAGCACAATCCTATTATGTTTAATCATTAATGTATTCTTTCTAAGCTAGGCATCACATCTAGTTATAAGAATATAGATCCCAACAATCCCCCTTTTCACACCCGCTGGGTGTGAACCCAAAATAAGAAATTTCAGGGAAATTTAGGATTCCCCCTTTTGACACCCACTAGGGTGTCACTCATTAAAATACAATACAAACAAAAAGAATCACACTTTTATTAATAGGCAATAATGATAATAAAAAGGCCTTCAGTCCTTCCATCTACACCTAACTTGTACTAGGTTGGCTACCAGCCACCCAGGAACTTCAAACCTTCACATAAGGAAAGACAAACATTCACAATAGTTAAAATGGATTTATAAAACATAAAAACACAAACAGGGAATTTTGATTCCCCCTTTAGACACCCACTAGGGTGTCACTCCACCACCTCACCAATAGCAAACCAAGGGTCATCCTCAGTCAGCTTCATCTCAGTGTCTGCATCTCCTTCTTGAGCCCCTAGGAGGGGCATCATACCCGCAGCATGCACGACATCTGTAACAGACTTTCTCAAACAAGGAATTACACAGGCAGCACAGCACATTAATATTAGAAACACAACTACTAGGGTCAGAAATCCAGTAACCACCAGTGCAGCATACTTACCAAACCACTCCCCCAACCAGGAGAACAGTCCGTTTCCCTCCATTCCAGCCATGCTCTTCATTTCAGCTGATAGTTTATCTAAACCAACTAGGGCTTTAGAGATACTCCCATCAGGACTGGTATTGTTAGGGATAAATGTACAACAATGGCTTACCATTCTATAGACACCACCCCTTTCTGCCTGATCTAGAGCCAACCTCTTTTTACTAAGTCATAAGAGTGAGATGGCGGATAATTGTTCAAAGATCCCTTTTGTTGCATCCCTAGTCCAGCCAATAAATCGTTGTTGGTCGTAATAGATATAATTAATCCAATCCACAATTTTGCTTGTCACCCACCAAAAGGACGTGGTAGTAAACCCTTCCCCTAATTGTTTCATAGCTCGGTATCCATCCGATACCCCCCTTGGTATCCCAATCGCATCCATCTAAATAGGGCTATTCTCCTTCTTGTTAAAACTCCTCCTACATCTGTTTAATCCTTGGTTCCTGGTGACTAATTCTAACTAGCTGAACCAGTAGAACCAGGGTGCACGTATCTAGCCACCCTTTTGGAATTCTCTGCCTTACACTGCCTTTACTGGCACACGCCCACCACACATCGGTTACAGGGGCTGTAAGGTTCAAAATTCTCTCCTGTGCTTCCGAACTTAAGTCTGTCACATTACTACTATCTCCAATTGATAATTGGTGATGTCTTTGTTTCTCTTTACCCCCCATCTGGATGTTCAGTCCCCCTCGGTCTCATATCCCCATCCCCAAGTGTTTTTAAACACTTGAGTCTAGGAACAATCCGCCGTGGGGGCCGAACACGAATATAATGGGATTTTTTATAATGGGATTTTTTTTTTTTTATAATCCCAAATTTCTTATTGACATGTACCCCACCCATTGGCTACGTCCCTAGCCCTTCTCTGACTCCCATTTTGTAGGCCACTCGTCCTTGACGGTCAGTATGTCGGGTCGCTTCTCTTCTCTTTTACTTCTTAACAATGGTAAGGGCATAGCACAATTGGTGGTGGATCTTGACATATCAAGACCATTACCGAGACTATGATGCAACTCAAGTTATCCATATTCCCAAAAACCGCCAACCCTCTCCTGTCCTCAGTCTTTCTGCTTGGTACTACCCCATACTCACACCCTGAGAACACACTACAGTGATGATAGGTCGGGGTAGGAGATCTTCGTTAACAGAGGTGATCCCCAGACCCTATTGGGCCAGTTCTTCTCTCTAACTCTGCATGTGTTCAGTGGTGCTTGCATGTGTTCTTACCTTTTTGCAGTGGGTAACGTGGACCCAGGTTGCTCTTTCTGCTATTCTAATGGCAAAGGCAATGACCAATATAACCTGATAGGGCCCTTCCCAACAGGCCTGCTTCCAGTTTTTCTTCTTTAGGGACTGGATGCTCACCAGTCACCTGGTTAGATAGAGTGGGTCACCTTCTCCTTTAGTTCACCTGTGGGGCACAAAACCTCTGACATACGGGTGTGGTTAATAAACTATCTTCACACGTGTTCAGCTCTCAATTTCTATTTCTGAGTGCATTCTCTTTCTAGACTGTATCTAAAAAAAAATATATATATATATTTTTAAAGTATTTTGTCCTCTCCTTCGTATATATTTATTATTTAATCCTACCATCTACTATCATCCCCCTTTTGACACATGATTCTGCTCATGTGTCAATATTACCACCTACCTAAACAATCACTTAGGTAATATTGGTAATTTATCATCCAATTGCCATCCCTTATTTTTACCCCAGCTCTCCCGGGCTTGACCTGAAGATGGTTGGACATGACAGGTCCATACTTAAATCTTTCAAACCTAACACAAACCCCCTAAATTTAACATAACAACCCTTTATAACCATCATACTAGGTGTGTTGTTTTTTATTTGAAAAACCCAATTTGAAAAACAACAACCACAAATAGCCAGGCCCCACTTAATTTGGTAGCTCACTTTTATGACCTAAATACTGCCTAACTTCACTACTGCTCCCCCTAGCCCTAGGCAACATTCCAATGAGATAAGCTAATCTCTTTCTCCTGGTTATACATTTTGTTAACCTTCAATTGCCATCAGTAATCTAAAGATGGTAGTACACACAAAACATGATACAGATATCCCCAGTCCTAACCCATCAATAATTGTTTGTATCAATCTAATTCCTCATAACTAATCCATAAAACCACTCAAAATTCCTCGAGTATACAATGATTATTTAATTGATTACCCTAAATCTGCTACATGTGATCTCATCTCAAATGATCCATTATCAATTATTTGATCAACCCCCTAGGAAAATCTGTCTCCCCTTCTATTGTTCCTGTCCCCCCTGTAAATGTCATATTTCATTTTTTAGCCAATACAATCATGGTTACATCAAATGTTCCCTCCTTTGGCCATTTACTTACTATCTTTCTGGTCCTTTTTCTCATTTGTTAGAGATACTACCAATATCTTCACTATTCTCTGGAAACCTTCTCTTCATGATTGCTACTGGTGATCCTGCCATCTCTACTTCTGGTGTGGTCTAATGTCTATAATAGGGTGTAAGGTAAATTATTCCTGTTGTCTTTTTCAGCTAAACGTTTTATATTCCTCAGTTAATGGTATTTTCTCCCTAATATATCTTCATACTCTTCTTCTTTCCCTAAATGAGATTTAATCCCTTGCCTTTCCTCTACTATCCTTCTATCATTACTGGATCAATGATAATAACTGTAATAACTATTAATAATAATTGTAATAACTATTTCACATTAAATTGTGCCTTTTTCTGATAATGTTATAATTGTAGCCTATAGCATTACTTTAGTTAAAAATATAAGTTTGTTTATTTAACAAATCTAGAACCCACTATAGGTTGGTGCTATTCCCTCAGCATAATAGCTAAAGCTACTTGCATCCCCTGGTCCCCGTAACGAAAATAAATTATCGTTCTAGAATTCACCAACTATTTGCATACACCACTGGTGTTAAGCAACCTATCGAATAAAGTAAAAACAATTAGAATTGATCAAAGCACTGCCTTCCAGTCAAGTATTTAGACCTCTACTTGAAATCTTACAGCTCAATCTAACTCGCTGGACTGTCTCTATTTTTTTTTTTTCGCTAACCAGAGCCATAAATTATTCTCCTTTGTCCTCAACTCAATTTTCACAGCTCTATCGCCATTTCAGTTCGCTATTCAATTTCTTTAACTGTTCTCTCTGATTAGGCCCTCATTAATAAAACAAATACTTGCTATCATTGATAAGCATACATTTAATGATATTCCTATCATTTGAACTATCTCTCACCCCTCCCCTTGCTCCTTCCTACACAACGGGGGAGGCGCGGGGACCTTGTAACATATTTTCATAGACCTTTCTAGAATACTTCTACTTAAGCTATCTAATTCAACCTTTCACATTTCTCAATCCACGTAGTAATCTAGGTCTATAGCCCCAATGCGAAAGCTTTACCCACTGTCCCTACCTGGGTTCGAACCAGGGACCCTCTACATACATTGCCAGTCACCCCACACATTCCGCGATCCTTTCAAAGTAAATACTTCCAGTTCATAGAGCAAGTGACGTCACCAAATGAAAACCGCACTAGCTCTCACCTCATTCTAAGGTTGCTGGGGCCTCTTTCATTCCCCGCCAATAGATTAGGTAAGGCTATCAGTGGGTACTGGCCCCCTCCTACTCTCTCTCTCTCTCTCTCTCTCTCTCTCACTGCTTCTTCATGCTCTTCTCCCATGTCTATATAGTGCCCTCCGGGAGGTGAAACCGGTCTGTGCATCATTGGTGGAGAGGTTGCTCTACTTTCTTGTTTCCTCTCCTCGCTCAGGTCTTGCATAGTTTGTTCCATTTCCTTCAGCTGTTTCGCACCTCTTCTTACTTCCTCTTCCAATATTTTCACTTCCTTATTTCTTTATTCTCTCTCTCTCTGTCCTCCCTTTCCTGATTCTTCAGTTCTGTTTGGGTCAAACCCCCATCAAGCATCAGGCTTCCCCTGTCGCCGTCACCCATCAGGCTCATACGACTTTCTTCTTCCTGTAATCTGGACATGTTCTCAACCCCGTCTCGTATAGCTCTTGCTGCTTCTAGCAGTGCCCCAAAATATCCAGTGTTGGAGCCATTAGCTTTGGTGCCTCGTATGGGGGTGGAGACGTAGGCAGTTCTGGGTATAATCTTGGTGGCGGTTCCGTAGGAAACCTGGATCGTTCCTTCTTGTCCTGCTTCTCCTTATTGTTCTGTTTTTCTTCCCACATTTTCGTAAGTTTTCCCAACATTGCTAGTCCTATTCTTTCCTTCAGCCTTGCTTTTTCCATTCCTTCCTTGATTTGACCCCTTCTGGGTTCTCCTTCTTTCTTCCATTCACCTTCTGCTTTCTGAGTTCTTATTTTCAGTGTTTCTAGTATTCTGCCAGGTTCTCCGTCTCCTGGGATTCCGTCAGTTGCAATTATACAACCGTCTTCTATTCACTCTTTGTATAATTTTTCTCCTCTCCGTTTCCACTCCTTTCCATCTTTTCCTCAGTTTGTTTCAAGGGTGGACTTCAGTACTTTCAGCACCCGTTCCGCCTCTGTGTGTCCCGCCATATTTATTTAACACTTTTTTCTTTTTATCTTTATTTTAGAAATTTTAAATTTTTTAATGATTCTATGTCTCACTTTTAATATATATTTTATTTTAATTTCTCTACCCTAGTATATCTATTCCCAATTGTTATTAACGGGTTATACGGTTTAAGCAGCTACAGACTTCTTTAACTCCTAATTAGTTTTCTATCAAGGTATACAGGTTTATTCATTTTAATAACCCGCATTCACTCTTTTGTTTCATTTGCAATCACTCTTTTATTACACTGGGATCATTTGCACTCTCATTCATACAACACCCTATACTTTAAAGTGCTCCTCCGATCTGGGTTGTATCCCCCAAGTACAACTCCCTGCCGAAGCGCAACACTATAGTGTACATTAAAGTGCTCCTACGATCCTAGCCGTACTAGTTACGGACCTTGCCGATAGCGCAACACTATCTAAAATTGTAAGTGTCCCTCTGATCCTAGCTGTACCCTCGTAGTTACGATCCTTGCCAGTAGCGCAACACTTTTAATCCAATAACTCCCTATACCCCCAGTACCCACCCCTGGTGGTCCTAGCCTGAGGATTTCAGTATTTTCCTGGTCCTAGCTGTACCCTCGTAGTTACGGACCTTGCCGGTGGAACAATACTCTATGGTACCATGGTTTAACATCACATTCACCACAGGTTTGCATGTCACAATATGGTGCTTATCTACTCATAATAATTCGTATAATAATTCATAATTTAGTTCACTTACATCAAACAGGTGTTTCACAAAATTAATTAGGATAAAGCCAATGTGCAGAACTTTAGTTATATAACAATAGGTGTCTGCTTACCTGTTTTTAGTTGTCTGGACTCTTTGTGAAACGACAGCGATGTCCAATCGGCCGGACAATACCCAGCGAAGTCCCTTTACCAGATCACATCGGCGGTCACCAATTGTCAAGTTGCGTCTATTCAAATCTGGTATAGGAACAAAAAGAGGTCAATATACGTCTTCTAAAATAGACTAGTATTTTAATTAATGAAAACACTTGAATGGTAAATATGATGTTCGTATATACGGGCCCACTGAAAAACCACGCAGGGCAGACAGAGAACTGAGCTTTTGTTATAAGTTCTTCTTTAAATACTCTGACAGAGATAGTTCCCGCTCTCTGCTGGGCCTGTCAGAGTAGAGGCTGGGTGTGGTTTAAACTTACCCAACCTATCGATGGCGCACAGGCTGGTCCCAGCTCCTTGGCGCTTCACTGTTGCCGGGCATTAGTTGTTATCTATACAACTTGTCTCGAGTCAGCAACCTCAGACATAGTTTGTTCTTCTTTGTAGCAGAACACATGTCCTTGAGCGGTTTAACAAAGAGGCAGTGTGTGTGTGAGTCACAAGTCTGTCTCAGCCTACCCCCTAACGGTTCCTCACATTAATCACAGCTTGTTATGTTAAACAATATATATCAGTACAGCACAAACCTATTATGTTTAATCATTCATGTATTCTTTCTAAGCTAGGCATCACATCTAGTTATAAGAAAATAGATCCCAACAACCTGTTAATTGAAATGCATTCCAGGTGACTACCTCATGAAGCTGGTTGAGAGAATGCCAAGAGTGTGCAAAGCTGTCATCAAGGCAAAGGGTGGCTACTTCGAAGAATCTAAAATCTAAAATATATTTTGATTTGTTTAACACTTTTTTGGTTACTACGCAATTCCATATGTGTAATTTCATAGTTGTGATGTCTTCACTATTATTCTACAATGTAGAAAATAGTAAAAAGAAAAGAAAAACCCTTGAATGAGTAGGTGTGTCCAAACTTTTGACTGGTACTGTACCACGAAGCTACTGCAAAATATAGTTTAATTAGTAGTTGAACTGCATGTAGTTCACTACTCCCCAACACTGCAGATAGCGGGGCCAAGATAGATAGTGAGCCATGCCAAGATTATGTTCTCCTTTGGGTTGTTTGTAGATGGGGTGTTGTTGTCAAATACTTTCACTTGTAATTCCTCTTTGGTCCCAAAGCTGTGGTCTAGGCCTACCTCAGAGACCTTTACATCAGTTGACCATGTAAGCCCTAAGCAGTGAGAATACTGGAAGTTCTGCTGATCCTTCAAAGCTTTTGAGTTTCGGGTTTTCATTATGAGTGGGCAAAACGCTTTGTTTACTTGTAATTCCTCTTTGGTCCCAAAGCTGTGGTCTAGGCCTACCTCAGAGACCTTTACATCAGTTGACCATGTAAGCACTAAGCAGTGAGAATACACAATGTCTAACGAGTTTTCTTCAGATGACTTAGGGCTCTATTCAATCCATAGTGCTGAAGATCCACTTTATTGCACGAGACTGTATTCACGGTAAATACTGCATATGTCGGCTCAATCGGAAATTACCTTTACATTTTTAAACGGATCTTCCTCGATACTGATTGAATCCATATCTTAACTGTGATTGGTTGTACAGTTGCCTTGGTGACCGGGTTTTCCCCAAATCCACAAACGGAGCCCTTGAGCCACTCTTGTGTACTGTTTACTATACGTCATTATGCTATCTCACCATAGGTCTGGTGGACTGTGATTAGCACTGTAGGCAACAGCAGGCAGATGGTTCAGAAAGCTCCAGAAAGTCTATTAGCTGAGACTTAACTTGGAATTTCCTTGGGGATCAGTAGGCCTGTCAGTTGGCGTCTCTGGCAATACATTACCCTCCAATCGTATAGGTTTATCAGTGTCACACCAAGTATTTGTTTATTTTGTTAGATAAATTGTTTCACAAATACTTCAAAGAACCCCAAGGATAGATAGTTTTTAAGTCATCTCTCATTAACAAATGAGACTACCCACTGTCATATTCTACAGTGTCAACACAAGTCTAGCACCACACACCTAGAGCTAGAGTAGCTGTTAACGCGCCTCAAAGAGCAGAGCTATTGATCCAATTGACCCTGTGAAGCAACTGTGTTGGGATAATGAGCACTGAGACAACCGTCTTAAGAAAATCAGGCTCCAGGGAGTGTAACAGTGACCTCAGAGTCCTGGGTGGGTGAGCTTGCCTTGTGTCTTTAGTTAGCTACAAAGCCATTCACAAGCACTAGCAGCAGCCACGTCTGGAGTTGTGTATCTTTCTTGAGATCTAAAGTAGACAAGTGACGTACCTGTAGTTGTGTGACGTTCTATACTTTATGCGCAAGGCCAAATGTTTGAGTTGGAACAGTATGGCACTGTGTGTCAAAAGAGTCACCAGAAGGCCACTGACTTACAATAACTAAAGCAGTAAACATACATCCAAAAAGAGGGATGTGTCACTGATTTTTGAATGTGGTATGTGTTTTTCAGAATGGGCTGATAGTAGCCTGTTACATCGGCTGGGTGGATGTGGTCATAGCGCTCTCTCAGTGTCCCCACATCGATGTCAATTGGCAAGACAACGAGGGGAATACAGCCCTCATGACAGCTGCTCAAGCAGGTAAGAAATCTACAGATGTTTCAATGCTGGCAGGTTGGTTGGTTCCTAGTACAGTATATTTTGGGAATGTGTCATGAACGAATATGATTATTCTAAATGAAAACAGCCAGATTAAAACAAAAGTTTTGATCTGAAAATAATTAGTATAATTAAAATTGGTTCATTGTGGTCCTCTGTAGCTCAATTGGTAACGCCAGGGTAGTGGGTTCGATCCCCGGGACCACCCATACGTAAAAATGTTTGCACACATGACTGTAAGTCGCTTTGGATAAAAGCGTCTGCTAAATGGCATATTATATTATTATATTATTATTGTGAATAAGGTGAATAACACATTTGGTTATTTTTTAATATCAGGCAACATTATGATATCCAGCTGCTTGATCAACTACTTCCCCAACCTAGAGCGTAGGAACTGCCATGGATTCACCGCTTTGATGAAGGCAGCCATGCAAGGGAGGGCAGGTAAAGCTATAATATTTATTTTTTTCTATATAATTTTTACAACGTTTACTTTTTCTTTATTTTGTTGCTAGGCCCACTGTGAAGAAGAATAAGTTTGTAAAGTTACAGATGTCGGATCTTAATTGTATATTTTCTCGCAGAAAAACTTCCTGAGCATCAGGAAATTCAAATGAGATTTAGATACGTTCACTGAAAAACTGCAGTTCTCTTTCACCACATTCCGGGGCAGTCGAGTCGTTTGGAACAGTGCCAGCTATCAAACTCATCCTCCCTCTCTCGCGGTTGTCACTAGTTAGCACAGCTACAAAGTCCAAGTTGGCTATATAGTAAAGATTCATGAAAACAAAAATGTGGTTTCTGGTCATAATTTAACATTAGGGTTAGGTATAAGGTTAGCAGTGTGATTAAGGTTAGGGTTAGGTTTAAAATCAGATTTTAAGAAGAGAAATTGCAGAAATAGGTGGGGTTTAGCCATAATTATGACTTTGAGGCTGTAGTAATTAGTGATGACCCTCTCTAACTCGCTAAAATGTTAAAAGCGCCAGACAGAATATGAATAAATGTACTACTGCTACTGTAGGCATATAGATCCTATTACTGCAACATTCAAATGTGCATTTATCTGAAATGCATCCATACACATCAACAACTGAACCAGTATCTGGGCAAAGGAGACAATGAATAGGACGAGATCTCTCTGCCCAGAAAGCTACACTACATGACCAAAAGTATGTGGACACGTGCTCGTCGAACATCTCATTCCAAAATCATGGGCAAAAATATGGAGTTGCTCCCCCTTTGCTTCTATAAACAGCCTCCACTCTTCTGGGAAGACTTTCCGCTAGATGTTGGAAGATTCCTGCGGGGACTTGCTTCCATTTAGCCACAAGAGCATTGACACTTTTTCGGTATATATGTATATGCTCTTTCCATGACATAGACTGACCAGGTGAAACCAGGGGAAAGCTATGATCCCTTATTGATGTCACTTGTTAAATCCACTTCAATCAGTGTAGATGAAGGGGAGGAGATAGATTACAGAAGGATTTTTAAGCCTTGAGACAATTGAGACATGGATTGTGAATGTGTGAAAGACAAAATATTTAAGTGCCTTTGAACTGGGTATGGTAGTAGGTGCCAGGAGCACCGGTTTGAGTGTGTCAAGAACTGCAACACTGTTGGGTTTTTCACACTCAACAGTTTCCCGTGTGTATCAAGAATTGTCCACCACCCAAAGGACATCCAGCCAACTTAACACAACGGTGGGAAGCATTGAAGTTAACATGGGCCAGCATCCTTGTGGAATGCTGTCAACACTTTGTAGAGGACATCTTAACGTTTCTAGCGAACCTAAGGTTACGAATCAACTGTCAAAATTTAGTTGTTGAACTGGTGCCAAGTGGCCATGCAGTCTAAGGTACAATGTAGGTACGTTACTGTATTGTATGCAAACACTGTTTCTTCAGATATTCAAATACTCCTGCTGCTCCTATATTCCTCCTGTGATGAAACGGGTCAAATTAAGATCCGACATCTGTAAGAGCTCCGATAAATGTAAACATTTTGAAATGACAATTGAATACCAACACATTCAATGCCTCTCTTTATTTGTGTATTCCCTCTACAAGGAGCGGACATGGAGGCGAGGGACTACAGCCGCAAGATGACCTCCAGGGAGTGGGCTTTGTTCACATGCCGCTATGAGCCGTGCGCCGAGCAGTTCTGTGACTCCTACAAGCTGGAATGGCCCATGCTGCAGGAGCTAGTGACCCAATGCCAGGAGTCCAAGAGCTGCTGGCAGAAGGTGGCAGACAAGGCCTGCTGCAGGTTCTCCCTCCGCATGAAGATGGACCCCGTGGATTCCGGTGTGATGGACCACATGGTGCGCATCACTACCGCCCTGTCCAGCCCATTGATCGCCACCGCCTGCCACACCGTGGCCCCGAGAAGCCCACCCTGCATCGAGAAGCGGCACTATGCCATGCCGGAGATCCTCAGGAAGCAGCGAGTGGACGAGCTGAAGCGCCTGGGCCCCAACCGCTTCAACAACAACAAGAAGCTGTTCAATAACTCCCAGGTGCAGTTGGTTCCTAAGAAGAGGGCCAGCCTGCAGACCCAAATGTTGCAAAAAGTTGCGGTGGCCGGTACTTCGGCCCTGAGGCGCACCAGCTTGCTGCCCCTGAACATGATGAGGAGGAGCAGTATCAGGCCTGGCATTGTGGTCCCCAAGGTGAGGCTGTGCAAGGTCCCCTCTGGGCCCAACCCTGAGAAGAGAAGGAAGAGCAAGGACCCCGAGCTCCTCCAGCTCCCCAAGTGGAGGTACAAAGAGGCTAAGGAGGAGAGGAGGAAGCAAGAGGAGGAGGGGAAGAAGAGACGTTTACCCACAGTGAGGAGGCGGTGAAAGACTTGAGCTATGAGGAGAGGTCAAATTGCTTTTCAAGAGCCTTGGGGTGCGAGCCAACTGTAATTGGTTATGAACTGTGGAGTTGAAGTTATCACCAGCATTTGAGATTTTAAAGACTGTGCCACTTGATTTAACTGTAGCCATGTAGAGCTATCTTTTCCTGTCCCAGATTGGTTACTCTGTTTCTGGCTTTTGACAGTGATGGGAAAGGAACACTTGGCTTGAACTGTGTACTCATTGTGAGGAATTCATACTTGAACTTTGATACAGATTTATTTTTGTTTGCATTCTTCAGATTTCTTCGGATTATGCATTTCTCCATTTAATCTGCATTTCTTCAGATTATGACTATGTTTTATATCTCCATTGTAAAAATGATAACTCAAACACATACAATACCTTTGCACATTGTTTATTGTGTCAATGTTTTGGTCAGAGACCTTTTCATCTCCACCAAAAAAATGTATGTTTGTCTGGGTTTTAGGGATATTCTCAAAGCAGACAATACACGAATCAGTTGGATGTATGAATAGGTAACAGCCAAAATAAAGGAAACACCAACATAAAGTGTCTTAATAGGGCGTTGGGCCACCACGAGCCAGAACAGCTTGAATTAACCTAGGCATAGATTCTACAAGTGACTGGAACTCTATTGGAGGGATGTGACACCATTCTTCAATGAGAAATTCCATAATTTGGTGTTTTGTTGATGGTGGTAGAAAACGTTTTCTCAAGCGCCACTCCAGAATCTCCCATAAGTGTTTGATTGAGTTGAGATCTGATGACTGAGACGGCCATGGCATATGGTTTACATTGTTTTCATGCTCATCAAACCATTCAGTGACCTCTTGTGCCCTGTGGATGGGGGCATTGTCATCCTATCGGGGTATAGCCATGGTAGCCAACATTTTTATACATGACGGGATGTTAATAGCTTAATTAACTCACCAACCACACCTGTGTGAAAGCATCTGCTTTCAATATACATTACATGACCAAAAGTATGTGGACACCTGCTCGTCGAACATCTAATTCCAAAATCATGGGCATTAATATGGAGTTGGTCCCCCCATTGCTGCTATTACAGCCTCCACTCTTCTGGGAAGGCTTTCCACTAGATGTTGGAACATTCCTGCGGGGACTTGCTTCCATTCAGCCACAATAGCATTAGTTCTGTTGGGCACTGATGTTGGGTGATTAGGACTGGCTTGCAGTCGGCGTTCCAATTCATCTCAAAGGTGTTCGATGAGGTTGAGGTCAGGGCTCTGTGGTGGCCAGTCAAACCCAGATTTGTCCGTCGGACTGCCAGATGGTGAAGCGTGATTCATCACTCCAGAGAACGCATTTCTACTGCTCCAGAGTCCAATGGCAGTGAGCTTTACACCACTCCAGCTGACGCTTGGCATTGCACATGGTGATCTTAGGCTTGTGTGTGGCTGCTCTGCCATGGAAACCCATTTCATGAAGCTCCCGATGAACAGTTATTGTGCTGATGTTGCTTCCAGAGGCAGTTTGGAACACGGTAGTGAGTGTTGCAACCGAGGACAGACGATTTTAACGCGCTACGCACTTCAGCGGTCCCGTTCTGTGAGCTTGTGTGGCCTACCACTTCGCGACTGAGCCATTGTTGCTCCTAGACGTTTCCACTTCACAATAACAGCACTTACAGCTGACTGGGGCAGCTCTAGCAGGGAAGACTTTTGACACGTTGAAAGTCACTGAGCTCTTCAGTAAGGCCATTCTACTGCCAATGTTTGTCTATGGAGATTGCATGGCGGTGTGCTCAATTTTATTTAGCTGAATCCACTCATTTGAAGGGATGTCCACATACTTTTGTATATATAGTGCACTTTGTATCCCTAATTTACTAAAGTGTTTCCTTTACTTTGGCAGTTACCTGTATATCTCTGTTCTGAGTCTCAGAAATCAGCACACTATATATTTACAGAAACAGGCAATAGGCTCCTGCCCTATTCTGGCTCAGACAAGGCTGCTTACTTTATATATGATGATGCATCTGATGTGATAATGAATATATATTTACATTTCACAGACACTCTTATCCAGAGCAACTTACAGTAGTGAGTGCATATATTTTCATACTGGTCCCCTGTGGGAATTGAATCCACAACCCTGGCGTTGCAAGCACCATGTACTACCAACTGAGCCACACATGACATATAAGATATAAGGAGAGGGTAGATTATAGCAATTTCTACTGTAACACTGAAGAAGCAAAACAGAGTCCACAGCAGGGTATTTTTATTTCACCACACAGATATCCCAGCAAACATGTCCACATTGGCAAGATGTGGGCCCAACGCAGACTAAAATATTGGCCCCATGTAGGCTGCCCATATTGGGCCGATACGTCTTTGTTATTTAATAGGAATTCATTTATTTATAATGTATTTATGGAACTTTTAATTCAATGCATAAATTGTATAATTTTCAAGCCTTAAAGGCATGGGGCGGCACACAATTGGCCCAGCGTCGTCCAGGGTAGGGGAGGGAATGGCCGGCAGGGATGTAGCTCAGTTGGTAGAGCATGGCGTTTGCAACGCCAGGGTTGTGGGTTCGATTCCCATGGGGCTATGAAAAATAAAAAAATAATGTATGCACTCACTAACTGTAAGTCGCTCTGGATAAGAGCATCTGCTAAATGACTAAAATGTATTTAAGGAACATGATACATTGTATCAGAATGGCAACCAAGTTTTTACTATCAAATATTTGTTTGTTTTTTTATAAGAGAAACTTCCGTTTCTCATATGTCACATGCCCATATTTAAGTCTTTTTAAAGACTTCATCAGTGGCAGCATACAATATATTTTTTTTTTTATGTAACAAAGAAAAAAACTGATCCCATACTCTGTTAGGACACTCTCAGTAACAGTTGCACAAAAATAACTGTGTGCAAACCATGCCCCCAAATATTCTAATGAGACCCCGCCTCTTGCTGGGCTTGTTTTGGGCTAGCCCCTGTTGGGCTGTTGTAGGCTAGCCTGTGTTGGGCTGGTGTGGGATTGGTGTGGGCTAGCCTGTGTTGGGCTGGTGTGGGATTGGTGTAGGCTAGCCTGTGTTGGGCTGGTGTGGGATTGGTGTGGGCTAGCCTGTGTTGGGCTGGTGTGGGATTGGTGTAGGCTAGCCTGTGTTGGGCTGGTGTGGGATTGGTGTGGGCTAGCCTGTGTTGGGTTTTGTGTGGGCTAATCATGTTGGGCTTGGTGTTGGGCTGATGTAGGCTTGACCATGTTGGGCTGATGTGGGATTGGTGTGGGCTAGCACGTATCGGGCTAATGTGGGATTGCTGTGGGCTAGCCTGTGCTGGCCTAGCCCATGTTGGGCTGGTGTGGGCTTGTTGTGGGCTAGCCCGTGCCCACATTGCCCACCAAATACCCACATGGGGTCAATGGGGTCATGTTTGCTGGGATGGCAGGACAGGTGGGAAATTCTCCACATTAAGCAAGCAGAGCATGGGCTGCTAAAGCTATGCCAACAGAAGACTGACCAATGTGGAGTGGGACATTTCGGTGCCAAATGAGCCTCTGTCAGTATGCCCAGTCGGTACTCATTCAGGTAGATTTGGCTGGAAGAATGTAAATTGACCGTTTGACTGGGCAATTCAAAAGGTTTCTCAAGATGAGCTCAATGCAATGAATAGGTGATGTACAGGTAACTGGCAAAATAAAGGAAACACCAACATAAAGCATCTTAATAGGGTGACGCAGTGGTCTAAGGCACTGCATTGCAGTGCTAGCTGTGCCGCTAGAGATCCTGGTTCGTGTCCAGGCTCTGTCTCAGCCAGCCGCGACCGGGAGACCCATGGGCGGCGCACAATTGGTCTAGCGTCATCCAAGATAGGGGAGGGTTTGGCCGGCAGGGATGAGGGTTCGTTTCCCACAGGGGGGCCAGTCTAAAAAAAAAAAAAACATGTATGCGTTCACTAACTGTAAGTCACTCTGGATAAGAGCGTCTGCTAAATGACTTAAATGTAAAAATGTGTTGGCCCGCCAGAACAGCTTCGATGCGCCTTGGCATGGATTTTACAAGTGTCTGGAACTCTATTGGAAGGATGCGACACCATTCTTCCACGAAAAATTCCATAATTTTGTGTTTTGTTGATGGCAATGGAAAATGCTGTCTCAGGTGTTGTTCCAGAATCTCCCATGTGTTCAATTGGGTTCAGATCTGGTGACTGACACACATATACATATATATATACAGTACCAGTCAAAAGTTTGGACACACCTACTCATTTACTTTATTTTTACTATTTCCTACATTGTAGAATAATAGTGAAGACATCACAACTATGAAAAAACACATATGGAATCATGTAGTAACCAAAAAAGTGTTAAACAAATCAAAATATATTTTATATTTGAGATTCTTCAAATAGCCACCCGTTGCCTTGATGACAGCTTTGCACACTCTTGGCATTCTCTCAACCAGCATCACCTGTAATGCTTTTCCAAGAGTCTTGAAGGAGTTCCCGCGTATGCTGAGCACTTGTTGGCTGCTTTTCCTTCACTCTGCGGTCCATCTCATCCCAAACCATTTCAATTGGTTTGAGGTCGGGGGATTGTAGAGGCCAGGTCATCTGATGCAGCACTCCATCACTCTCCTTCTTGGTAAAATAGCCCTTACACAGCCTGGAGGTGTGTTGGGTCATTGTCCTGTTGAAAAACAAATGATAGTCCCACTAAGCCCAAACCAGATGGGATGACGTATCGCTGCAGAATGCTGTGGTAGCCATGCTGGTAAAGTGTGCCTTGAATTCTAAATCAATCACAGACAGTGTCACCAGCAAAGCACCCCCACACCATAACACCTCCTCCTCCATGCTTTGCGGAGGGAAATACACATGCGGAGATCATCCATTCACCAACACCGCGTCTCACAAAGACACGGCAGTTGGAACCAAAAATCTCCAATTTGGACTCCAGACCAAAGGACACATTTTAATTTCCACCGGTCTAATGTCCATTGCTCGTGTTTCTTGGCCCAAGCAAGTCTCTTCTTCTTATTGGTGTCTTTAGTAGTGGTTTATTTGCAGCAATTCGACCATGAAGGCCTGATTCACACAGTCTCCCTTGAACAGTTGATGTTGAGATGTGTCTGTTACTTGAACTCTGTGAAGCATTTATTTGGGTTGCAATTTCTGAGTCTGGTAACTCTAATGAACTCTGGATCTTCCAATCCTGTAGCGGTCCTCATGAGAGCCAGTTTCATCATAGCGCTTGATGGTTTTTGCGACTGCACTTGAAGAAACTTTCAAAGTTCTTGAAATGTTCCGTATTGACTGGCCTTCATGTCTTAAAGTAATGATGGACTGTCGTTTCTCTTTGCTTATTCAAGCTGTTCTTGCCATAATATGGACTTGGTCTTTTACCAAATAGGGCTATCTTCTGTATACCCCCCTACCTTGTCACAACACAACTGATTGGCTCAAACGCATTAAGGAAAGAAATTCCTCAAATTAACTTTTAAGAAGGCACATCTGTTAATTGACACTACATGACTACGTGACTACCTCATGAAGCTGGTTGAGAGAATGCCAAGAGTGTGCAAAGCTGTCATCAAGGCAAAGGTTGGCTATTTGAAGAATCTCAAATATAAAATATATTTTATAACAGCCAGCAAAGTAGCTTCATTTGCATGTGTTTAAAGCTGTTTTCTAGTGACATTTATTTGGAGACATCCATAACAATGTGCTAATGAGGCGCGATTTCGCCTGGCATTGAGAATGTGCTCACTCATCAGGACACTGTTGTTCAGAGGAGCTAGCCAACAACACAGCTACAGTAACACAATCACTTCAAACTGCGTTTCGTTTGACCTTTTTTCAATTGACCTTTTTTTTGTATATATCCATAAAAATTATGACAGCTGATTCATGATTTCGACTGGCTGAGAAACGCTGCCTGCCTTTCTGTCTCGTCCCGACACGTTCAATATTATGGGACAGCAGGTGATCGAATTTGAATATTGAAACAATGAGACAGACAGCAAGGGTTATACAAATCTCCAGTGTTGAAAACTAAATGGTAGTCTAAAAGAAATGTGAGATAATGTCTAGATGCTTTTTATAGTGGAGATCAAGTGTATAAAGTGCCTGACTGGATTGAAGAGACAGTGTAAATAGGCATTTTAACGTCATAGATTTAGCTGGTGGTAACTTCTGGAATAGACACCGGCTGGAATGCGATTTTAACCGATTAGCATTCAGGATTAGACCCACCCGGTGTATAAGTGATTTTAACCAATTATGAGTAGGCATTGCCTACTAATTGTCTATTAATTGGTTGATGATGTCATCAGAAACACTTGTCTTCTTTTTTAACAAAAAACATAGAAACACACCATTTTCACATATGTTGATCTTGGAGTGGTGCTGGAGATTAACAGTAGAAAACTATTTGGCTTACTATAAATCAGAAGGCTATTTTACGTTTTATTTTTTTTTAATGCTCTTTGTCTATGGTAAAAAGACAATCCACAGAAATCGGTGCACCTCCATATGAATATGATTGAATATTCAATATGGTCCAGGTGATTATGTAACGGCTCTATATTCTCTGCAGCATCACATACAGTATTTGTATAATCACAATGTCACATCATATTAGCATGTTTCACATTCATGAAGGGAGAAAATGTTGTTTACTGTTCAATCTAACATCAAATTCATGGGCCATGCAGTAGGTATTCGGTATCTGTATCTAAAGCGTACATCACAGGAGTAGTACCAGGCCTTGCAGGGTAAAATGGCAGACCTGATCTGCATGAGTCACTAGCTGCCCACTAGAGGGCACTGCAGACTCTTCCAAGCTTTTGACGTTGACAGGCTACACACTGCATGCTCCTTTCCAGCAGACTGGCCTTATAATGATGGATTCTCCCAGGATTAGCGAAGCAATACACATTTTAAGAGACAATGGAATATTCCATCTCTTACTTTTTAGAAGCTTAGATCGCTTCTTTTTAGCTATACAAAATGCTGTATCTGACACACTGGTGAAAAATGTGAGCATTTTCACAGAGTTAGCCATAGGCCTACTTGTGCCTCCCTTCATCCATTCATAATCTATATTCTTAGTTTTTAGAGAGAAGCTTTGGGAGCATTTCTCATGGAGATCTATAGATATAGGCCAGGCAGTGTATACAGACAGTGTATACAGCATATTTCTGATGGGCACCACGGTGGCATGACGATGGGCATGGAGGATAACCTCAGGCTTTCCATTACCCAACTAGGCCTGCAGCCTGGCTATTAACACCTATCACAGTGGTAATCTCACAAGGCTGCGGCTCACACAGACCTGTCAGAATTACCTCCACTCAATGTCACAGAGAAAACAATTAGAGAGAAACTGTAAGGACACCCCTCACTGTGGAGGATTTCTATCAGACACTAATTGGTGTGAAACTCTTCACTAGGCCTTTGGAATAGGAAAGACATAAGCATTGTGGATTGGAATAAGAAAAACAAATTCTTTATAAAAATAAAAAATAAACTCCAAGTAACTGCAACATTCTACTGTAACCTTCAGCACGTCTAATAGAAATTGCTGTAATTTTGAATTAACAGATTCCAAGCTACAAATGAAAAAGTTCACTGCACTTAAAGAATATGGTAAGTGACTGATTGGAATGTTAATGAAAATCTCACAACTTTTTATTCCAGACTGTTACACCTGTTTCCCACTGGGCGCAGACGTCATTTCAACATCTAGTTTTGATTTAATTTTGGTTGATTTGTCAACTAACGCTAAATCTATGTGAAATCAACAAAACATGTCACCATGTTATTGGATTTAGGTTAAAAGTTGGGTGAAAAAACGAATTCCCTTACATTGATTACTTTTTGCAAATCCAATCAGTTTTCCATGTTCATTCAATGTCATTACATTACATTTTTGGGTTGCAATGATGTAGAAACAACATTGATTCAACCAGTTTTTGCCCAGTGGGCTGTCTCCATTGGTTACAGGGGAAGTTAAGGAAACACTGTGTTCTGAATCTGGAACATCAATTCATCAAATCAACACTCAGACACACAGGGCATTGTCTCATCCACAACAGTGTCTCATCCACAATGTGATGAAAATGGGCTCTCATTGCAGATCAAACTTCTTTGTATTTGAGCTGAATTCAATTACTTCAAAGAAACAAAATATATATTTTTTCTTTTACTAAACTGAATGAGCATATTCATGTAGAGGAGTAAACATAATTATTCTGGCTGAACCAAAGGTTTTCGAACATAGAGAGTACAGGCAGACCACACACAAAAAAATCTTGGTAACGAACAAACAACCCCCAAAACAGTTACTCTTAGATGGTCAGTTTATATTTTTGTAGCAGTTGCAATCTGTTGAGGCAATAAAAAGTTTCACAAGTCTTTAAAACACATTGTCTAGCAACAAAAAGGTTACTGACATTGTTCAATACAGTTTGTCAGGTATGCCTACTTTTCACAAGGACTGTCTGTTTTCAGATGCTTACTAATTAGAAGAGGGATCATTGTAGGATATGTTGAACAATTTGGGGGTTTGCATCATTTATTAATTGTTGAAGCATCTGAAGATGACCAAGATATTTAAAAATGATATGTAGGGGAGACCAGGGCTTGTTGTCACGACTTTCAAGATTTCTTATTTTGGTAACACTTTATTTGGATAGTCCATCTGTAGATGCTCTACAGACTATCAGTAAAATTTCAACTATCTACTAACCCTAGCCCTAACCCTTACCCTAACTCTAACCTTAACCCTTATTTTAAACCATACCCTGACCCTAACTGTAACCTTAGCAAGCAGTTGTTTTCCAACAGATAGACTATCTAAATAAGTGTGACCCTTTTTTTCTCCTCAATTCAGCTTTAGTGTGTAGCCTACCACCATTTGTTTCACTTTGATTTAAAGAAGAGTTGTTCATGCATTACTGGGCAATTCAATATTTGTTTATCTATGTTGCCACATAATCAAAGGAGGGCTCGTTATGAAACCGTGTGTCATGCTGGGGGAAACCACTTCACGTTCCATCTTTTTGACGGATAAACACGCACACTGGATCATCAGCTCCACTGTTGATAACTGTACACCCCGTTGATATCGAGAAGTTGGAGGAAATCCAACAAGGATAAAGGGGATCATTTTCTTAGATGGTGATGAAAGACATTCACCTGTGACAATTTCAATATTCAAAGCTAGGGATATGAAGTGGCTAAATACATTCCATAAACACCAAAATACAAAGATCTGAAGGTATACATTTTAGTACATTTTCTTATAGTTACGAGGTCAGTGACAACTTCCGTTTCTCTGTGGATATTCCGCTCCTGGTCTCCCCTATTTCACATAGCAACAACATGACTACACAAAGTCTACATTTTAGTGTGTAGACCAGAAAATTAAGGTGAAAAAAAACCTACATGTAAAGTCTCTTCCATAATGTTGCTGCTTTAAGTGACATCCACATCTGCACATAAAAAGTATATATTTATATTTATATAATATATATTCATACTCTATTAACAGTCTACCATGAACATAATTGCCAACCCTCTCTGGAAAAGAAAACGAACTTTCTCAAACATTGATTATTTTACAACACAGACCCAACTAATTTGTACATCTTTGGAGGGAATTAAGCTCTCAAAGATCTTATTTTCGTCTACTGGTAATGTTCCAGTCTTGTTACAGTGTATATATAGCTTTATTCCATTAAAACACATAAAAAAAGCATTTACAAACTGGAATCATTAGAACCAACGACTTGCTGTTGAACGTAAACTTCAACAGAAGTTCAACGTTACCCCTCGGCTTGGAGATAACCATGTTTGGCACATTTAAAAACTGACCATGAGCACAGTTCACTAGGAGGCTTGTGGAGGAACAAACTTGTTTTCATGTAGATATGGTTTGACAAACAAAATTGCATGGCGTGTTAGGAAATCAAAAGTATTTTGAGTATATCTACAGTCCATCCGTAAACTGTTTTAGGCAGTGGAAGAGCACCAAGGGAGTGGAATGATGCTGTTGAGCTGGTTAACTCGTTTAGTTCCACCAATTCACATCATCAGATTAGCAATAACTTTAACATTCTTTCTTAATTTTTCTGCTAAAACATATTTGCTTGTATTGGTTTGTTTGTGTGCAGATATTGTACTCTCCATTATCCCCCCAGAATGTAACAGACAGATTGACGTTATGTTGAGACACTGAGGGAAGGGACACAGGCCTTTGTGTAATATACACAATGCACTTGTATCTCTGTAATGTACATCAAATACTTAACACCAGAATTCTGAATTAAAAAAGTAGAAATAAAAAAGGAATCGTAACAAATCAAAAGATACAAAGTCTAGAAGCAATTCCTTTGCCCAGAGAGGACACTCCTTACATACAACACAGGTTGAAGCCGTAAGTTAATCCTAATAAGAGTTTGTGACTGACAACTATTCTCTAGCTTGTGTATGACACTTCATTTTCTTGTGCTTCACATACTAATCCCTTTACTATACCACATATTTACAGTTGTCTTCTGTCTAGAATACTCCTGATCATCTCCAAAATATTCCGCTCCTCACACTTCAAAGCTCCAAGCTTCTGGTGGTGACCCCATCATTTAACGCCTTCCTTTTGCCTTTTGTGAGTCGTTTCCTTACAAGATCATACTCTTTCTTTCTTCCTCTCTCTCTTTCCCTCCCTCCTTCTCTCTTTCCGACTCTCTTTCTATTCCTTCTGCTCTGTGACTCTCTCTCTCTCTTTCTCTCTCGTTTTCTTTCTTCAAAGACACATGGGCGTGGGACCTCTCTCTCTCTAGGACAAACTAAACTCGCTGAAAAAATGTATTGTGGTGTGCATGCAAACATGCATGGCCTGTCTGTCTTACTCTCTCTTTCAGCTCCTCTACCCCCATCATAGCACAGCACACTGCTGACGACCAGTCCTTCCTCTACAGTCCACTAGACCCAGGAGTCCGGGGAGGCCGGGTAGTGACTGGTCTCATAGTTGAGTTCACTATAGGGGCGGGACGCTGAGTAGAAGTCCACATAGTTGCCGGTGGACTTGAGGCCCAGGTGCATGTTCAAGTCTGTGGCCTGGGGAGGGCGTTGGTGCACCTGGTCCTCGTAGAACGCCTCCTCAAACTGTACTCCAGGAGGGTTCTGGAACGGAGGGTAGGGCTCCTGGCCTGGGTTGGGGCCCTGGGAAGGGACCTAGGGAACACACACAGAGGTTAGAGCACTACTCTGCTACTGGTGAGACAGTAGACTCTTAGAAAAAAAGGTGCTATGTAGAACCTAAAAGGGTTCTTCGGCTGTCCCCATAGGAGAACCCTTTGAAGAACCCTTTTGGTTCCAGGTAGAACCTTTTTGAGTTCCAAGTAGAATCCTTTACACAGAGGGTTCTACATGGAACCCAAAAGAGTTCTACCTGGAACCAAAAATGGTTCTCCTATGGGGACAGCCAAAGAATCCTTTTGCAACCCTTTTTTCTAAGAGTTTACCTAGCAGTGAGCGTTGCTCTTGTAATGATATCAAGTAATTTCTTAAATCCTTACCTGGTTGTGTTTGATCTCATCACTGGGAGAGACGTAGGCACCTCGGAACAATGTTGAGGTTCCACTTGAGATTTGAACTACAGGTGGGAGAGAAACAGAGAGAAGGTATGTGGTCATTGTTGCCAAGTTGATTATTATGAAACAAAAAGGCTTCACGCTGGTTTTACAGTACACATCATCTGATGAAAACACACTGAATCCAGAAACGAGGAGGAAGCTGACGGAGGCACTGAAACTCCTTCCTACCTGCCATGGCATCTTTTCTCGAAGTGTGCTCACCCTTGTTGCCATGGTAACTGGCATTGGTGCCCGTCGACTCGTAGTCTGTCTTCCTCTCCTTAATGCTGACCATCTCTCGGGGAGAGGCAGGGGCACTGGCTGCAAACACACAGATGACGCATCAGGTATATAATTAGCGGTAAAAGACGTTTGACATCCATTTAAGTCCCTTCGTCATGTATATATATATGAACAAATATATAAACGCAACATTTTACTGAGTTACAGTTCATATAAGGAAATCAGTCAATTGAAATAGATTCATTAGGCACTAATCTATGGATTTCACATGACTGGGAATACAGATATGCATCTGTTGGTCACAGATACCTTAAAAAAAAAGGAAGGGGCATGGATCAGAAAACCAGTCAGTATCTGGTGTGACCACCATTTGCCTCATGCAGCGTGACACATCTCCTTTGCATAGAGTTGATCAGGCTGTTGATTGTGGCCTGTGGAATGTTGTCCCACACCTCTTCAATGGCTGTGCGAAGTTGCTGGATATGGGCGGGAACTGGAACACGCTGTTGTACACATCGATCCAGAGCATCCCAAACATTTTCAATGGGTGACATGTCTGGTGAGTATGCAGGCCATGGAAGAACTGGGACATGTTCAGCTTCCAGGAATTGTGTACAGATCCTTGCGACATGGGGATGTGCATTATCATGCTGAAACATGAGGTGATGGAGGCGGATGAATGGCACGACAATGGGCCTCAGGATCTTGTCACGGTATCTCTGTGCATTCAAATTGCCATCGATAAAATGCAATTGTGTTCGTTTTCTGTAGCTTATGCCTACCCATAACATAACCCCACCGCCACCATGGGGCACTCTGTTCGCAACGTTGGCATCAGCAAACCGTTTGCCCACACGACGCCATACATGCTGTCTGCCATCTGCCAGGTACATTTGAAACCGGGATTCATCCGTGAAGAGCACACTTCTCCAGCATCCCAGTGGCCATCGACGGTAAGCATTTGCCCACTGAAGTCGGTTATGACGCCGAACTGCAGTCAGGTCAAGACCATGGTGAGGACGATGAGCTTCCCTGAGATGGTTTCTGACAGTTTGTGCAGAACTTCTTCGGTTGTGCAAACCCACAGTTTCATCAGCTGTCCGGATGGCTGGTCTCAGACCATCCCACAGGTGAAGAAGTCGGATGTGGAGGTCCTGGGCTGGTGTGGTTATACGTGGTCTGTGGTTGTGAGGCCGGTTGGATGTACTGCCAAATTCTCTAAAACGACGTTGGAGGAGGCTTATGGTAGAGAAATTAACACACAATTCTCTGGCCACAGCTCTAGTGGACATTCCTGCAATCAGCATGCCAATTGCACGCTCTCTCAAAACTTGAGACATCTGTGGCATTGTGTTGTGTGACAAAACTGCACATTTTAGAGTGGCCTTTTATTGTCCCCAGCACAAGGTACACCTGTGTAATAATGATGCTGTTTAATCAGCTTCTTGATATGCCACACCTGTCAGGAGAAATGCTGACTAAAAGGGATCTAAACAAATTTGTGCACACATTTGAGAGAAATAAGCTTTTTGTGTGTTTGGAACATTTCTGGGATCTTTTATTTCAGCTCATAAAACATGGGACCAACACTTTACATGTTGCGTTTATATTTTTGTTCAGCATAAGATCCTCCCACTCTTGTACATTAACACATTCTGTTGAAACAGGTCAAGGAAAGCTGACAGTGAAGCAGCTGATGACATCATCAGAGAAAACATGCATGTAATGAAAACAAATACATAGACCTAACTATATACTGGTCTAACATCCACAAATGACTCTTCTGTGAAATCTTTACTCAGAGAATGTATTGCTTTCTAATAGGATCCATTAAGTTCAGTATTTCCACTTTGATGTTCATTAAACTCCAATTAGAGCACCCTGTAACATAAAATGTCCTGAACAAAATCAACAAACACCCTCTCGTCCAAGAAAATCATTTTATAATCACCATTAAACGCAGCCAAAGGCTACAGTACCAAGTTATAGGTTTCAATAACAGCAGTCCCAATACCTCGTACATTTACATTTTAGTCATTTAGCAGATGCTCTTCCCCAAAGTGACTTATAGTCAGTGCATTTTGACGACTATTCAAGTTTAGTAGGTTTATTCTGCCCCTAGAGCTAACTGTGTCTCCCATGGGCTCTCCTATGAGGCTGCTGTGGTGAGGAACAGAGCCTGAGCTGTGGCATTCAAACTAAAAACATTTGCTTGGTGTGTGTCATCCGAGTCATCCCCCAGCCTCCTCCTCCTTTCCTCTTCTCTCCTTTCATCTCAAAGGGTAAGTGAGTAACTGGCAGTTGCTTATTAGTGTCTGTGCACCTCTGTGTCTGGGCAGACACCACCTTAACCTTCATTCATCCTATCTTTTATCTGAAATATTACTACGTTTTCAGAATCTTTATGTCTGAAATGCATGGTCAAAATGTTCTGTGTTACTATGGCTATGTCTGGCAATTAAAGCTCTAAAGATGGGGTGTCAAACTCATTCCACGGAGGGCCGAGTGTGTGGGTTTTTGGTTTTTCCTTTCAATTAAGCCCTAGACAACCAGGTGAGCGGAGCTCCTTACTAATTAGTGACCTTAATTTATCAATCAAGTCCAAGGGTGGAGCGAAAACCTGCAGACACTCAGCCCTCCGTGGAATGAGTTTGACACATGTGCTCTAAAGGATGATCAGCCTCGTGAGTTTGCAAAATATGTCCAGTATTTTAAAACTATGGGGTAAAGAGAGAATACACCTACACACTGACATGCATACTACTTGTCCACCAAATGGTCCTGATCCTGGGTGTCTGTCAGTAGTGGCTTGATGGAGTGAGAGGGCAAAGGAAAGACAACAGTGGACTCACCTGATCGATTATTGGGAGATGTCCGTACAGGCGAGATGGATGGGGTGCGGGATGAAGAGTATGGTCTTTGTCTATCTCTTTCTATTGTAGAGGATGAGCCAACAAAATTATACTGAGAATATCCATCCTGGGGGAAAATAAGATGCATTAGGGAACTTTCTAGCTATAATGAACTGCAACATACTATATTATGTACTGAATGATCATACTCAATGATCTAAGATAATCTCGTCAAATAGCAAATGAAACTATCTTCACATTAAAACGAGGCAAAATAGAACAGGAGGATGTTACGAGAATGACTGTCTATCCATTTTAGTAAAGCATGCAACACCAGTTTTTCTCCCCCTCTCAAAAGCCTTTAAACCCTCTAATTCTTAATCTGTCTTGTTCCATTAAAGCATGTTTGTCTCCTCTCCTCAGGTCAACATTGATAGATTCTTTAGTTCATTCAACTGCAGCCCAGAGGGATTCAAGCTTTACTCTCACTATAAATTATTGCACTTGTGTTGCTTAGTGAGCTTACTGAACTGTCACGCATGCACTGCTGTACAGTTTTTGCCATTTTTTTTCTCTCTCTCTCTCTCTCTCTCTCTCTCTCTCTCTCTCTCTCTCTCTCTCTCTCTCTCTCTCTCTCTCTCTCTCTCTCTCTCTCTCTCTCTCTCTCTCTCTCTCTCTCTCTCTCTCTCTCTCTCTCTCTCTCTCTCTCTCTCTCTCTCTCTCTCTCTCTCTCTCTCTCTCTCTCTCTCTCTCTCTCTCTCTCTCTCTCTCTCTGTCCTTTTAATAAGAGCATAAAAACCAACTCAAGAGACTAATGTGTTAAACTTTCAAGAGCTCCTTCAGCAGATGTCTTGTGGTGGCAGCAAGTTATTTGTATTACACACCTTTTTGTAGAGGCTGCGAAGGTCTCTGTACTGCCACATACTGTTGAGGACTTGAGAGGCTGCTTTCACCACTTTAGGTGTGTGTCTGGGAAGAGAAAAACAAAACGTAATTTTACTCAGATGACTAGAACCAAATGTTCAAATCAAAAGGTTTGGAATGCTCGCTGCTAGATGAAAGATCACCAGTACAAAAACATCATTTTTCAGACACAAACATTCAAAGCGAACATAAAATGGAAACAAGGTAACTCTGTACTTCAGCACCATTGTCATTTTTGCACAAAAACAAGACAAATCTGAAATGGAAAAAGCAATTAGCAGAGATAAAGCCAATCAGCTTAGCATCAGAGGCCCTCTCTCTCACATAGCACCTCTCCTCTATCTCAGCACAGCAACTCCACGAGCCACAACTGTCAGCGCCAGAGGTGATTCAATTAACCAAGCATCCTTCATTCTGATTCACACCAGAGATATGGAATAATCAAAAGTTATTACATCATAGCACTGCAGATATAGCAACACTTCTCTTCTCTCAAGACTCTTAAAGAAGATTTTTCTCTTAAGCCCAGATAACACATTTCTTCTCTTTGGGGCAATATATTCTTACAATTGGACAGAGTCTGTTGTCCTTGGCAACGTTAAGCAAGTGCATCACAGGACTAAGTGGAGAGGTAGCCAAGGTACAACACAATTAAGTTACCTTGCTAATTGCAAACTAAAAGCTTATAAGGGAAATTTGTGCTCATAAAATCCCAAACGAGAAAACATAAAAACCACAATTATCTACCTTTAAAAGGTATTTATCTACAGTGGTGAGTCGTAGACAACACATCATAATAACATCTACTAAAGTGAATTAAGAGGGAAACGAACAGAACCTTAGTATGTACTTACAGCTCCCGTGTCCCAATCAGCAGTTACATTAATGCTACAATCCATATACAATTACTAGCTGAGCAGGATGGCTGTGTGTTGGTGTTAGGGTTGAAGTTTAGAGTGAACATAGTCTCTTGTGACAGTGTGTTAAAATGTTATACACAGTAGAATAGCTGGACAGCAGGCATGCAAGCTTTTGCTCTGGGTTCCCAGATTAGGGTGAGCACAGCATGACTTCTGGACACCTACTTGTCTCCTTTGCTTCTGGCGATGCCGATGAGTTTCTCGATGCCTCCAGCGTCACGCAGAGCCTTGGTGTTCTCCATGTTCTTAGTGATGACCTCGTGCAGGGCACAGCAGATAGCCGTGATAGTGTCGTCTGACATGGTCTTCCCAATAGCACTGGCAGCAGTCCCACCACTGCTGTTGTTGTTGTTGCCCCCGGGCAAACGGTGGACCAAGTCTCTCATTGCGTACTTGCCTGTTGTGGAAAGAAAAACACCTCATGGTTAGTTATACTGTACATGAACATTTTAATATATGTGCTATTAGGGAACAGATTAGAAAACCATGGATGCAGAAGGACAATATTCTTCTATAAATACATATATATGTTCTCCACTAAGCAGTGTTCTGTTTGTGACCAAAATACCTTCCCAGTCACAACAGCAAGAGAGGGGAAAAGGTAGCAAATGGTCAGGATAGCAGAAACTGATAAAGACAAGCAGTATTTACTATACTTCATACTTCACATGATCTAACCTTGTCACTACTCAGTGGACAGCAGGAGAGCCTTCAAGGTCAGAGATGTGCACAAGACCCTTGTCCTATAAAGGCTACGTCCCTAATGAGCAGTGAGCGATTGAGCTAAAGAGGATTTCTTGACTTGACAGAAAAACAATAAATACGGCATTTCATACTGAGGCATCCACTTGAAGAAGAAGAAAAAAGACAGGATATACGTATGGGAACGATGCTTTAGAATATATATAATACAATCCCTATGGGACAAGAGAACTAGGGCATAAGAAAGGGATAGCGAGAATGATAGAGGAAGAGAGAGAAAGGAAGGATGGTATCAGCATGTGAAATGCGAGAGAGAGAGAGAGAGAGAGAGAGAGAGAGAGAGAGAGAGAGAGAGGGAGACAATGAGAGAGCAATAGAGAGAGAAATTCAGAGAGCAGTGCTTTTAATAATTCACAATACAGCCTCAAACTCCCAGACTGACATTTACAGCTATATGACGAGGGCTTAATACATCCATCTTCTGCTCAATGGGGCTTTTTTAATACCCCACTAAGCACTCATACTCTACTGTAGGCCTGAGGACACAACATTTGTAGCTGGGATGGAAATATCAAACCCCTTGACACCTCCCAGGTAATGGCATTTTCATAGAAAACACTAATATTTTAAAGGGAGGCCTGGGAATGAGAACGACTAAGAATGTCTAGTCCTGCCAGTGCACAATCGCTTTTGTGTGATTCATAGTATAGTCTTCAAAGCATTAGGAACAACACAACATGTGTTTGTAATCAGTGGTGTAGTGGAGGGTAAACGTAAGTAAATACAGTTTACGCACCTTTTTTTGTACCACTACATCACTGTTTGTAATGTAGATAAACAAAGAGGGTGAAGATAATTTGAGCTGATGATTACCACAAAGTTCATATTCCAAGTTACAGGTAATACATACTTTATACATGCTGTGTGTAATAGTGGCTATAACGTCAATGACATGCTAATAACGAAATCCCCCATAATCATTACTTTACAAGGCTATCAGAAGCGTCAGATTTAGCGAGACATAACACTGTCTTAACATGATATAAGCATGTAAACAGATAATTGTGTGTTACTACGCTTTATTCTACCAACACAGAGTTGGGTGTCTGAAGGCCTGCGGCTCTATGACATGATACACACATCTACTTAGCACGTAGCACCAGCCTGAGAAGGCAAGAGCAGTTGCTATGGAGATGCCTAGGTCCAACAGAACATCTCGTTTATTAGAGAGATCAATTGTCTTTTAGTGCTGTCATGAGGAGAATTTCAACCACAGCCCACAAAGAGAGCTCTGCAGTGCACACCCATCTTAGAGAGGCTACAGAGAGGTGCACACATTCTCTATGGGGGCACACATACAGTGCATTCGGAAAGTATTCAGACCCCTTGACTTTTTCCACATTTTGTTACGTTACATCCTTATTCTAAAATGGAGTAAATGTTTTTTTTTTCCATCATCAATCTACACACAATACCCCATAATGACAAAGCAAAAACAGGTTTTTAGACATTTTAGCAAATTTCTAAAAACATTTAAAAAATATGTATCACATTTACATAAGTATTCAGACCCTTTACTCAGTACTTTGTTGAAGCACCTTTGGCAGCGATTACAGCCTCAAGTCTTCTTAGGTATGACACTACAAGCTTGGCACATCTGTATTTGGGGAGTTTCTCCCATTCTTCTCTGCAGATCCTCTCAAGCTCTGTCAGGTTGGATGGGGAGCGTTGCTGCACAGCTATTTTCAGATCTCTCCAGAGATGTTCGATTGGGTTCAAGTCCGGGCTCTGGCTGGGCCACTCAAGGACATTCAGAGACTTGTCCCGAAGCCACTCCTGACTGGTCTTGGCTGTGTGCTTAGGGTCGTTGTCCTGTTGGAAGGTGAACATTTGCCCAGTTTGAGGTCCTGAGCAAGGATTTCTCTGTACTTTGCTCCGTTCATCTTTCCCACGATCCTGACTAGTCTCCCAGTCCCTGCTGCTGAAAAACATCCCCACAGCATGATGCTGCCACCACCATGCTTCACCATAGGGATGGTGCCAGGTTTCCTCCTGACGTGACGGTTGGCATTCAGGCCAAAGAGTTCAATCTTGGTTTCATCAGACCAGAGAATCTTGTTTCTCATGGTCTGAGAGTCTTTAGGTGCCTTTTGGCTAACTCCAAGCGGGCTGTCATGTGCCTTTTACTGAGGAGTGGCTTCCGTCTGGTCACTCTACCATAAAGGCCTGATTGGTGGAGTGCTGCAGAGATGTTTGTCCTTCTGGAAGATTCTCCCATCTCCACAGAGAACTCTGTGGCCATCGGGTTCTTGGTCACCTCCCTGACCAAGGCCCTTCTCCCCCGATTGCTCAGTTTGGCCGGGCGGCCAGCTCTAGGAAGAGTCTTGGTGGTTCCAAACTTTTTCCATTTAAGAATGATGGAGGCCACTGTTTTCTTGGGGACCTTCAATGTTGCAGACACAATCCTGTCTCTGAGCTCTACGGACAATTCTTTCGACCTCATGGCTTGGTTTTTGCTCTGACATGCACTGTCAACTGTGTGACCTTATATAGACAGGTGTGTGCCTTTCCAAATCATGTCCAATAAATTTAATTTACCACAGGTGGACTCCAATCAAGTTGTAGAAACATCTCAAGGATGATCAATGGAAACAGGATGCACCTGAAATCAATTTTGAGTCTCATAGCAAAGGGTCTGAATACCTATGTCAATAAGGTATTTCCATTTGTTTTTGATTTTTTATTTGCAAACATTTCTAAAAACCTGTTTTCACTGTGTCATTATGGGGTATTGTGTGTATAATAAAAAAATTGGAAAAAGTCACAGGGTCTGAATACTTTCCGAATGCACTGTATATAAACGCATATGCATGAGCACGCTTACATCCTCGCACAAACGCACACACACACAAACGTGCATATGGAATGTATGAATGTAGAATATTGATTCACTGACAACTACACTTACCGATGAGTTCTTTGTTTCTGACGTCTAAGGCCATGTTTCTTAAAGCTGTGGCCACGGCACACACCACCCTGTCGTTGTCAATCCTCAGCAGCTCCACCAGGATGGGCAGACCCTTCTCTTTCCTCACCGCCGCACGGATATACACAGACCACTGGAGAGGAGAAAGAGAGGACTCAGTCACACTTCATCACATAAAACACACATCATTATGATCTATACATAGAACAACAACCAGAGTAGTATATCCCCCCCAACACCGCCAAATATAGTATTTCTCCAGCAGTACCTCATGCTTTCTTAATGTTACAGTGAGCTAAGAGCAACTAATGTCTAAGGCCGACTTGGTTTCTGCAAGTTCATCTTGACAGTTTGACAATGACAGTGTGGAAAGAAAATTGCTGCCGCTGGAGCAGCTCTGAGGAGGGAGAGCTTACTGTACTATGCTGTACCTTCCAGCTGCCTGCAGCCAGGTTCTGCAGAGCTCCGGCTGCCCCCTCCAAAGTGTCTGGGTTGGAGCACTCAGACAGGAGTGTGAGGTAGGGTTTGACGATGGTGGGGTGCCACAGCATCTGAATGCCTTTGGGTGGGTCAGCCGAGTCCGGGAAGGGCCCCACACCATCCCACTGGGTGACACAGGATGGTGGAATGTTACTACTTGTCAATACTACAGGCATAAGATGTGACATTAAACAGTTTGACAACGCCACTTAGTTTACAGTGCCACTAAAAATTGCTTAAAGGGCGACTACACTACCTGATTTGGCCTCGTTTTAGATTTGGTTCATTAAGAAATGCTAGCGGCCATGACTAAATTCAAATGTTAGTTGGTTTCGGGGTGTGGTTTGATGTGGGTGTCTCGTGTGTGTGTTCGCAGGTGTGAAGAGTTAGCCAAATTATTTCGCCAATTAGCTTCATCCGGCTGGTGTGCGACTGCAGCAAAATTGGTTTGACTTTGGTTAGTTAGGTACTATCAATAAATTACACAATGTAAATGAGACAATATTTTCACGTTGCAAACCTTTTAGTTCTCATTAAATGCTTTAAAAAAATGTTTTACCAGCTATTGTTCAACCTGATCAGACAGGTTTTTTACATGGACGATACATTGGAGATAATATACAGTGGGGAAAAAATGTATTTAGTCAGCCACCAATTGTGCAAGTTCTCCCACTTAAAAAGATGAGAGAGGCCTGTAATTTTCATCATAGGTACACGTAAACTATGACAGACAAAATGAGAAAAAAAATCCAGAAAATCACATTGTAGGATTTTTAATGAATTTATTTGCAAAATATGGTGGAAAATAAGTATTTGGTCAATAACAAAAGTTTCTCAATACGTTGTTATATACCCTTTGTTGGCAATGACACAGGTCAAACGTTTTCTGTAAGTCTTCACAAGGTTTTCACACACTGTTGCTGTTATTTTGGCCCATTCCTCCATGCAGATCTCCTCTAGAGCAGTGATGTTTTGGGGCTGTCGCTGGGAAACACGGACTTTCAACTCCCTCCAAAGATTTTCTATGAGGTTGAGATCTGGAGACTGGCTAGGCCACTCCAGGACCTTGAAATGCTTCTTACGAAGCCACTCCTTCGTTGCCCGGGCGGTGTGTTTGGGATCATTGTCATGCTGAAAGACCCAGCCACGTTTCATCTTCAATGCCCTTGCTGATGGAAGGAGGTTTTCACTCAAAATCTCACGATACATGGCCCCATTCATTCTTTCCTTTACACGGATCAGTCGTCCTGGTCCCTTTGCAGAAAAACAGCCCCAAAGCATGATGTTTCCACCCCCATGCTTCACAGTAGGTATGGTGTTCTTTGGATGCAACTCTGCATTCTTTGTCCTCCAAACACGACGAGTTGAGTTTTTACCAAAAAGTTATATTTTGGTTTCATCTGACCATATGACATTCTCCCAATCCTCTTCTGGATCATCCAAATGCATTCTAGCAAACTTCAGACGGGCCTGGACATGTACTGGCTTAAGCAGGGGGACACATCTGGCACTGCAGGATTTGAGTCCCTGGCGGCGTAGTGTGTTACTGATGGTAGGCTTTGTTACTTTGGTCCCAGCTCTCTGCAGGTCATTCACTAGGTCCCCCCGTGTGGTTCTGGGATTTTTGCTCACCGTTCTTGTGATCATTTTGACCCCACGAGGTGAGATCTTGCGTGGAGCCCCAGATCGAGGGAGATTATCAGTGGTCTTGTATGTCTTCCATTTCCTAATAATTGCTCCCACAGTTGATTTCTTCAAACCAAGCTGCTTACCTATTGCAGATGCAGTCTTCCCAGCCTGGTGCAGGTCTACAATTTTGTTTCTGGTGTCCTTTGACAGCTCTTTGGTCTTGGCCATAGTGGAGTTTGGAGTGTGACTGTTTGAGGTTGTGGACAGGTGTCTTTTATACTGATAACAAGTTCAAACAGGTGCCATTAATACAGGTAACGAGTGGAGGACAGAGGAGCCTCTTAAAGAAGAAGTTACAGGTCTGTGAGAGACAGAAATCTTGCTTGTTTGTAGGTGACCAAATACTTATTTTCCACCATATTTTGCAAATAAATTCATTAAAAATCCTACAATGTGATTATCTGGAAAAGAAATTCTCAATTTGTCTGTCATAGTTGACGTGTACCTATGATGAAAATTACAGGCCTCTCTCATCTTTTTAAGTGGGAGAACTTGCACAATTGGTGGCTGACTAAATACTTTTTTTCCCCACTGTATATAATGAATATGAACTAGGTGGGTTGAGATTATTAAATCTAAAAGCACTCAACCTCTCTCTAAAAGCTTCACTCATCCAAAAGTTTTACTTGAACCCTAAATGGTTCTCAAGTAGATTACTAAGAAATTCATTGAAAATGAAACTTTTTTTCAAAGTATCTCTCTTTTTCAAACAAGCATTGCAGAGCTGGCTACAATTTCAATTTCATCCCCCTGAAAAGATAGTACAAATATTACAACAAATATTATGGCTGAACTCAAATGTGCTGGTTGATAAAATACCTGTATTAAAAAGGGTATTTTGTTTTTAAATGATATTGTAAATTGGAGTTATCAGAATTGTATGGGAAGGTCTGCTCAATCCAAGATTACAACCAATTGATTACAGCATTACCCCAAAAATGGAGGAGGCAGGTGGCAGCGGGGGGAGATAGGGAACTGGTCTGTCTGCCCAATATAAAGGATCAAAACTGGAGGAGGAATAAAAATAGCATAAATAGGAAAGTATACCAGTTTCATTTCAGGACCAGGATGTTGACAGCTGTGCCATACAGATTGCAAAATAGTTGGAAATATATGTTTTATGTACCGATTCCATGGTACAGGGTGTACGAGTTGATATATAAAATGACGCAAGATTCAAGACTTCGTGCTTTTCAGCTAAAATTATTGTACATAATTCTTGCCACCAACAAAATGTTGAATATTTGGGGCATACAATCATCGCAGCTCTGCAGATTTTGTTGTGAGGATACAGAATCAATAGACTATTTGTTTTGGTATTGCCCTCAGGTAGCCTGTTTCTGGACTCAGGTTCAGGAATGGCTGAAAATGCATAACATTGATCTAAAATTGACCCTAGAAATAGTATTGTTGGGAGATCTGGAGAGGGTTCTCGGATGGTTGAGGGGCAGCTCTTGGGAACTGTGGGGGGGATCTTGGAGGGCTGGTGGCCTAGCGGTTGGGAGCTTGGGCCGGTGGCTGATGGGTCGCTGTTTCGGGTCCCTGTTTTTGACCTTATGGGAGATATGTCGACGTGCCCTTGAGCAGGGCGTTGACCTTGGTTGCTTCTGTGGGTTGCTCTGGATGGGAGTCTGTTAGATGACTAATGTGACGTAATGTTGAGCGGCTTCACTGCAAGTAGATTGTATGTTTTAAATATACAAAATAAAAATATAAAAGATTAACCAATATTTGTATATTAATTTCAACATATTGTCCCATGTACTTTGTGTAATTTACCGATGGTCCCCAACTAGTCCCTAAAAGATATCCAAAGTCAACCCAAATTTAACACAGGCATTACGATCGGGTCGTGTGCAGCTGCACTCCGAAATGTATGATTACTTGTGTGGTGCCAGCTGTCGGCATGTGGGCAGGATTAAAACAAACCCAACCTTAATTTACGTTGTGATGCAGTCACGACCACAAGACTCACAAAACTCAGTTTTGGACAAGACTGACTTTATGACCAAAATGATCCTATTTACACTTTGTAGTCATTTTCACAGTACAATAAATGTTTTTGACTCATATCGATGCCACATAGGCTGTTTTCTAAATGAGAAGTTGGTTTTTAGGGGCAGTTGTCTTTAATTATCAAAGAACAATGAAAATATTGAAAACACTTAATATGGTTGAGACATGAGTGACAAGGGAGTCACACATTCCTTTCTGAATTATTTACTTACAAGATAAACATTATTAAGAATGAGCATTCGGTCACATAACATCCCTGTAGCATATCTCACATACTAAATCATCCCCACCTTACCAACTGCATGAGCATCAAAAGTATGCCAGAGTAGATGATTTGTACCACCATTTCAATCACACTGAATTGCATAATCCAACTCAGTCAGATAATAATCAAACCTTGGCTTTTGCCAGTTTATTTTCCCAGGCAAGGCAGCAAAAACCAGAAGAAGACCCTCTTTCAGAACTAAACCAAGTAAATTTGTAATTATCCATGAGATGTAGACCCCCTCCCTAGCCAGATTCCAGCACCACTGCTGTAACACGCTGGCTAACAGCTAACAGCTGCAGTGGAGAGGAGAGGAACCCACCTGATCATGGGCCTTCTTTTTCTTCTTCTTCTTCCCCCAGCAACCAGAGCTCTCTGCATCCTTGCCGTTGGCATCACCACAAAGCAATCCGTCAAGCTCGTCTGTGCCTATCTGCTGTCCCTGAGATGTCTCTGCAGCTAGTCGATACGAGAGGTTCCTCAAAATGCACACACAGTTTTCAATGGTCTGCAAGGACAAAAGAGGGAGATGACGAAAGATAGAGGGAGGGAGTGGGGGAAAGGATAGAGGGGAGAGAGAGAGAGAGAGAGAGAGAGAGAGAGAGAGAGAGAGAGAGAGAGAGAGAGAGAGAGAGAGAGAGAGAGAGAGAGAGAGAGAGAGATGAGAGCAGTATTTCAATTTGAGGCGTGCCATGAGATGATTTGCATGTCGGCCATGTAGTGATCAAAGTAAAGTTAAAGTGATAAGACTGTTTATTTCCTCCAATGTAAGCGGACAGGATGCTATAAAGATGCTATAAACTGGGGCAAATGCATGAGTCAAATATCTGTCTGTTGCTGTTTGCTTTCGAATAGACAGCGCAAGCAATGCAATATGCCATGGCTCCATTGCTTGATGTATGTCGCACTGTTGACACTTTTATTTAATGACATCTTACAGAATGTCTACAGCTAAACAAAGCAGATGGCAACCCTTCAATAATACAATTAACAGTGCAAGAATTAAAGAATGGCTCTTTAACTAGTATTTAAAGGCGACCAGTATGTAGAGACGATTGGTACATTAATTGACCAGTCTGTAAATTCGCAAATGCGATTGGTATAGTAAAGTCAAGTGCATCTGTTCCTAATATATGACTAACTCATTGTACTGGTTAGATTGCTGTGCTGGATCCAGGCCAGAGCAGTACTGTAGTGCTAATCCCATTGTAGTGAGCATTGAGGCAGAAAATAATGTAGTGGGGGTCTTTGGTCTTGTAAAGGATTTTCAGTGGGATTAGGGCTGACCAGAACTTCTTAAAACTGGTTGGCAGAAAGTAGTCCAGAGATAAACAAAGGGCCTTGGAAACCAAAGAAAATAGGGAGGTCATTTAGAGCGCGTATGTAGTGGTACAATCGGAGGGGCTTTATGGTACCATAACGTACTGTATCTTTATGTAGTAGAGAGGGCAGATATGGAAGGTATTTTATTAGGGAAGAACAGTTTGTCATTATTATTGCTTGACATCGGGATAATGTAGTGTGTGCGTAGCATTGCTCGAGGTTATCATGTACTGTATGTATGGAGTACCTTGTCCCTTTTTTTTCGATTCACAAGGTCTTCTACAGGCCATAAACAGATGACCTTAAACCACACAGAATCTGACATTGACTGAGTGTGTCAATTTCTCCATGCCTGACCCGTGATTGAATCCTTCCAATAGTTGAACATTGACTAGTACTTATAAAGGATATAATCTCAACATAATATAAACAGGAACTGTTTGTATTATCTTAAATAATGCATTTCAAAACATTAACGCCATAGACTCTGAGGAATTAATTTGCAGGAAATTGGACATCTGGTATTGGCTTTTGGGAAATGACCAGTGTAATTAGAGCTGTTGATGATCTTTGCTAGCGTCTAGCCAGACTGCACTGTAGATCCTCCCTATCTCTCCATGCAGTGCACCAGAAAGGACAGGAGAGGTGTTAAGCAACTAAATCATGAATATAGAAGGTCATTTACAGGGTATGAGGAGGTGGAGAGAGCCAGGGAGGCAACCTTGAGAACACACCGATCCAGGTCCACAATGTGGGAAGGCCGTGTGTTTTTTCCCCAAGTTTTTCAAGTTTTATTTTACTCATATAGCAGTCAATACAAACTGAAATCCATGAGCATACAACATATTAATGGATAAGAGCAACAAAATAAAAAAATAAGAATATATTTTTTTTTAGCAATAATGTCCTGCGGTCTTAAAGTGACTCATTAATCAATGAGCAGAAATATGGGAATGGTGACCTCATGTACCATTCAGTTCTAGACTTTGGTATAGTCAGTTTGTTTTGGCTGCGGGTCACTGTGATTTGTTCAGGGGGTAGACAGTCTCTGAATTGAGAGTTTAGGAGGCTGACAGTGAAGTCAGTGCAGAGTTGTGTCCGTCTTTCATGAAGCAGGGGTAGGGACAGGGTCTGAAGTGCCTCAGTATAACTGGAGTATCCTCCGAGGATGGTGAGGCATGCTCTCTTCTGAATACACTCCACGTCATCAGACTGGACCTGGGTCAGTGAGCTGTGCCAAGCAGGAGCGGCATACTCCAGGGTGGGACATATGTAGCCAGTGTAAATGTTCAACAGGTCTTCCTATGGCACATGGAACCTTTTAAGGCGGCGATGGAGAAAAAGTATTCTGTTGTTCTTGGTTACCATAGTAGCAACCTGCTCACTCCATTGTAAGTCCTTCTGTACCGTTACCCCTATAATCTTCACACTATCACACACTTTCAGATCCTGGCCCTCGATCCGGAGTTGGCATGGCACAGGTGGATTTCTTGTGAAGGTCACTGATAGGATTTTGCACTTGGCAGGTTTCAGTGACATTCTGCTTGTATGTAGCCACGTGTCAAAGTTGTTCAGGGGCTACTGCGGTGTGCTGATGTTTCCTGTTGTACACGTGTGGACCAGATTTAGATCATCAACATATTTCCACCTATTGTCGAAATCACGGGCTGCACTGTCTATGACCGCAAGGAAGATGAGAGGGCCCAGAAAAGTTCCTTGAGCCACACCTCCCATCAGTTCCTGCCAGTCTGAGAGGCTGTCTTGGTAGCGTACCTGTTGTTTGTGGCCCCTCACAAAACTGCAGAGCCATGCTGTGAGGGCAGGTCTGACACCCTGTTGAATTAGGCGTTCAATGGTGATGGTGTGTACAATTTTGTCAAAGGCCTTGGAGAAGTCAGTGGTGATAAGGCTGGTTATGGTGGATAGGATGTCTGATTTCTTATACACGCATAAACAGTCCAGGAGGCTAACAAGTGCGTGGGTAGATTATCTTTCTGGTCTGCTTCCAAACTGTCTGGGGTCTATGTTGGGCGTTTTGTCTTCCTTCATACAGGTGGCAACAAAGCTCTCAGCAACTTTTGATAATTGTGGTGTGTATGTGAGTGAGTGATATTTGTGGTGTGTGTGTGAGTGAGAGATAATTGTGGTGTGTGTGTGAGTGAAGATAATTGTGGTGTGTGTGTGAGTGAGTGATAATTGTGGTGTGTGTGTGAGTGAGTGATAATTGTGGTGTGTGTGTGTGAGTGAGTGATACTTGTGGTGTGTGTGTGAGTGAGTGATAATTGTGGTGTGTGTGTGAGTGAGTGATAATTGTGGTGTGTGTGTGAGTGAATGATAATTGTGGTGTGTGTGTGTGATAATTGTGGTGTGTGTGTGAGTGAGTGATAATTGTGGTGTGTGTGTGAGTGAGTGTTTTGTAATGATGGGCCGCCCCTGTCTGTCATTCCCTCAGCGTCGTGTTAAAGAGTCTTCTTTATGGGTGGAGATGACAGAAAACACAAAGTCAAACCTTGCTATCGATCTCGCTGCTGCCCAAGGCGGTCTGGATCACGTAGAGCAGAGCGTCGGTGAGGCCCTCGCATTCCCTCATCCTCCTGCGAGCCTCCTCCCCCGCCGAGCTCACATTCCTGCAACAACAGACACATTTCTCTTCAGCACTCTATCCCTGTTATATTGTACTGTAGCTACAGGCAGTTAACCATCATCATGAGTTTTCTTTTATTTTAATTTCAGGCCTAAATATATACATCTTCATTTACTGCTTGTCATAATTGTTCAAAATCAAAATCGGTCTTTCGGATGGGACGTTAAAACAGGTGTCCTGACTCTCTGTGGTCACTAAAGATCCCATGGCACTTATTGTAAGAGTAGGGGTGTTAACTCTGGTGTCCTGGCTAAATTCCCAATCTGGCCTTCAAACCATCATGGCCACCTAATCATCCCCAGCTTCCAATTGGCTAATTTATCCCATCTCCTCCCCCCTGTAACTTCCGAAGGTCGCTGCTGTAAAAGAGAATATGTTCTCAGTCAACATACCTGGTAAAATAAGGATAAATAAACATAAATAAATGAATGAATGTAGGCTATAGCTAAATGGTGTTAACGATAGTATAGTTTGACTCCATGACAACACTGGCCCATCAGCCCCTATCAGCCCATTTTACCTATATAGTGCCCTACTTCTGACAAGGGCCCATAGGGCTCTGGTCAAAAGGAGTGCACAATGTGGGGAATAGGGTGCCATTTGGGACACAGACTCTGTCCTTAAGATCTCCTCTCCGCTGCCCTTTAAATGTCAGGTCATTAAGAGTCTGTAATGATGCAGCCAGCCTGGTCTTATAGGAGGCCTTTGGATGGACAACATGGCCATTATCTATCGGTGTCTGCTGGTGGAGTTTGGGGCCAAAAGACAAGGAGATTATTGATGGCCTGTTTGTGACCCCATCAGCACCTACAGCACTTTGTAATGGGTCTGATAAACAAAGCAGGCCATTGATCAATCTAATCTATGTGTATCTGTTCTGCTACGTTTTTTTGTTGTTGTGATCAGTGAGTTGACCATAGAGGGGAGAGACGGGGTCTAGGAGGTGAGACACAGGGTCCTTTATTAGGTCGTTCTAACACAGACAGCAGTCACTGTCCACTGACCCCCCCAGGGTAGACCAGACGCAACAGATGACCCCAGAGATGAAAGGAAATTATACAAAAAAGAGAACATGGACCATCTTCAATAGGTTTGTTGACTCTTTTGTGAGCATGGGTGTGATAGATAGAGATTGTGAGTATGTTCTCTTGCTGATCAGTCAGAGCCATGGTCCTATTGACAGACTTTCTCCCATTACACAGCAGTTGACGCCTGGCAGAGCCATCCTGTGAAGAATGACAGTCAGCTAGTATGCTGCGTTCCCTGTCAGACATGGGATCTGTTCTGCCATAGTGATTCTGTTCTGCCAGAGTGAGTGTCACGTGATGAGGGACAAATGTGTGATGAGGCGGCAGGTGGCAACACATCTTGGTCCCGCACATTAAACATTCAATCAAAGCCACTGTTCTGTTCTGTTCCTTAACGACCCATGAAACAGATGAATTAGCCTGCTGAGCTCAGGGATTTACTGTACAGTCAGTCATCCCTCATCACAGGCAGACATTAAGACTCAGCACATTTCACTTACAGCGGGTTTCCTCCCACTTCACACTGCTGCCCTGCTGATTGGTTGTGTTGTAGAGGACTACCTGTCTGGGTGCCAATGGGAATAGGACATGCCCACAAAGCCCGCCTCCCTTTCATTAATAACTTCCTGCTTTGACAAGGTAATGTGTGTGTGCGTATTAAAACAGACCCCAAGCCTTTGTTTTCTTTCCATCAACTATTAGCAGGTAATACCACAACAGAGAAGCGGTGACATATTGCACAGAGAGGGTAATGCACTGTAGCTAAAATTAATAACCCCAGAATGAGCAGACAGGCAATGTAGACGCTTCTCCTGCTTGTACGCAGGGGACAGGGCCCAGATATCAAGAGTAGAAACACTTGACACACAGCCAATTGTCTTCCGATGCCAGCGCTATAATCAGAAAGTCTTTGACAATATTCCAGAACTATAGAACGCTTTAATGAAATCCTGCAGGGAGCAGAGCAGGCATTTTCAAGCCTCACAGAGTGCTGACATGGCGTTTTCACACACCATCCCTCATAATGTGGGTAATTAGAAACATGATACATGGGTTCACATAATCAGTCGGAAACTTGTAGCATTCATTGTCTGTGATAAAACCTCCTTAATCAATAACCCTCATTCGTCAAGTCAATATTCACAATGAGAACAAAGCTTCCAAAGTATTCATGTGTGAAAGAGCAATGTGTTACATACTGCATTACCAACACAAAGGAAATGGTGCAGACAAGCCAGGCAGCGACAAAGCAGGAAGATATTGACCTACGAGAAGCCGGCCGCTCTCAGTAAAAGCTACCCCGAGAAGAGGAATTCAAGTCCCCAGAAGAAACCTTACAACCCATTGCATGTAACCTCAGAGTTAACATACGCTGTCATGACTTGTGACCTCTAACCTCTGACCCTGCCACTGTGCTTTCACTCCAGCTTTTCTTTGTGGTCTATACTGGGTAACTGTAAAGGATTTAGTGACAACTGCTGACGTAAAAAGCTAGCAAATACATTTGATTGATTGATTGATTGACCAGAGGGTCCAGTAACAGTACTGACCTGAGGCAGCCAGTGGCGTTGCGGAGCACCTGGGAGGAGTGCAAGTGCAGCTTGCGGTCCTCCTGATGGGGCGAGATGTCCCAGCCTGAGTGGGGGATGATGACAGCGTTGGTCAGCACAGCCAGGGCATCCTGAATAATGGGCATCTTCAGGGCATCACATGACGACAGGTTCCACAGCACACCTGAACACAGAACATCAGATAGGATAAGATGTTGACGAACAGTGATTTAACGTGGGAGAATGGTCAGGTGCAGATATCCTGGGAAAGGAATGGAGGTATATTGTGCACATGAGTGTGGAAACTGTGCTGAAACATATAAAGTTTAATATACCTTGGACAAAAAATTTTCAAAACACTGAAAAGAAACGGTAAGGTTCTATGAATGTTTCATTACTTGTCGTGCGTATGTTCACAAAAAAGCATATTTCAGCCCCTAGTTTTGATATAGTGAGAGGCCATCGTGATTGTGCAATAAACTGGTCACCTAGGGCTTCATAGATATTGATAATTTTCTCCGTAATTTCATGTGCAACCAGCCAACCTACCAATTACATTCCAAGCCAGCGGCTTTGGCACAGACTGTATGAGTAACCCACACAGAGACAGAGACAAGGAGGAAACTCTCTCTCTCTGCAGCTGGGCTCTCCTCTCTCCTCTTTAACCACACTGACTACGACTTCAGTCTTCCTCCTCAATCTCGGGTGTTTTACTAAACACTGAACAGAGGCATTACGTGTCCACAGAGAGTATCTTACATCCCAGTTTACATATGACTTCAGCTGAACCTGAATTGCAGCAGCTGTATGAAGATACCAAAATAATATTCCTCATAATACACGGAACAAAAATATAAACGCAACATGCAACAATTTCAACATTTTACTGACTTACAGTTCATATAAGGAAATCAGTCAAATTGAAATAAATTCATTAGGCCCTAATCTATGGATTTCACAAGACTGGGAATACAGATATGCATCTGTTGGTCACAGATACCTTTAAAAAAAAGGCATGGGCGTGGATCAGAAAACCAGTCAGTATCCACCATTTGCCTCATACAGTGCGACACATCTATTTCTCATAGAGTTGATCAGGCTGTAGATTGCTACCTGTGGAATGTTGTTCCACTCCTCTTCAATGGCTGTGTGAAGTTAATGGATAGTGGCAGGAACTGTAACACACTGTCGTACACGTCGATCCAGAGAATCCCAAACATGTTCAATGGGTGACATGTCTGGTGAGTATGCAGGCCATGGAAGAACTGGGACATGTTCAGCTTCCAGGAATTGTGTACAGATCCTTGCGACATGGGGCCGTGCATTATCGTGCTGAAACAAGAGGTGATGGCGGCGGATGAATGGCACAACCATGGGCCTCAGGATCTCGTCACGGTATCTCTGTGCATTCAAATTGCCATCGATAAAATGCAATTGTGTTCATTGTCCGTAGCTTATGCCTGCCCATACCATAACCCCACCGCCACCATGGGGCATTCTGTTCACAACATTGATATCAGCAAACCCCTCACCCACGATCTGTCCGGTACAGTTGAAACCGGGATTCATCTGTGAAGAGCACACCTCCCCAGCGTGCCAGTGGCCATCGAAGGTGAGCATTTGCCCACTGAAGTCAGTTTCAACGTTGAACTGCAGTCAAGTCAAGACCCTGGTGAGGACGACGAGCACGCAGATGAGCTGTGACAAAACTGCACATTTTAGAGTGGCCTTTTATTGTCCCCGGCACAAAGTGCACCTGTGTAATGATCATGCTGTTTAATCAGCTTCTTTATATGCCACACCTGTCAGGTGGATGGATCATCTTGGCGAAGGAGAAATGCTCACTAACAGGGATGTAAACAAATTTGTGCACAAAGTTTGAGAGAAATAAGCTTTTTGTGTGTATGGACAATTTCTGGGATCTTTTATTTCAGCTCATGAAACATAGGACCAACACTTTACACGTTGCGTTTATATTTTTGTTCAGTATAATAAAAAGACAACCGAGTCATGTGTCACCATAAATTGCTTTCAATAGGATGTGGTGGGAACATGGTGACTCTGCCATGGATGGTGTTAAGGAGTGAGCAGCTGCTGTCAGCCAAAGGTCGAGATATACACACACACACCACAAGAGCTGGCCAATTATCTATAAGAAGAGAGAGGAGAGATGAAGGGGGAGGAGGAGGAGAGGGTCCTTCACTCTACAACACTCCATACCACAAACCACTGTGATTTGTTGAGAGGGCTCACACACACACACTCAGCACACTGATTGTAATGACCTTGAAAGCTGGCACAACACATTATAATTCTTGTTGACCTTCACCGTGTCATGTCCCTCCCAGGACACCGTAGCATTTATGATTGCAATTACCAGTGATGAGGCAGACAGTCACTCTTCACCCGTTCCTCTCACAACAACAATGTAATTACACAGATTTACTTTCGTCTTCTCAGTCATGTTGGGATGTTTTCCTTGTGGTCTGCTCTGCTCTAAATAACTAGCTGCATTGCTCATAATTAGTGGAGACAGTAATCTTGCAGAGAGCATCACTTTACCACGCTCGGGGCGGCGCACAGCATTTCTGTGTTTTCAAAAATGAAAGGGCTGCTGCCTATAGTGGTGGTGGCAGGCTCGGCGCATAATAACTACCTATAACATCTTTTTTATTTCGCCTGACAGATGAAAGAGGTTAATTGCCTCAGCCTTACATCATTGGTGAGGCGGTGCGGTGTGGGGGGTGCTAGGTGGGCAGCAAGAGCATCATTACATGGGGAGAAAGTAGGCTGTCTGCAGAACTGGACCCAAATGAACTCTACAGGGGGCCGTGGAAGGTGAGGGCACTGTGCAGGTTGTCAAGGTGACAGAAATGGTATTTGAGGAAGGAGCCTGTTGTTTTTATGTGGTTCAGGTGAGGCAGCGGCCGTGTCGTGAGCCGGCAGTCAAGTGGCAAAGGACTGATTCAGTGCAGATTACGTTCTAATTAATCAGCCACTCTATAGTGAGCCATCAGGGTACCAAATATACACGGAGTGTACAAAACATTAGGAACACCTTTCTAATATTGAGTTGCACCCCCCTTTGCCCTCAGAACAGCCTCAATTCGTCGGGGCATGGACTACAAGGTGTCGAAAGTGTTCCACAGGGATGCTGGCCCATGTTGACTCCAATGCTTCCCACAGTTGTGTCAAGTTTGCTGGATGTCCTTTGGATGGTGGACCATTCTTGATACACACTGGAAACTGTTGAGGGTGAAAAACCCAGCAGTATTGCAGTTCTTGACACACTCAAACCGGTGCGCCTGGCACCTACTATCATACCCCGTTCAAAGGCACTTAAATATTTTGTCTTGCCCATTCACCCTCTGAATGGCATACATACACAATCCATGTCTCAATTGTCTCAAGGCTTAAAAATCCTTCTTTAAACTGTCGTCTCACCTTATCCTACACTGATTGAAGTGGATTTAACAGGTGACATCAATAAGGGATCATAGCGTTCACCTGGATTCACCTTGTCAGTCTATGTCATGGAAAGAGCAGGTGTTCCTAATGTTTTGTTTATACACTACCGGTCAAAAGTTTTAGAACACCTACTCATTCAAAGGTTTTTCTTTATTTTTACTATTTTCTACATTGTAGAATAATAGTGAAGACATCAAAACTAAGAAATAACACATATGGAATCATGTAGAAACCAAAAAAGTGTTAAAAAAATCAAAATATATTTTATATTTGAGATTCTTCAAATAGCCACCCTTTGCATTGATGACAGCTTTGCATACTCTTGGCATTCTCTCAACCAGCTTCATGAGGTAGTAACCTGGAATGCATTTCAATTAACAGGTGTGCCTTCTTAAAAGTTAATTTGTGGAATTTCTTTCCTTCTTAATGCGTTTGAGCCAATCAGTGGTGTTGTGACAAGGTAGGGGGGGTATACAGAAGATAGCCCTATTTGGTAAAAGACCAAGTCCATATTATGGCAAGAACAGCTCAAATAAGCAAAGAGAAACGACAGTCCATCATTACTTTAAGACATGAATGTCAGTTAGTACGGAACATTTCAAGAACTTTGAATGTTTCTTCAAGTGCAGTCGCAAAAACCATCAAGCACTATGATGAAACAGGTTCTCGTGTGGACCGCCACAGGAAAGGAACACCCAGAGTTACCTCTACTGCAGAGGATAAGTTAATTACAGTTACCAGACTCAGAAATTGCAGCCCAAATAAATGCTTCACAGAGTTCAAGTAACAGAAACATCTCAACATCAACTGCTCAGAGGAGACTGTGTGAATCAGGCCTTCATGGTCGAATTGCTGCAAAGAAACCACTAATAAAGGACACCAATAAGAAGAAGAGACTTGCTTGGGCCAAGAAACACGAGCAATGGACATTAGACCGGTGGAAATTTGTCCTTTGGTCTGGAGTCCAAATTTGAGATTTTTGGTTCCAACCGTCGTGTCTTTGTGAGACGCAGTGTTGGTGAATGGATGATCTCGGCATGTTTATTTCCCACGTAAAGCACGGAGGAGGAGGTGTTATGGTGTGGAGGTGCTTTGCTGGTGACACTGTCTGTGATTTATTTAGAATTCAAGGCACACTTAACCAGCATGGCTACCACATCATTCTGCAGCGATACGCCATCCTATCTGGTTTGGGCTTAGTGGGACTATCATTTGTTTTTCAACAGGACAATGACCCAACACACCTCCAGGTTGTGTAAGGGCTATTTTACCAAGAAGGAGAGTGATGGAGTGCTGCATCAGATGACCTGACCTCCACAATCCTCCGACCTCAACCAAATTGAGATCGTTTGGGATGAGTCGGACCGCAGAGTGAAGGAAAAGCAGCCAACAAGTGCTCAGCATATGTAGGAACTCCTTCAAGACTTTTGGAAAAGCATTCCAGGTGAAACTGGTTAAGAGAATGCCAAGAGCGTGCATAGCTGAAATCAAGGCAAAGGGTGGCTATTTGGGTGTGTCACGCCCTGGCTCTGGGACTCTGTTATGTTGAGCCAGGGTGTGTTGTTTCTATGTGTTTTGTGTTCTAGGTTTTTTATCTAGTTCATTTGTTTCTATGTTGGCCGGTGTGGTTCTCAATCAGAGGCAACGTGTATCAGCTGTTGCTTGTTGTCTCTGATTGGGAACCATACTTAGGCAGCCTGTTTTCCACAGTGTGTTGTGGGATCTTGTTCCGTGTATGGTTTGTGTCTGTTACTAAGGACTTCACGTATCGTTTTGTTGTTTTGTTCGTTCGTGGTGAATGAATAAATAAGTATGTTCACTCATCACGCTGCGCATTGGTCCACTTCCTTCAGCGATCGGGACAGAAGATCCCACCATAACTGGACGAAGCAGCGTGTCCAGAACGCCAGAGAGGGCTCTAAAGGATATCAACCTCGACTGGGTCAAGCCGCGTGTCCAGGAGCCAACGCCAGAGAGGGCTCTAAAGGATATCAACCTCGACTGGGTCAAGCCGCGGGAGGAGGAGAGAGGTTGGACTTGGGAGCAGAAGAGGGAGAGTCTGGCGAGAGCCATGGAGGCCATAGCCACGGGGGAGAGACGAACCCAAGACATTTTTAGGGGGGGGGCTCACACCGTGGACGACGGGACTGCTGGAGGCAGATAAGGGGCGAGTTGGTGGACGAGGAGAGAAGGCCACCGGGTTACGGGAGCCATTGGCGAGTAGAGGGAAGGAATATGTAGAGGCACGGCGAGAGGTACTGAGGTGTGTAGCCAGCCCAGTCCGGCCCGTCCCTGCTCCCCGCACCAAGCCTGTGGTGCGCGTCGTCAGGCCGGTCCGGCCCGTTCCTGCTCCCCGCACCAAGCCTGTGGTGCGCGACGTCAGCCCAGTCCGGCCCTGCTCCCCGCACCAAGCCTGTGGTGCGCTTCGTCAGCCTGATTCGGCCCGTCCCTGCTCCCCGCACCAAGCCTGTGGTGCGCGTCGTCAGCCCGGTCCGGCCCGTTCCTGCTCCCCGCACCAAGCCTGTGGTGCGCGTCGTCAGTCCGGCACAGCCCGTGCCTGGGTCACCGGTGCCTGGTCAGGTACCGGTTAGCTGCTCCACATCGGAGCCTGAGCGATCCGCTCCACCGATGTCCAGTCCAGATCCAGCCAGCAGGGCCAGACCAGACCAGGGGCGCTATGGGGGGTTTGTTGGAGGGTGGGGGTCAAGCCCGGAGCCGGAACCACCTCCGAGGAGGAATGCCCACCCGGCCCTTCCCTGTTCGGTTTATGTTTGGCGCGGTCGCAGTCCGCGCCTTTGGGGGGGGGTACTGTCACGCCCTGGCTCTGGGACTCTGTTATGTTGAGCCAGGGTGTGTTGTTTCTATGTGTTTTGTGTTCTAGGTTTTTTATCTAGTTCATTTGTTTCTATGTTGTCCGGTATGGTTCTCAATCAGAGGCAACGTGTATCAGCTGTTGCTTGTTGTCTCTGATTGGGAACCATACTTAGGCAGCCTGTTTTCCACAGTGTGTTGTGGGATCTTGTTCCGTGTATGGTTTGTGTCTGTTACTAAGGACTTCACGTATCGTTTTGTTGTTTTGTTCATTCGTGGTGAATGAATAAATAAGCATGTTCACTCATCACGCTGCGCATTGGTCCACTTCCTTCAGCGATCGTGACAGGGTGGCTATTTTAAATATATATATAAAATATATTATGATTTGTTTAACACTTTTTTGGTTACTACATGATTCCATATGTGTTATTTTATAGTTTTGATGTCTTTACTATTATTCTACAATGTAGAAAATAGTAAAAATAAAGAAAAACCCTTGAATTAGTAGGTGTTCTAAAACTTTTGACCGGTAGTGTATGTCTATGAATTGCTGTCTGTAGATGGCTGTACATTTCTACATTTCAATCTCATCCAACTACTCTACTTTTCAATTAATCTATTCCAAGAACTACAGAAGGACAACTTGATTAACCATAATCTAGCCCGACCACACCCCATCACCCCTCCACTAAACTAGACTAATTGCATCCTGGCTGCGTAAGTGCAGCAACAGGGGTTCCTGTTCGACGTCACTTGGAGTCCAGGACACAATCCACATCTCTAATCTCAGGAGACAAGAAATCCGCCATTTAAAAGAGCTTTATTCCCGCTAAATAATAATCTTTAGCTCCTCTACATGCGCGGGGGGGGGGGGGTTGCTAGAGCAGCAGAGGAAACAACAACCTTGTTTGGCTTCCTGTGATGTCATAAACCGCCGCCACCGCTTCCCTAAGTAGGGCGCCTCCTGGCAGTCAGTGGCATGGGGAAGGCTGGGAGATGGAGGGAGAGAGATGGGTAAATAGTCCCGTTAATCCATGCCCAGTCACAGGGAGGGGAGGGGAGAGGAGGCACAGGCGCTCACTGTGACTCTGATTTAAACAGCCAGAAGAGAAGAAGTGAAGAGGCAGAATTCCTCTGGGCCGGGGAAGGTTTTCTGATGCCTGATTAATTTGTGACAGGAGGGACTCTGTGTTCCGTGCATTGAACTGCTTTCTCATTTATATGGTAATCTCCTTTAAGACAGTACCAGCACAAACTGTTTATTTCCAAAGCATTTCCAGGCTCAAAATCCTCTCTACAGTAAAAAATAAAGAATAAAATAATGCCCTCTATAAACATGACTAGGGGATATAACCTCTCACTTGTTATTGACTAAGTACATTTAGGCAATGTTTACTTTCAGAACATCGCTCCTTTAATAGATAATAGCACCATGCAAGTATTACATCATATTGTATTTCATAAAACATAGGAATCTTCTATCCAGTAAGTCATTTGTGGATATTCGTTTTTTCATATTTAGTGTCTAAACCACTGCTAAGGATGTTGATGTGAAACGTCCCTTTGTGATTCTTCACCACTACAGCCTTCAGTAATTGTTAGTTATCCAGCTCCCAGTACCAATGTCCTGTTAAACTCAGCTTGTGTATAAACTCTAGATATAAGCATCCAGGTATAATGCTTTATAACTTGCTATAAGCAGGTATGAGCCTTTATAATGTCATATAGCAAGGCTATGTTATGTCTCTCTTTGTAAAAACGTATCACCAAACTCTGTTTACCAGTAAGCAGCTCCCTGATCTCCACGTCGGTGGTCTTCCTCAGCAGGCGGACCAGGGCTGGGATCCCCCCACAGTTCTTCAGGGTGATCTTGTTGTCATCGTTGGCCTTTCCGTACACCAGGTTCCTCAGAGCTCCACAGGCGCTCCGGTGCACATCAGTCATCCTGTGATCCAGCAGATCCACCAGCAGCTGGATCCCTCCCTGCCTTCGGATCTGGTGAGAGGAACAGGGAGAGGAGAGAAAAGGAGGATGTTAATGGATCATAACAAATCGATCAAGGCTAGATCAAAATGAATATATAGACAAATAACAGTACAAACATGCATGCAATAGTGTAGCTAGCTACTGTTCTATACAATTCAATTCCACAAACTGTCTGCCAAAGAAGTAATCTATAGTTTTCAGCATTGACAACAATATCCCTGGAGGCATCCCTATGAATCCTGTTCTTTATTTCACTCAGGTACCTTTCCTCTATAAATCAACTAGAGCCAGGTGAGACAGTTCCTTCCTCCCTCATTAATCTAGAGCAGGGGTACTCAAATCTTACCCTATGAGGTCCGGAGCCTGCTGGTTTTCTGTTCTACCTGATAATTAATTGCACTCACCTGGTGTCCCAGGTCTAAAATCAGTCCCTGATTAGAGGGGAACATTGAAAAGACGCAGTGGAACTGGCTTCGAGGTCCAGAGCTGAGTTTGAGAGCTCAAGAGTCATGTGGCTGCACATTAGTGCTGAGCGATTAGTGCTTTTTGCGGTCGGTTCAGTTTCGGTTCGATTAGTATTTTTTTTAAACATTAAATGCAGTATGCATTATGTGGGTTGAATGCTGTAACAACACAGAATAAAACAGTTAAATAAAAGTCCCATGATGGTAGTGACTGCCCATTACTACTTATCACTTATTAACCATCATTTATTTACATTACTTTAATCAAATATTTCAGTTGATGTGTATATTACATTTGTTTTATTTGATGACTTCATTATTTCATTCCAAGTCATCATCTCATCTCTATAGAGCTGCTGCCTATACTGTCTGACAAAAGCACTATTTTAGTAGTTCTTCAAAGTAAATAAGGCATACTTTTATGACTGCTTAATACCAACTATCAATCACTTAGATCATGTATTTTCAGGTAGAGATACTTCGCGAAGCAACAGCTGCTCCCTATATCACTTCACGATCGCTCATTCTTCTGTCTCTTCCGTAGCAGCTGTAAAAGAAACACAGACCGGACAAGTAGATACGCAATGGAATATGGTCATTGTAGTTAATTACCACGTTTCCTGTGCTAAACAATGTAGAGTATTGGCCTGTTGGAAACTACAACTCCCTATACATCGCAAAGTTCAGGCTGGATTGATTTATCTCTAGAGGAACTGTGCAATGTGCGCATTGAGCTCACAGAAAAAACCTGAACTAAATGGAATTCAAATAATTCAACCAATGTCGGTCAGTTATTTAAAAAAATAAAAATAACAGAAATGTTGGTTAATCTGCACACAGACAGACAGGCCAAGGACACACTGTCTCAGAGAGACAGAGGACAGAGTGACATATTGACAGAGTGACAGAAGAAGTGAGATGAGATGACCTGGCAGAGTGTCACACACATAAGCATACGTATGTGTGTATGCACGCACACTGGAGGAGTGGTGCCAACAGTCAGCAGATGTGCTGCCAGGTCCAACAGAATGGATCAGCACTGCTGCTGTTGCTGTCCAGCTCAACTCCAATTAAACACAGAGGAGAAAAATCTTTACAAATCAGAACCTGTTTATCTGGGTGCTCTGTTGGCAAAGGTGATAGACACTGGCTCGCAAGATTGCAGGCTACATACATGCTGCCATTATCCAGTACATGTTGTATATTCCCTTCTGTTTATGAAGAGACTTACTATACAAATGTCCCTCCATCTCCATTGCTCTACTGTTACTAAAATAGAGTGCCCATTAAATAGTAATTTCCTTCACACAGCCTTCTACTCCAAAAATAACCAAGATACTGCTAGGCGAGACAAGGTACCATGATGACACACACAGCTAACGTGCATCGCCTCGCAGTACTATAAATACACTACATGTCCAAAACTATGTGGACACCTGTTCGTCGAACATCTCATTACAAAATAATGGGTATTAATATGGAGTTGGTCCCCCTTTTGCTTCTATAACAGCCTCCACTCTTCTGGGAAGGCTTTCCACTAAATGTTGGAACATTGCTGCTGGAACTTGCTTCCATTCAGCCACAAGAGCATTAGTGAGGTCGGGCACTGATGTTGACCAATTAGGCCTGGCTCACAGTCGGCGTTCCAATTAATCCCAAAGCTGTTCAATGGGGTTGTGGTCAGGGCTCTGTGCAGGCCAGTCAAGTTCTCCCACACCAATCTCGACAAACCATTTCTGTATGGACCTCGCTTTGTGCACAGGGGCATTGTCATGCTGAAACAGGAAAGGGCCTTCCCCAAAGTGTTGCCACAAAGTTGTAAGCACAGAATCGTCTAGAATGTCACTGCATGCTGTAGCGTTAAGATTTCCCTTCACTGGAACTAAGGGGCCTAGTCCGAACAATGAAAAACAGCCCCACACCATTATTCCTCCTCCACCAAACTTTACAGTTGGCACTATGCATTGGGGCAGGTAGCGTTTTCCTGGCATCCGCCAAACCCAGAGTTGTCCGTCGGACTGCCAGATGGTGAAGCGTGATTCATCACTCCAGAGAACGTGTTTCCACTGCTTCAGAGTCAAATGGCGGCGACCTTTACACATTTACATTTACATTTACATCATTTAGCAGACGCTCTTATCCAGAGCGACTTACAAATTGGTGCATTCAACTTATGATAGCCAGTGGGACAACCACTTTTTGTTTTTTTGTGTGGGGGAGGGGGGGTAGAAGGATTACTTTATACTATTCCAGGTATTCCTTAAAGAGGTAGGGTTTCAAGTGTCTCCGGAAGGTGGTCAGTGACTCCGCTGTCCTGGCGTCGTGGGGGAGCTTGTTCCACCATTGGGGTGCCAGAGCAGCAAATAGCTTTGGCTGGGCTGAGCGGGAACTGAGCTTCCGTAGAGGTAGGGGAGCTAGCAGGCCAGAGGTGGATGAATGTAGTGCCCTCGTTTGGGTGTAGGGTCTGATCAGAGCCTGAAGGTAAGGAGGTGCCGTTCCCCTTACAGCTCCTTGGCAAGCACCATGGTCTTGTAGTAGATGCGAGCCTCAACTGGAAGCCAGTCGACGCTTGGCATTGTGCATGGTGATCTTAGGCTTGTGTGCGGCAGCTCGGCCATGGAAACCCATTTCATGAAGCTCCCGACGAACAGTTCTTGTGCTGACGTTGCTTCCATAGGCAGTTTGGAATGCGGTAGTGAGTGTTACAACCGAGGACAGACAGTTTTTACGCGCTACGCTCTTCAGCACTCGGCGGTCCCGTTCTGTTAGCTTGTGTGGCCTACCACTTCGCGGCTGAGCCGTTGTTGCTCCTAGATGTTTCCACTTCACAATAACAGCACTTACAGTTGACCGGGGCAGCTCTAGCAGGGCAGAAATTTGAAGAAATGACTTGTTGGAAAGGTGGCATCCTATGACGGTGCCACGTTGAAAGTCACTGAGCTCTTCAGTAAGGCCATTCTACTGCCAGTGTTTGTCTATGGAGATTGCATGGCTGTGTGCTCGATTTTATACACCTGTCAGCAACGGGTGTGGCTGAAAGAGCCGAATCCACTAATTTGAAGGGGTGTCCACATACCTTTGAATATATAGTATATCACTGTATGTGTGTGTGTGCCTATGTGTGTGATTGCCAAAGTGTGTGTGTGTGTGTGGTGTGTGTATGTGTGTGTGTCTGCCCATGTTGCCTGTGTGATATATCTGTCTGAGAGAGGCGATGAGATGAGCGTCAGCAGTGTTCCAGGAAAAGCTATCAGCTGACCTAAATGACTTTCTTCCAATCCCTCCCAGACAGCATCTCACCTGCAACTTATCTCTCCATCTCAACCTCCCCCATCTCACCATCCCTCCACCTCACCCAGCCAATGTCCCCACATACACTACCGGTCAAAAGTTTTAGAACACCTACCCATTCAAGGGTTTTTCTTTATTTTTACTATTTTCTACATTGTAGAATAATAGTGAAGACATCAAAACTATGAAATAGCACATATGGAATCATGCAGTAACCAAAAAAGTGTTAAACAAATCAAAATATAATTGAGATTCTTCAAATAGCCACCCTTTACCTTGATGACAGCTTTGTACACTCTTGGCATTCTCTCAACCAGCTTCATGAGGTAGTCACCTGGATTGCATTTCAATTAACAGGTGTGCCTTCTTAAAAGTTAATTTGTGGAATTTCTTTCCTTCTTAATGCGTTTGAGCCAATCAGTTGTGTTGTGACAAGGTATACAGAAGATAGCCCTATTTGGTAAAAGACCAAGTCCATGTTATGGTAAGAACAGCTCAAATAAGCAAAGAGAAACGACAGTCCATCATTACTTTAAGACATGAAGGTCAGTCAATACGGAACATTTCAAGAACTTTGAAAGTTACTTCAAGTGCAGTCGCAAAAACCATCAAGCGCTATGATGAAACTGGCTCTCATGAGGACCGCCACAGGATTGGAAGACCCAGAGTTCATTAGAGTTACCAGACTCAGAAATTGCAGCCCAAATAAATGCTTCACGGAGTTCAAGTTACAGACACATCTCAACATCAACTGTTCAGAGGAGACTGTGTTAATCAGGCCTTCATGGTCAAATTACTGCAAAGAAACCACTAATAAAGGACACCAATAATAAGAAGAGACTTGTTTGGGCCAAGAAACACGAGCAATGGACATTAGACCGGTGGAAATGTGTCCTTTAGTCTGGAGTACATATTTGATATTTTTGGTTCCGACCGCAGTGTCTTTGTGAGACGCGGTGTGGGTGAACGGATGATCTCCACATGTGTATTTCCCACATAAAGCATGGAGGAGGAGGTGTTATGGTGTGGGGGTGCTTTGCTGGTGACACTGTCTGTGATTTATTTAGAATTCAAGGCACACTTAACCAGCATGGCTACCACATCATTCTGCAGCGATATGCCATCCCATCTGGTTTGGGCTTAGTGGGACTATCATTTGTTTTTCAACAGGACAATGACCCAACACACCTCCAGGCTGTGTAAGGGCTATTTGACCAAGAAGGAGAGTGATGGAGTGCTGCATCAGATGACCTGGCCTCCACAATCCCCCGACCTCAACCAAATTGAGATGGTTTGGGATGAGTCGGACCGCAGAGTGAAGGAAAAGCAGCCAACAAGTGCTCAACATATGTTGGAAAAGCATTCCAGGTGAAGCTGGTTGAGAGAATGCCAAGAGTGTGCAAAGCTGTCATCAAGGCAAAGGGTGGCTATTTGAATAGTCTTTTTTAACACTTTTTTGGTTACTACATGATTTCATAGTTTTGATGTCTTCACTATTATTTTACAATGTAGAAAATATTAAAATAAAGAAAAACCCTTGAATGAGTAGGTGTTCTAAAACGTTTGACTGGTAGTGTATCACACACAGATATCACACACACCAAGCTATCCAACATCCCCACATTAGGGTGAGGAAAGTCAGGTAAAGCAAGAGCAGGCAATACTATATCTCTACTAATGTGAGGAGAATTCACAATTCTATCACCTGGGATTGATCCTGAGCTAGAATTGTGAATTATTCTCTAAAAAGGTTTCACAAAAGGTATAGATTTGAGATGATGTACTGAACATGAGAGTAGAGGCGGACTTTGCATACGTTTCAAATTAAACAACAGCTGCCCAGGGCCCACCTACTGGCTGATTCTGATTGTTTTTAAGCCCAATGTGATAACCACAGATTCAACAACTTTATGGGACCTATACATTTCATAATGTATAGCAGTGGATGCAGCTGTCCCCGCTAGCACATGGCAGTAGAAATGTATGAGGAGCCATATCGGCCTGGTGCAGGTTACCTCAGACTTGATCTTGTTGTCTCCAAAGCACAGGTGTTGGAGGTAGGCTGCAGCGTTGGACTGGACCGAGGGGAACTGGTGCTGCAGCATTTGAATCACCTCAGGCAGCTCTGGGTCTCTCCAGCCAAACTCCCTGCAGGGGACCACGGGAAACACAGGGCTGAATACAGAACAGCACTGGATGGGTACAGGCATCTGCATCCTAAATGGCACCCATAAGGCTCTGGTCAAAAGTACTGCACTACATAGGGAATAGGGTGCCATTTGGGACTCAGAAACAAGCATGCTAAACAAAACACTCACTGTCTATTATTCTGAAATCTTCTATCTATCTTTTCAGATGACTGCAATCTAGTGATTACTGTATGTGGTAAATTGCAGAAGCTGTTGTGGTGGTAATTTCTATTAGTGGTGTTTTGGTATAATGTCATTTCTGCACCTTTTTGTTCTCTTTTGCCTTTGGCTTGGTTCATTGTGTGTGTAGCAATATTCATCTGTGACTACTAAGTTAGACACTTAGGCTACATTGCATTGAGATACTGTCACGCACTGGCTCTGGGGACTCTTTATGTTGAGTTTCTATGTTTAGTTTTCTAGGTTTATGTTCTAGATCGTGTGGATCTATGTTGGCCAGGGTGGTTCCCAATCAGAGGCAGCTGATTCTCGTTGTCTCTGATTGGGAACCATACTTAGGCAGCCTGTTTGGCACAGTTAATTGTGGGATCTTGATCTGTATAGGTTTGTGGTGTTTAACCTTTAGACTTCACGTATCGTTTTGTTGTTTTGTTGTTATTGTTAAAGTACTCATTAAAATATGTACGCCTATCACACTGCGCCTTGGTCCGGTTCTTACAACGATCGTGACAGAAGATCCCACCAAAGAAGGACCAAGCAGCGTGTTCAGGAGCAGACACCGGGAAAGGAACTGGAGAAGTTGGCGATGTCCCAGGTGGGCGAATGGTGGTCTTGGGAGGACATGTTCGCGGGCAAAGGGCCATGGGCAAAAGTTAAAGCCCTGGCGAGAGAGGAGGTACGGCGCCAACCGTGCCGTCGTCGGACAGGCGAGAGGCAACCCCAATACATTTTTTGGGGGGGGGCACACGGCATGGACGACGGGGCTGCTGGAGGCAGCTACAGGGCGAGTTTGTGGACTAGGAGAGGAGGCCACCAGGTTACGGGGGCCATTGGTCATGAGGGGGAAGGAGAGTGTAGAGGCACGGCGAGAGGTACTGGGGTGTGTTACCAGTCCGGCCCGTTCCTGTCCCTCGCACAAGGCCAGTGGTGTGTGTCCCCAGTACGGTCCGGCCTGTTCCTGTCCCTCGCACCAAGCCTGTGGTGCGCGTCGCCAGCCCGGCCCAGCCTGTTCCTGCCCCTCGCACCAAGCCTGTGGTGCGCGTCGCCAGCCCGGTTCGGCCTGTTCCTGCTCCCCGCACCAAGCCAGTGGTGCGCGTCGCCAGCCCGGCCCGGCCTGTTCCTGCCCCTCGCACCAAGCCTGTGGTGCGCGTCGCCAGCCCGGTCCGGCCTGTTCCTGCTCCCCGCACCAAGCCTGTGGTGCGCGTTTTCAGCCCGGTCCGGCCTGTTCCTGCTCCCCGCACCAAGCCAGTGGTGCGCGTCGCCAGCCCGGTCCGGCCTGTTCCTGCTCCCCGCACCAAGCCAGTGCTGCGCGTCGTCAGCCCGGTCCGGCCCGTTCCTGCTCCCCGCACTAAGCCAGTGGTGCGCGTCGTCAGTCCGGCACGGTCCGTGCCTGTTCCACCTGGTCCGGCACCGGTCAGCTGCTCCACGCCGGAGCCAGAGCAATCCGCTCCACCGGTGTTCAGTCCAGCTCCGGCCAGCAGGGCCAGACCACGTGGGCGAGAGAGAGAGTGGTGGTCGCGCCCGGAGCCGGATCCGCCTCCGAGGCGGAATGCCCACCCGGCTCCTACCCTCTTGAGTTTGGTTGGCGCGGTCGCAGTCCGCGCCTTTGGGGGGGGGTACTGTCACGCCCTGGCTCTGGGGACTCTTTTATGTTGAGCCAGGGTGTGTAGTGTCTATGTTGTATTTTCTATGTTTCGTTCTAGTTCGTGTTTTCTATGTTGGCCAGGGTGGTTCCCAATCAGAGGCAGCTGATTCTCGTTGTCTCTGATTGGGTACCATTCTTAGGCAGCCGGTTGGCACTAGTTTATTGTGGGATCTTGTTCTGTATAGGTTTGTGTTGGTGAACCTTTTGACTTCACGTATCGTTTTGTTGTTTATATAAAGTGCTCATTAAAAGATGTACGCCTATCACGCTGCGCCTTGGTCCGGTTCTTACAACGATCGTGACAGATACACTTACAGAGCAAGAAAACAAAGTGACACATGACATATGCATTGTCCGTCTAAAACAAACATAGGCATGAATAATGAACAACGTAATATGCGTGTTGAGCATGAAAAAGCTTGAGTGTGTGTGACATATTTGCCAAACAAACAACCCCCATAGCACACGGTCTAGTGTGAAAAAACATTTGAGTTCTAAGAGATATTCAAATCAAGAACAAGGCTTGCTTTCTATTCCCACAAGTTATGAGTGAAATCATTCAACAGAGAATGACACAGGCTAGAACTGAAACCCTACTCTTGGAGAATGAGAGATACTTTCATCCAGCATTATCCTCTGGCGATGCTAGCTATGGTGCTTTAGTGCGTTAGCCTGAGGCTAGCAATGGACTGTCAGAGCCCCCTGTCATCCCCCTGCCCGCCGTGTTACCCCACACCCCACTACCACACCTCTCTTATCAGCACACCTACACAGACAGACAGACAGACAGACAGACAGACAGACAGACAGACAGACAGACAGACAGACAGACAGACAGACAGACAGACAGACAGACAGACAGACAGAGAGAGAGAGAGAGAGAGAGAGAGAGAGAGAGAGAGAGAGAGACACACTGGTGCAAAGGCAGCACCCTCCCTGTACACACCTTCCAGCACCTGTCCAACCTCCAACCATCACAGCTGTCTGCAATCAGGCCTTTCAGTTAGTCAGTTAGCTCTCTCACTTACAACACAGATGCCCCAGTTCTGGCTTCTCAACTCCACTTCACCAGCTCTCAAAGACAGAGAATCAATTGCATTAACGAGTGGGTTCACGTAAGAGAGAAAGAGAGAGAGAGAGTTTGGATGAGGGAGAGACGTGTGCGAGAGAGAGAGAGAGGAGGGGGAAGAGAGGAAGAGAAATGTGAGAAAGAGGGAGATGAGGGGGGAATAGAGAGATGTGTGAGAGAAGTAGAGATGTGTGATGAGAGGGAGAGAGGGAGAGAGAGAGAGTACAAGCGAGAGAGAGAGCGGGAGTGAGAGAGATGAAAACTAGGAACAGAGAGCTAATTCTGATCCAAAAGGCTTGGCAGCTGCGGAGCTGCCACAGTCAGTGATGTACCCACTCTGACGGCTAAGAGCCTCAGGACCATTTCATCTCCCCACAATCCTTCTCCCAGCAATACCAACCACTAATAACATGAGCAAGGGAGAAATGGAAGAGGCTATGACCATTTACAAAGAAAGAGAAATGTTAACTTTCAAAAAGGTCAACAGAGTGATGGGGGTCTAGTTGGGATTCTCTCCAACCTCAATCACATAAAACAAAACCCAGAGAAATAAAACACCAGGGAGCCCAGCTCTCGACGTCTCTTCTGAGCCTCTTCAGAACTGTCACAAAGAAAGTGGTGTTTCAAACAGTAGGGGAGCAGTGTACCAACCAAACACTGTGGAATATCATTCAATTTCCAGAATACATGGGCAGTTGCCAAGTCTCCCTGCACCCTTCTACCAAGCAGCTGAACCCCACACTAGTGGGCACTGGGCATGCTCAGTAAAGTTCAGGCATTAGCTAGGCTACACTGTTACCCAACTGAGCACTTATTGTTGAGTGATTGTAGCTGACTAGTGTGCAGCCGTCAGAAATGATTTCCTGTGAATATAATTTATCAAAGGGAACGAACGCAGAGGAGCAGGGAGGGACTGAGATCCTTTAGTTTAAAAAAATTGACCAATGGGAGAAAGAATGTTTCAAAAGTTTTTTTGCTGATGATTATGAAGCTTGTTCACATGCTCTATGGTGTGTCCCTGTGAGGCATGGTTGCATTAGCAACAACATTCATCCATAGACATATTCATCTCTCTATTAACCAGTGGTGTAAACTACTTAAGTAAAAATACTTTAAAGTACTACTTGAGTAGTTTTTTGGGGTATCTGTACTTTACTTTACTATTTATATTTTGATTACTTTTACTTTTACTCCACTACATTCCTAAAGAAAGGAAAATGGTCCAATTCACACACTTATCAAGAGAACATCCCTGGACATCCCTACTGCCTCTGTTCTGGCGGACTCACTAAACACACATGCTTCATTTGTAAATTATGTCTGAGTGTTGGAGTTTGCCCTTGACTCAGTAAATAAATAAAAACTAGAAAATCTGGTTTGCCTAATATAAGGAATTTGAAATTATTTATAATTTACTCTTGATACTTAAGTATATTTAAAACTAAATACTTTTAGGCTTTTACTCAAGTAGTATTTTACTGAGTGACTTTCACTTTTACTTGAGTCATTTTCTATTATGGTATCTTTAATTTTACTCAAGTATGACAATTGAGTACTTTTTCTACCACTGCTCTTAACTAGCTATTGTCTGCTATGTCCTATAATGATGATTACGTATGTGCATCTGAGCATTTGCAGACCAAATACAACTTCATAAAAAATAATCTAAAGATGATGTAACCTTGCATAAGTCACATATGGGTTAATTGGGCAATTAAAATGCTCAAATAGTTTGTGCAAACTGCTGTATGTTTAATCATATCCAATTAGGAAGTAGGTCGCTCGCTGAAACATCGCCTAGAGTCATTACAGTACTGTACATAGGGTTTTAAGTTCTTTAAAGAGGCAATCTGCGATTGATACATCAATTTTGGGACTTTTATATGAAAACACATGAGAGAAAAAATAAGAAACCTGCACACTGCTCTTGCTAATATCACTGCTCTTCATTAAGCTTTACGTATTGGCCTCAAGGCCTTCTTCAGAGCTTTTTCATTAAAAAAATAAGAAAATAAAAACATGTTTTCACTTTGTCATTATGGGGTATTGTGTGTAGATGGGTGAGAAAAATATTTTGAATTCAGGCTGTAATAAGTCAAAGGGTATGAATACTTTCTGAAGGCACTATAGTGCACTTCTTTTGACCAGAGTCCTAGGCCATCTTCAAGACTAGTGCACTATATAGGGAATAGGATGCCATTTCAGACCTATGTCTGTGTTAGTTTAGCTGTTTAGCCCACATGTATTGAAATTAGGCTCTGAACCCGTAATGTGATGCAAAGCTCTCAGATCCCCCAGCCAGCCAGCCAGCCAGCCAGCCAGCCAGCCAGCCAGCCAGCCAGCCAGCCAGCCAGCCAGCCAGCCAGCCAGACACCGGGGCCGGGGGGATGAAGTGAACATAAAAGGACCACTACAAGAGTGGTCAAACCATTAAAATAGAGGTTATGGCTCTTATTTACAGCATCTGCGAGAGGTTAGAGCTCAGAATAGGACACTAGTGGCTGGATTAGCCTCAGCAGGGGAGTCCTCAAGCCGACTTCCCCAAGAACTCACATACACATGTATGTACACGCATGTACTCACGTACGCATGCACGCACACTCATATGCACTCAAACACACACTTGCACACACACACACACACACACATGCGCACACATGCACGCATGCACGTACCCGTGCGCACACACACACACACACACACACACACACACACACACACACACACACACTGGCCTATGACCACTGCATCTCCCTACATAGAGCACAGTCAGACAAGCATTACTTTACTATAGAATCTTGCAGAATACCAGTAAATAAAGAAACAAATTGTGCATCCCAATGCACAGAGCAGCATATGAAAAACATTAATGCTGCTTAGCTTGTACCGTACACTAGTACTGACCTGAATAGATGTACCGTATATTCATTGTATTCATTCATTGCCCTCAGCAGTAGCCGTGCTTTTCAGCTACAATGAATGTTCTTCCTCAACCGCATCGGCCTTTCCAGAGGGCATGGACGGATGTACGACTCGGACTCTGAATCTTGAACATTAAGGGACACTAACTGCAGCGGGCGGCAGCATGAGAAAATCCAGCCTCTCGCCCTCATCACATAACCAGAGCCACAGCCACAAAGGTTGGGTAGGCTCATTGATTCCTTAGGGACTCCAGTGCTGTGTTTGTCAGTTCACTTCTTCATTAGAGAATTACCCAAGGACCATTATTCATCCAAACGGCTGTGTAACCGCCTATGATAATGCCACTGTCCTCACATCTCATCTCATCCTCCCTCTTTAATCTCACACCACAGCCCTGAAAGCTATAAAAGAGAGAAGCATCGCTCAGTCAAATGACCTGAAAACATCATATGCCAACGTTGAGTAGTACATTCAGAAAGTATTCACACCCCTTGACTTTTTCCACATTTTGTTGTGTTACAGCCTGAATTTAAAATGCATCCTGTTTGCAATAAGGCACTAAAGTAAAACTGCAAGAAATGTGACAAAGAAATTAACTTTATGTCCTAAATACAAAGCGTTATGTTTGGGGCAAATCCAACACAACTCACCACTGAGTACCACTCTCCATACTGTATATTCAAACATAGTAGTGGCTGCATCATGTTATGGGTATGCTTGTAATCGTTAAGGACTGGGGAGTTTTTCAGGATAAAAAAGAAACAGAATGGAGCTAAGTACAACCAAAATCCTAGAGGAAAACCTGGTTCAGTCTGCTTTCCACCAGACACTGGGAGATGAATTCACCTTTCAGCAGGACAATATCCTAAAACACAAGGTAAAATTTACACTGGAGTTGCTTACCAAGATGACAGTGAATGTTGCTGAGTTGGCCAAGTTACAGATTTGACTTAAATCTGCTTGGAAATCTATGGCAAGACCTGAAAATGGTTGTCTAGCAATGATCAACAACCAATTTGACAGAGCTTGAAGAATTCTAAAAAGAATAATGGGCAAATGTTGCACAATCCATGTGTGGAAAGCTCTTAGATACTTACTCAGAAAGACTCACAGCTGTAATCACTGCCAAAGGTGATTCTAACATGTATTGACCCAGGGGGTTAAATACTCATCTAATCAAGATATACAGTATTAGGGGTTTCTTGTTATATATATATATATATATATATATATATATATATATATATTTTTTTTTTTAAATATTTTTTTAAAATTATTATTATTATTATTTTTCTTTACAAATGTTAGACTTTTTCTTCCACTTTGACATAAGAGTATTTTGTGTAGATCGTTGACAAAAAATTACAATAAAATCCATTTTAATCCCAAAAAGTCAAGGGGTGTGAATACTTTTTGAAGGCACTGTATATTTATCTTTCTATCTATTTGTCAGTGTTGGTAATGTATTTTCTGACATTTTCTCTATGTGTGTATTCCCATCTCAGCGCTCTCAGTGCTTTGAAGGAGAAAAGAGCGGTTTGCATAACACTTCACATGAGTTACATATCTGGGGTCCAAATGGACTGATTCACAGTGATGAGCTTCATCCTCTCAGGAACAAACGACTGGCTGATCAAAGAATCTGCTGATTTACAACAGAAACGGCCAAGTCAACAAGCTCTCTCTATCTCTCTCACACAGCACTGGGATAGCAGACTGGCATGTCTATAGCATGCATTCTAGAGTAGTGAAGTGTGGAGAGTAGTCAACTCCCTAAGCTGGCCTTTCAACAGCCTTCCTAAAAGACTAAAATGGTAGCTTTTAACTTTAAACGCCACTCATTTTGTAAGAGAGCATGCTATTGTAGTCATTTTCTCAAGGTCTCCCTCATGTCATCTCTAAAAATCATACGGCAAAACATTCCAGGTTGGCAGGGGAGCTGAGGCTGAGGCTGAGTCCCCTCAGTAATGTGAAATATGGCGAGTCACTGGATTGAAACTAACTCATAGGGTTGCAGACAGCTCGTCATTCAGGGCTTTGTTCAAGAGCAGCCAGGTGAAGTTATCTGTCGGCTCCATAGCTGGGAACATTTGCACCAGAATACGGAATGCCGTTCTTGAAGCAATCAAACAATCCCCTCCCCAAATAAAATAGTTATAAATGATGTATTCTAAATGCATGGTTGGGCATTGTAATTAAAGACCATGGGAATGGGGTAGACATTTTTAACTGAGATGTTGTTGACTACTGTCTTGGGCCCAAATTATATTTCCTGTGACTTAAGGCTTGTATAATAGAGTGAACACAACAGACACGTCAAAACTGTAAGCAAACACCGCTGCCTCCCACCACAGAGGAATGACACAGAGGGAAAGGAAATATATTATTGATGACTCATGCAATCACTCAAATAAACAGACAGACAGGGGCCTTTCAGATTGGAAGACACACACAGTCATTCAATGTGCATGACTTCATTCTTCAGCAAAAGGTGACATCAGATGTTAAAAAACACAATATAGTGCTATTGTCGATGAGACACAATTATGTAAAATCATCCAAAAACATTATCGAAAACATTTATGATTATTTTGGTTCAGCTTCACAATAAAGAAAAACTATACAATCTGACAGACCTTTACAATGTGACAGATGTAACAAAGATGACCGATCCGTTCCAATACCAATGAGTAACATCATAGAAATATGTTACAATCTGTAATTAACCATATGTTAACTTGGCCACAATATCAGATGACAACTGGTTGTGCAGAATTGATAGACAAGACTGAAGAGCAGCTAACGGTATAAACATTGTACAAGGGAACACGGTTGAAGTGTGATAGTCCATGTAATTGCCCTCGCTCAATGTTCTAGTTTAGTTTAGCCATTCAAGTGTGGACCGTGTATTAAACAAACACATTCATGAGCAACTTGCTTCTCTGCTTCCTTTGTTGCTTTAATCCATCCACAGTCCTCCTGTCTAAACACTATTGGATAGACACTATCAATAAGCTCCATAGACTAAGCTTTTAAAAGCACGACAAAGTGCAAAGGGTTAAATGCTGTACATGTGTGACAGATGTCAAATGAATGTATGGATATCAAATGTGTTTACCTCCACAATGTGAACACTGTCTCTGTGCCACAGCTTTGGTAAGAATGCACACACACTGCCAGTTATGGTTCCTGTGTTTATTTATGAGACATACTTTGCTATCATGCATACCATACTAGACAGTACCATCATACAGTATACTTTGCATGATAAAACAAGACAGCACTTACACTACAACTACTTAACATACAGGGCATTCGGAAAGTATTCAGACCCCTTCACTTTTTCCAAAATTTGTTGCGTTACAGCCTTATTCTAAAACGAATTAAATAAATCTACACACAATACCCCATAATGACAAAGTGAAAACAGATTTAGACATTTTTGCAAATGCTGATTTGTATTTTTAATGGATTATCAGATAAAATTGAGTTAATCATGAACATATAGTTAACATTCTTTGTGGCTAACTGAATTGGGCCGTTTGTTTTTGTCTTCAAACACAGTGAAAAGAGCCAGGGTTGAACAGAGTTTAAACTAAACATGAGTGTTTTTGCAAGATAAGGATTGATTGATTGTAGTACTCTGAACTTAATGAAAGTTGAGTTTAGCCGCTCTCAGAGACAAAGGAAGTGGGCGGAGCAATAAAAGAGCGGGAAAACTGAAGAGGACTATATAAGATGGAGGGAGACCTTAAGGATGTGTGCCGCTCTGCAGACGGGTATCGGCTTTGTTGAAAACTTTAATAAAGTCATTTCTTGATGCAACAAAAACTCTGTAAGACCTTATTTGTAATAAAGTATAGTGGTTATTTTCCACAACAATGCATGAAAAAACTAAAACAGAAAAACATTATTTACATAAGTATTCAAACCCTTTGATATGAGACTCGAAATTGAGCTAAGGTGCATCCTGTTTCCACTGATCATCCTTGAGATGTTTCTACAACTTGATTGGAGTCCACCTGTGGTAAATTAAATTTATTGGACATGATTTGGAAAGGCACACACCTGTCTATATAAGAACACAGCGGCCTCCATAATTCTTAAATGGAAGAAGTTTGGAAACACCAAGACTCTTCCTAGAGCTGGCCGCCCGGCCAAACTGAGCAATCGGGGGAGAAGAGCCTTGGTTAGGGAGGTGACCAAGAACCCGATGGTCACTCTGACAGAGCTCCAGAGTTCTTCTGTGGAGATGGGAGAACCTTCCAGAAGGACAACCATCTCTGCAGCACTCCACCAATCAGGCCTTTATTGTAGAGTGGCCAGACCGAAGCCACTCCTCAGTAAAAGGCACATGACATCCTGCTTGGAGTTTGCCAAAAGGCAACTAAAGGACTCTGGTCTGATGAAACAAAGATTGAACTATTTGGCCTGAATGGCAAGCATCATGTCTTGAGGAAACCAGGCACCGCTCATCACCTGGCCAATACCATCCCTACGGTGAAGCATGGTGGTGGCAGCATCATGCAGTGGGGATGTTTTTCAGCGGCAGGGTCTCGGAGACTAGTCAGGATCGAGGGAAAGATGAACGGAGCAAAGTACAGAAAGATCCTTGATGAAAACCTGCTCCAGAGTGCTCAGGACCTCAGACTTGGGCGAAAGTTCAAGTTTCAACAGGAACAACCCTAAGCACATAGCCACAACCTGGATTGGACCCAATCGAACATCTCTGGAAAGACCTGAAATAGCTGTGCAACGACACTCCCTATCCAACCTGACAGAGCTTGAGAGGATCTGCAGAGAAGAATGGGAGAAACTCCCCAAATACAGGTGTGCCAAGCGTGTAGCGTCATACCCAAGAAGACTCGAGGCTGTAATCGCTGCCAAAGGTTCTTCAACAAAATACTGATTAAAGGGTCTGAATACTTATGTAAATGTGATATTTCAGTTTTTTATTTTTTATAAATTTGCAAACATTTCTAAAAACCTGTTTTTGCTTTGTCATTATAGGGTATTGTGTGTAAAAAGTAAAGCGGTCTGAATACTTTTCGAATGCACTGTACCCACGCATCACTGTATTGTTGGGGATAAGACTGCAACAGGAGGGGGGGCTTAAAAATCGCAGGTTGGCATTTATTGGGATGACTCATGTGCTGGAGGCAGCTCTGCAGGCTAGTCACTTTTTATTTATTTTATTTTTATTTCACCTTTATTTAACCAGGTAAGCCAGTTGAGAACAGGTTCTCATTTACAACTGCGACCTGGCCAAGATAAAGCAAAGTAGTGCAATAAAAACAACACAGAGTTACATATGGGGTAAAAAAACATAAAGTCAGAAATACAACAGAAAATATATATATACAGTGTGTGCAAATGTAGCAAGTTATGGAGGTAAGGCAATAAATAGGCTATAGTGCAGAATAATTACAATAGTATTAACACTGGAATGCTAGATGTGCAAGAGATTATGTGCAAATAGAGATACTGGGGTGCAAAAGAGCAAAATAAATAACAATATAGGGATGAGGTAGTTGGGTGGGCTAATTTCAGATGGGCTGTGTACAGGTGCAGTGATCGGTAAGGTGCTCTGACAACTGATGCTTAAAGTTATTGAGGGAGATAAGAGTCTCCAGCTTCAGAGATTTTTGCAATTCGTTCCAGTCATTGGCAGCAGAGAACTGGAAGGAATGGCGGCCAAAGGAGGTGTTGGCTTTGGGAATGACCAGTGAGATATACCTGCTGGAGCGCAGACTACGGGTGGGTGCTGCTATGGTGACCAATGAGCTAAGATAAGGCGGGGATTTGCCTAGCAGTGATTTATAGATGACCTGGAGCCAGTGGGTTTGACGACGGACATGTAGTGAGGACCAGCCAACAAGAGCGTACAGGTCACAGTGGTGGGTAGTGTATGGGGCTTTGGAGACAAAACGGATGGCACTGTGATAGACTACATCCAATTTGCTGAGTAGAGTGTTGGAGGCTATTTTGTAAATGACATCGCCGAAGTCAAGGATCGGTAGGATAGTCAGTTTTATGAGGGCATGTTTGGCAGCATGAGTGAAGGAGGCTTTGTTGCGAAATAGGAAGCCGATTCTAGATTTAACTTTGGATTGGAGATTCTTTATGTGAGTCTGGAAGTTGAGTTTACAGTCTAACCAGACACCTAGATATTTGTAGTTGTCCACATACTCTAGGTCAGACCCGTCGAGAGTGGTGATTCTAGTCGGGTGGGCGGGTGCTAGCAGCGTTCGATTGAAAAGCATGCATTTAGTTTTACTAGTGTTTAAGAGCAGTTGAAGGCTACTGAAGGATTGTTGTATGGCATTGAAGCTCGTTTGGAGGTTTGTTAACACAGTGTCCAATGAAGGGCCAGATGTATACAAAATGGTGTCGTCTGCGTAGAGGTGGATCTGAGATCTAGCTGGCACAGATCTAGCTGGCACAGCCACAAAGCCGTAAAATCTGATTTTACACCTAACCCTAACTTTAACCCTAACATTAACAACACTGCTAACCTTATGCCTTAACCTTCAATTAAGACACATTTTTAAGATAGGCTAGCAGCTGGCCCATCTAGTGGAAATCGCTCAGCTCTGCCTCCAGGACAAGATTCATCCCAATAAACGTCAACCTGCCCAAAAAAATTGCCCATAAAACATATCATGTGGTAATCGGTATGGATTACCAGTCAGTGAATCCCATATTGTCTATAATAGCCTATGTGGGCCATGGATGTCGGTCAGTCACACTACACGATATATCATATATGTACTTAAATGAGTATTACTTGAGAAAGATTGCATAAAGGGAGAATGATCACATACTGCAAAAGTGACATTCTAAGTTCCTGGATTCTGCCCTCAATTACTGCACAAGTCACAGTAAATCTTGGGATGATGAAGCACATTTAGAAAATGATGAGAGAAAAATGATGATGAATGATGTAAAACGAAGGAGAAAATGGATGATCGTTGGACAATGGATTCATACTGTCGCTATCCTACTCACACAATCAGCAAGTACCCATAGCCTATCCAAAAAGCTTCTAACTGCTGTCAGAAAAACCCTCAAAGCTTAATTCACTAAAGAGTAACAAATGCCACATTGTCACATCTTTACCATCAATTACTAGATAAGCCTGAAAAGTAAACTTGAGAAACTTGAAGCCAAATAGATACATAAGCCTAATCTATACTGTGCATTTGTGAGAAGGAAATATAATATGTTGGACATGGACCACTGGTGCAACCTTTACCTGAGCTCAATTGGAAGTAAAGTTAATAACAAAACTATTAATCTCTCAGTGAAGTAGCTACTTTAAGTAGTTGGGAATCAGAAGACAATTCAATGGAAAACATAATTTAACTATTCTAATGCTCTTTCATTGGTAAGGAGATGTGCCTGGCATTTGTGTAGTAGACATGAAAGACAGATTCAGTGAATGAGAGATAGAAATATGTAAATAAATGCTGGATTACTTTGTCATTCTTTGCTCGGCTTGATTTTGATTCCAGACAAGGAATTCAGGGTCGTACCTATCAGGAGACAGGCAGAAAGAAAAAAAGGTAGGTGGGTGTCTCGCACAAAGGAGCTTGACAAGAATAAAATAATATTCATTTGACTGTCTTTCTTTCTTAACACTTATCATATTACACACTTACACTGGATTCAGAACATGCATTAGGTGATTTTATTGTGGTCGATGGGGGTCCATTAAGGAGGGGGTCTTACAAAAACCAAGAAATGTGAGGATCAATAGCAGAGGTGCATAAAGATGGCGGCCCCATGCACTTACCACAAATTCCTTGTATTGCTAAATTCGCCGTATTATATTAATCTCTGTTACTCTTTTTTTGGTATGGTCATTGGCAGAGCATACATGACCCCAATGTTAGCTTTAAGCCGCCGGCAATTAGAAAAACTAAAAAGTAGATTGTGCTGATTTATTGGCACATTAAACCATGTTGCACGCCGTAGTTTAAAAACTCAGTGGCTAATGCTAAAACAATGATGTCATATCTTAATTTTGCCATCTTTATGCACGTTCGCCATTGTCTATCAGCTAGCTCAATTAAGGATTGTTCAGTCATCAGAACCATTATCATGGTTTGTGGAGAGACACGTTCTAGCAATCGTATTATTGTCTTACTTACATTTGGATAGATGTTTTAAGAATATGCTTTCCTATGGTTTACGATTCTCTGCTAAATAGTGACATTGATTATACCCTGCAAACAACCATTGACCATTCGGAAAGTTGTAGCCCTTTCCTGCAGTCAAATGACAATAGGGGGTTTAAAGGGTGTGTGGATGCGTGTGTGTGTGTGTGTGTGTGTATGTGTGTGTTTGTGTGTGTCTCAGTCACCAGATCTCAACCCAGTTGAACACTTATGGGAGATTCTGGAGCAGCGCCTGAGACAGCGTTTTCCACCACCATCAACAATACACCAAATTATGGAATTTGTCATTGAAGAATGGTGTCACATACCTCCAATAGAGTTCCAGTCACTTGTAGAATCTATGCCAAGGCGCATTGAAGCTGTTCTGGCGGTTCGTGGTGGCCCAATGCCCTATTAAGACCCTATATTGGTGTTACCTTCATTTTGGCAGTTACCTGTACATAGTCAATCAAATATAACATCCATAATTGTGGTTGAGTATTTGTTGAGTAAAACATTGTTTCGCTTGTTGATTTTGAACATTATTCATTAAAACACTTAATCAATTTATATTATTTCATTGCTTCGTTAATGCACAATATCGGCCTAGTTTTTCCACAATTAATTGAAATGAAGATAGATTGGGGACCTGTTTTGGTGAGACCCACTCTTTAACAATAATGAATATGAAGTAACCAAATAAAAGGGAAGAATTTCTCATTTTGAGATTACTGTTATTGACTGTGCATGTTGTGAAGTTGGTTGCAGCCAGCAATGCATAATCACAAGTAAATCCACTGAAAGAGTGTGCAAATGCCAAATGTAATGCCAGAGCTAAGGAAAACAATTTAAATAAACAGACAGTACAGGGATGGTGAATGAAGAAAACGGAACAGGATAAATCAAAGTCATGAAATTGTAGAGAATGCAAACACAGATTCCTGTATTCCTGTTTTCTCTGATAACTCTTTAATTAGTGTGTATTCCTAGTGATTAAACATAGTGTTGTTGTTACTGACATTGACAGTAATGCTGTTGGTTTTTATATTTGCTCTAAAGGAATAAACTCCTTGATCAGACCCAAACAAAAGCAACTCTGATAGTACAGCAATACAGCCATACAGCTTATGAATCAAAGCCACTCCCAGTGACACATTTTATGACACAAACACACACACACACACACACACACACACACACACACACACACACACACACACACACAGACACACACATACAAACATACACACACACACACACACACACACACACACACACAAACACAAACATTTCAACGACACAAGGTGAAGGGAGAAGGTAAGGTTTAACACAAGCTTCATGTGCCCTCCAAATAACAGTGGTGGTGTCATTCAAGGCATAGTGGTACTGACAGGACTTCAAATCAAACAGCGGAGATATTGGGAGGCAGTGGTGTGATGTGGACGTGTGCTGAAGGAGAAGAGAGGTGTGTTTTAAATAGCAGTGCTATAGCGGCACTTACCTGGGATCCTTCTGTATACTGTCGACAGATGGTGAGCGGGCCAGTGCGGCCTCTGGTGGCAGGGCGGGGCCAGACTTGCTGTAGGGAGACTCGGTAGACGGGCAGAACTGGAGAGTGCGGTACGGGTTGGCGTAGTCCGCAGCCGAGGCAGTGGCAAAGCTGCTTCTCTGGTACGGCAAAGTGCCTGAGGCATTCTGGCTGCCTGTACGCTGCAAGGGGATGGAGTCAACACCGGGGGAAGATGGGGCTATGGCAGGAGGGAAGTAGGGACAGAGCAGAAAGTTCAGGACCTGTTCACAAAACTGGTTTACTGGGTCTAGGCAGAGGAATGAGTAAGACCACACAGTGAGAAGAGAAACAGAACAAGAGGGCGAAAGCAAAGTCAAAAATGATCATTTAATTGAATTAATTTCAATACTTCCCAGCAGCATCTACTAAGAAACTATAATATAGACAGAAAACCAGAAAAATAAAAGTGTCCGGAAAAAAAAGCAAACTTTCAGGACAGTTATCTTATATGAATTATGACGAATGAATGCACCAAATGTCACTGTGTCAAATTAAAGTTAGTGCCTGTCAAATTAACCCAGAATTGACAAAATGGCCATGACAAGAAGTGGGCATTCTGTAGATAGATGATTATTCACTCTAATAGGACACAACAGATTGATCTCTCTCAGAATATTGAAAAGGCTTTGGCCAGCAGTTCACTGTGAAATGTATTTTTTACAAAATTGTGTTAGTTATGTATTTGATGTTGATGCAACGTTTTTGGACAACCAAATGAGCAAAAAACAACATTAAACCAGTAGATGCAACATTTTGCCCAGACGGTTGCCCGAAGGGGGTGAAAGATTAGGTCGAGCATCAGCAGAAGGATACAGTACTGTACAGAAGGCTGTGAGGATATGAGCCAACAGCCTTCATCCACAATCTGTACCATCTCAACCCATGCTCAATGAAACACCAGTAAGAAACACAGTATTCCCTCAGGTCTTTCATCATTTAGTAGCCTGCAGTCTTTACAAACAGGAAGCAAGATTGTAATTCCAATTCCCTAGCCTTTAGGAAACTATAAAGCTTTTCAGATCGTATAGTAGGATTTCATCATATGCAGTGACGTGAGGCGGAATTTCTGTGGAGGGGATACACATGCTCATTAAATAAACTATTAGGCTAAATACTGTGGAAAGCATTTGATCATGGTGTCTGCCTCAGACTCAGTTTTCAATGCTTGAGTTTAAATTCTGCGAGAATAATTTAGATTTATTCCTGTCTAATATCTAATTATCTAATGATATGTGATTGTGATTGCTATCAAGATACTAATCGGATTTGCATAACTGAACTGAAAAATTTAGATAAACGATCTGATGGCGTGACAAAAATGCAAATGTTGTTTTTGATCATTAGCGTTATTTGCAGGACAACCACCATTTAAAGGCCCACCTAAGTTCCACCTGAATGATAAGCTAAATGTTGAAATACCTGCTTCCTTACCTTTTGGGTTTGTTGTGTTTGCTTAATTCCCATCTAATTCTGATGTTATACAATGTATTGTTGCTTTGAGTAAATTCTCCCTATCAAGGATTAATCAAGTGCTGACACAGAACTTCAAAGAACCAATAAAATATAAGTATCTACTGAGAATGCATTTGGCTCTTGAACCGCTCATTGAATGATAACCCTCTCAAACCAACAGTGGAATATTAACATTTAGTTGGTCAAAAGAAGTGGGTGAGTCCGACAAAAGCCTAGTAAAATATAAGGGGATGCCCAGTGCAGCAGGGCAGGGGCTCTGGACCGTCTGACTCACCCTGGTTCTGATTGAGACTCCTAAGAGAAGGCTTCTGGTAGACCCTGTCCTCGTAGATGGGGTCAATGTGGTGCTCAGGAGACTGGAGAGGTCGCAGCTCTGAGCCCAGGTGACTGTGCTGGCTGCTATAGGAGCCCCTGGATCCTGAACACCACAACAAAAACACAGGAAACATCATTACATGGTTCCAAACCACAGGAGGCTAGCGGCACCTTAATTGGGGAGGACAGGCTCATAGTAATGGCTGGAACAGAATAAATTGAATGGTATATAACACATGGTTTCCATGTGTTTAATACCATTCCATTCACTCCATTTTAGCCATTATTATGAGCCGTCCTCCCCGCAGCAGCCTCCTGTGTTCCAAACATGGTTAATAACATCTAGTATTATCAAGTCCATTAACTACAGCATTTAGAGTAATTTGAGAAAACATATATATCACAACTGAGCAAGAGGACAAATACATTAGAGTGTCTAGTTTGAGAAAC